>NC_044031.1:287369004-287679492 GCF_901765095.1 Microcaecilia unicolor | reverse complement strand
CTATCAATAGTTGCCCGACAGAATACCTCTTTCGATGCTTCTTCAGGGGCAGGCATTTTTCTGAAAACTGCTAGCATAGGAAGCCAAACATCATGGTGTCAGCTCTCTAATTTTACAGTGAATGAAAGATGGTAGGCATCCTAAAATTTATGACTGTTATTCCTGCAAAAGAGGCTTCCACCAAGTATTGGATCAAGCAGTGTGAATGCTTGTACAATCAATACTTTGTGTTTTTTTATAAATTATTTTTTTAAATATTTCTATAGTTTGTCTTTTCAGTTGAAAGTGTAGCTTATGTTGTGTAGATCTGTGAAAAATGTTTAAGGTTATGAAGACTTTCAAGGCCCGTATGAGAGTCCTCAATCAGTAGTACTCTTGCATCAGTGATTTTATTTTATGAAAATCAGCTTGAATTTAATTAGGTCAGTCTATGAGGGAAGCGGAAGGATATGTGGCCATGTTTAGAGAGGCATGGTAGGGGTTTGATTTTCAAAAGTCAATAGAAGCTGAAATGCAGGGCTGTGTGATTAAAAAAAAAATGGTGAGGTGCTAGGACCAGCCTTATATTAAGTTTCTAATGGTTGGAGCAACTAAGCAGATCTGACTTTCAAAAGCTTTAAGAACGTAAATATTTTCAGGAGTGAAGGGAATGAGGAAAAATAAATGGAAGTTTTAATGATTTTCTTCTAATAGCAAACTTTGTGGCCCTGTTTACTAAGCCGTGTTATAGGCACATTAGCGCTTTTAATGTGTGTTAACAGTGTAGGCACCTACTACTACTACTTAACATTTCTAGAACACTACTAGGGTTACGCAGCGCTGTACAGTTTAACAAAAGGACAGTCCCTGCTCAAAGGAGCTTATAATCTGACGGGCGAAATGTCAAGTTGGGGCAGTCTAGATTTCCTGAATAAAGGAACGGTGGTTAGTTGCCAAAGGTGACATTGAAGAGGTGGGCTTTGAGCAAGGATTTGAAGATGGGCAGGGAGGGGGCCTGGTGTATGGGCTCAGGGAGATTATTCCAAGCATGGGGTGAGGCAAGGCAGAAAGGGCGGAGCCTGGAGTTGGCGGTAGTGGAGAAGGGTACTGAAAGGAGGGATTTGTCTTGAGAGCGGAGGTTACGGGTAGGAACGTAAGGGGAGATGAGGGTAGAGAGGTAAGGAGGGGCTGCAGATCAAGTGCATTTGTAGGTTAATAGGAGAAGCTTGAACTGTATGCGGTACCTGATCGGAAGCCAGTGAAGTGACTTGAGGAGAGGGGTGATATGAGTGTATCGGTCCAGGTGGAAGATAAGACATGCAGCAGAGTTCTGAACGGATTGAAGGGGGGACAGATGGCAAAGTGGGAGGCCAGTGAGGAGTAGGTTGCAGTAGTCAAGGCGAGAGGTAATGAGAGAGTGGATGAGAGTTCGGGTGGTGTGCTCAGAGAGGAAAGGGCGAATTTTGCTAATGTTATAGAGGAAGAAGCGACAGGTCTTGGCTATCTGCTGGATATGCGCAGAGAAGGAGAGGGAGGAGTCAAAGATGACTCCGAGGTTGCGGGCAGATGAGACGGGAACGATGAGGGTGTTATCAACTGAGCTAGAGAGTGGAGGGAGAGGAGAAGTGGGTTTGGGAGGGAAGACAATAAGCTCGGTCTTGGCCATGTTCAGTTTCAAGTGGCGGTTGGACATCCAGGCAGCAATGTCGGATAAGCAGGCCGATACTTTGGCCTGGGTTTCCGCAGTGATGTTTGGTGTGGAGAGATAAAGCTGGCTGTCATCGGCATAAAGATGATATTGGAAACCATGAGATGAGATCGGAGCCCAGGGAAGAGGTGTAGATTGAAAAAAGAAGGGGTCCAAGGATAGATCCCTGAGGAACTCCAACAGAGAGCGGGATGGGGGTGGAGGAAGAACCGTGAGAATGTACTCTGAAGGTACAGTGGGAGAGATAAGAGGAGAACCAAGAGAGGACAGAGCCCTGGAACCCAAATTAGGACAGTGTGGCAAGAAGTAATTCATGATTGACAGTGTCAAAAGCGGCGGATAGGTCAAGGAGGATGAGGATGGAGTAATGACCTTTGGATTTGGCAAGGAACAGGTCGTTACAGACTTTAGATAGTGCCGTTTCTGTCGAGTGTAGGGGGCGAAAGCCGGATTGAAGCAGATCAAGGATGGCATGAGAGGAAAGAAAATCGAGGCAACGGCTGTGAACGGCGCGTTCAAGTATCTTGGAGAGGAAGGGTAGGAGGGAAATGGGGCAGTAGTTGGAGGGACAGGTAGGGTCAAGTGATGGTTTTTTGAGGAGTGGTGTGACTACAGCATGCTTAAAGGTGTCAGGGACAGTTGCAGTGGAGAGAGAGAGAGATTGAGGATATGACAGATGGGGGGGGGGTGGCAGTAGGAGAGATGGTGTTAAGTAAGTTGGTGGGGATGGGGTCTGAGGAACAGGTGGTGCATTTCGAGGAGGAGAGAAGATGGGCAGTTTCCTCTTCGGTGATATCAGGAAAAGTGGAGAAGGAGGCCTGGGTTGGTTGGTTGAAGGAGTGGGTTATAGGGTGAAGAGGAGGAAATGGTTTGGTGGTGAATTCGAGGTTGATCTTCTGCACCTTGTCGCGGAAGAAGTCAGCCAATGATTGAGGAGAAAGTGAAGGGGGGTGGGAGCGGAGGGTACTTTGAGGAGGGAGTTAAGGGTGGCGAAGAGACGACGAGGGTTAGAGCTGAGGGAATTAGTCAATTGGGTGTAATAGTCCTGTTTGGCGAGGAATAGGGAGGACTAGAAGGAGGATAGCATGAATTTGTAGTGAATGAAATCAGTATGGGTGCGAGATTTCCTCCAGAGGCGTTCAGCCAATCTTGCACAAGAGCGAAGGTATCGGGTGCAAGGGGTCAGCCAATGCTGGGGATTAGTAAGCCTTGTGGTACGGGAGATGGACGGTGCAAGGGTGTCCAGAGCAGAGGAGAGAGCAGCATTGTAAGTGGAGACAGCTTTGTCGACAGACTCGGAGGACATGATGGAAGGGAGGAGATCAGAGATACTGGCGGATAAGGTGGGAGGGTCGACAACCTGGAGATTCCTGGAAGTAGTGGTTAGTGTTGGGCGGGACTGAGGGGGAGGGTGATGAAGTGTGAAGGTGAGCAGGTGATGATCAGAAAGAGGAAGAGCTGAGGTGCAGAAATTGGAGGGTGAGCAGGTAGAGGAGAGGACGAGGTCAAGACAGTGGCCAGATTGGTGAGTAGGGGTGGTGGAGCTCAGTTGGAGGTTGAAGGAGGAGGTTAGAGTGAGGAACTGAGAAGCGTATGAGTCGGATGGGTTATCAGTGTGTATGTTAAAGTCGCCAAGAATGAGGGATGGGGATGAGGGCTCAAGAAAGACTGAGAGCCAGTCATCGAAGTCGGTAAGGAAGGAAGAGAGGGACTTATCAGGGGGGGCGGTAAATGACTGCAACTCTGAGTGGTAGCGGGTAGAATAGACGGATGGAGTGAACTTCAAAGGATGAGAAGCAGTGAGACTGCGGTAGAAGGAGAGGTTGAAAACTGCAGGAGGGCGAAAGTAGTAGCCCGACGCCGCCACCGCGGCCAACTGGGCGGGGAGAATGGGAGAAAAGATAACCTTGCGTGGCATAGGGCCGCGACTGAGGCAGAGTCGTCAGGGGTGAGCCAGGTTTCAGTTAGAGCAAGCAGTTGAAGGGAGCAGGAGATGAATAGATCATGGGTGAAGGAAAGTTTGTTGCAGGCCGAGCGGGCATTCCACAGGGCACACGAGAAGAGGAGGGGATTAGAGAGATTGCGGAAATGTTTGCGTGGAAGAGACGAGGACAGGTGTGGGGGACCTGGGTTGGGATTGATGTCTCCTGCGGATAGCAGGAGAAGGAGCAAGAGAGTGCGGAGGAGGGTGGGGGAGGTAGGGCGACGAAGACTGGGTGCGTTTAGGAGGAATGGGGAAGGGTTCATGGCAGGAAGGAGGTGTTGAAGGTTGAGAGCTAGGAAGGAGGCTTGTGCACTAATCGTAGGTGCGTTAAAAATGCTAACACTCCTTAGTAAACAGGGCCCTAACTTTGCATTTTTTGCTACTGTTAGGATACTCACTTAAAGAAAAGGACCTGAGTGAAAAGGGGACAGGGAACATTATTTTGTCTGTTTTTAGACGAAAGAACAGGTTAACCCTGTCCTCTCCACCGACAATTGGAGTGGAGGAGTGGCCTAGTGGTTAGAGCACCGGTCTTGCAATCCAGAGGTGGCCGGTTCAAATCCCACTGCTGCTCCTTGTGATCTTGGGCAAGTCACTTAAACCTCCATTGCCTCAGGTACAAAGTTAGATTGTGAGCCCTTCTGGGACAGAGAAATATCCAGTGTACCTGAATGTAACTCACCTTGAGCTACTACTGAAAAAGGTGTGAGCAAAATCTAAATAAATAATAATTGCATACTAACTGCCAGGCTTTAAGGGGGAGAGGCTCAATATGTATTCTGTACTTTGGAAATCCCTTCTCCCAGCTTGAGGGGCTGCAGGTTGCTGTACTAACAGTTAGTACTCGCCCTTCATGGTTTAAATGCACACAGTCCATCCTGCCAGGAAGTGAGCACTGAAAGCTCCAATGTCCACAGTTCAGAATTGGTACAGTGTTCATCCACATATTGAAAACAAAGTTAGGGGCAGGGAAGACATGTCAGCTTTTGGCCTGCCTACCATGCTAAAGCATAGGGGAGAGGGACCTCTGCTGTTGTGCAAATAGTGCCTTTATTTACTGTACAACTAGGACAGTTTTTTTTTCCATGCCTCTCTTTTTATATATGCTTGTATTTGAATCTTCATGTCTCCCTCTCCACAGACCAAATTCATTTGTGATCATCACAGCTAATCGTGTTCTTCACTGTAATGCTGACACACCAGAGGAGATGCATCACTGGATCACACTGCTACAGCGGTCCAAAGGAGACACCAGAGTGGAAGGGCAGGAATTCATTGTCCGGGGTGAGTGAAAACACTCCTGTGATGAGCAGAATTAATCAAAAACAAATCTTTATACGCATCAGTTGGGCAGCTTTTCGGTACTGGGTTCCTCTGGCTGTTAAAGCAAACAGACAATAGATTAGTGTTTAAAAATACTGGTACTGGTTATGTGTTGATTACCCTTGTATTTATTTATTAATAAATGTAGGCTATTTTGTACATTGACATTATTGTAGGTGCAAGCAGCTGTGTGGTTCATTGAACTTCATCAGTGATCCTTCTGGTGTCTTGGTCAGGGGGAGGAATTTTATGTTGAGAGTACTTCTTTCTTATTTTAAAGGGTGGCTACACAAGGAGGTGAAAAACAGCCCCAAGATGTCCTCCCTAAAACTCAAGAAGCGTTGGTTTGTCCTGACCCATAATTCCTTAGATTACTACAAGACTTCAGAGAAGAATGCCCTAAAATTGGGTACCCTGGTCCTTAACAGCCTGTGCTCAGTGGTGCAGCCTGATGAGAAAATCTTCAAGGAAACAGGTAAGAGGAAATCATTACCATCCATTTTACACTGGATACATGTTAGTGGGTTGCTGAAACCTCAAAGAGAATAAATTAATGACCAGCAGGCCACTCGGCACAAAGCTGTCCCTGCTGAGTTTAACCTGTTGTTTTGTATAAGGTACACTGATAGGGAACCAATGGCATGAACTTAGAAAGAGACAGATTTACATTACATTACATCAAGAGCTTCTATGCCACAATAACCTATTCAGTTCCATGCAGATTACATATTTAAGAGTACCAGAACAACCATCTGGGAATTTACAAAAACTAAAAGCAGTTCCCCAAATATAAGTTTAAAGGAATTATTACTTTTCTTGGCCTTTTGACTGAGATCAAGTGTATAAACTGACGGTGGTCTCTTGAAACATGATCTCTAAGGGAGAGGGAGAGAGAGTAAAAGGTATGGATGAGTACACTAAACACCATATGGCCCATCCATTTGCCATCATTTTCTTTGTTTCTTGGCTTTAGGCTATTTCAAAAGCTATACAACATGTTGGTGGTGGGGGATAACTTCTGTCACCTTCCCTTCCTCTTCTTCCTTTACTTAAAAACAAAAAACAAAATCATCTGTATGAGAATACACAAGATGTCTGTACGTTTTTTTAACCAAGCTTGTTTAGAAAAACCTGAAGTTTGTAAAGAGGATATGCTAAAGCCTCAATGTTCTGTCATAAGTAGAGCACAGTTAATGTTTCATGACAGAGACTTCTCAGCACAATGGGCAACTTGTGGAACTTTATTTTCAGTGGTTGAATATGATGCACAGTGGTGGTAATGGTGAGTCTTCCCTCTTCTTCCAGGTTACTGGAATGTTACTGTATATGGCCGAAAACATTGTTACCGCCTCTACACGAAACTGCTCAACGAGGCTACTAGATGGTCCAGTGCCATCCAGAACGTGATAGACACAAAAGCCCCAATTGACACTCCAACCCAGCAGCTTATCCAAGACATTAAGGTACAGGGATTGTCTTGTGTGGATGGTGGGGTAGGGAAATAGCATTTAAATTCTGGAGCCTTATTTCTGTATTGCGTGCCTCTGTGGGTTTCTTTGTATCCTTTGGAAACAGGTAAAGCTCCCTGTGTTAAACATTTGGAGTAAGAATTTGGAATCTTCTCTGGTAGTGGAATACTTGGGTTTAAGCTGACTCAATATATAGTTACAGAAGATTAAAGGGTTCAGTACACTGACAAAGCCTATGACTGGCTCGCCTCTTTTCTAACTGATAGAACCTTCTTAGTAGTCACTGCTGCCTCTGCCTCACATCACTTGACCCTTTTTTTCCTTTGGTGTCACTCAGGGGTCAGTCCTTGCCCCCCTATCTAATATAATAAAACGCACCCTCAACGTTCTGAGGACAACGTTCTGTGAAGCCATCTGACGTCACTCCCAGGCTGAAGGGTTCGTGGATTCGTGGTGTGAAGCCTTCAAGCCAGCCAGCCGTCTCTGCCCCGCCCTCGCCTCAAACCAAACAAATCCGGAAGCGAAGCGTCAGGGAAGGAGGCGGCGCTCCCGACGTCTAGCTTTCCCTTCGCTGTGTTCCGCCTTCTTTTGAAGGCGGAACACAGCGAAGGGAAGGCTAGACGTCGGGAGCGCCGCCTCCTTCCCTGACGCTTCACTGCACGAACCGCCACGGAGGTAAAGTTAAAAAGAAGAAGAAAAAAAAAAAGGGATGCATGGATGCGAAGGGGGGGGGGGGAGAAGAGGGCGGGCCAGGCTGGGACATGGGAGAGAGAGAGAGGAGCATGGATGCGAGGGGGGGTCATGGAAGGGAGAGAGGGGACTTGCTGGAAAAGGATGAATGGAGGCGGCAGGGGACAGAGGAGCATGGATGGGCATGGATTGGGAGGGCAGGGCTCAGGGAGAGAGGGGAATTACTGGAAATGGATGAATGGAGGGGGTAGGGGACAGAGGAGCATGGATTGGGAGGGCAGGACTCAGGAAGAGAGGGAAATTGCTGGATAGGGATGAATAGAGGGGACAGATGGGCATGGATGGATATGGATTGCAGGGCAGGCCTCAGGGAGAGAGGGCAATTGCTGGATAGGGAAAAATGGAGGGGCCAGGTGACAGATGAGCATGGATGGGCATGGATTGGAAGGGCAGGACTCAGGGAGAGGGGAATTGCTGGATAGGGATGAATGGAGGGGACAGATGGGCATGGATGGATATGGATTGCAGGGCAGGCCTCAGGCAGAGAGGGGAAATGCTGGATAGGGAAAAATGGAGGGGCCAGGTGGCAGAGGAGCATGGATGGGCATGGATTGGAAGGGCAGGACTCAGGGAGAGGGGAATTGCTGGATAGGGATGAATGGAGGGGACAGATGGGCAAGGATGGATATGGATTGCAGGGCAGGCCTCAGGCAGAGAGGGGAAATGCTAGATAGGGATGAATGGAGGGGGCAGGTGACAGAGAAACATGGATGGCCATGGATTGGGAGGGCAGGGCTCAGGGAGAGAGGGGAATTGCTGGAAAAGGATGAATGGAGGGGGCAGGGGACAGATGGCCATGGATTGGGAGGGTACGGCTCACACTCTCTCTCTCTCTCATATACAATGTCTTTCTGACTCTCACTCTCACACACTCTGTCGCACACTGTATCACATTCACTCTCTATGTGCCACACAGTCACTCACACACTCGCTTGATCTCATACACTCACTCTCACAGAGAATCTGTGTCTCACACACACTCTCTCTCTCGCCCACACACACACACTCTCTCTCACACTGTGTCTCACATACACACTTGCACACACTCTCATTCTCACATACACACTCTCTCACAAACACACTCACACCCAGACTCACTCTCTCTCTCACACACTCACACTTTCACTCTGACTCTCAAACAGTCACTCTCACATACACTCTCCCAAACATACACACTCCAAGGAAAACCTTGCTAGCGCCCGTTTCATTTGTGTCAGAAACGGGCCTTTTTTACTAGTTATTCAATAACTATCTGAGCCCCTTTTCTCACTAAGTCAAGCTGTAGGCCTTTCCGTGTACTTTTTGCAGATGATGTTCTTAGTTCAATACACCAACCTATTTGCACCTGATATCTTTTCTCTGCAGTTAGCACTAAATAAAATCGCTCAGTGGCTATCTGACAATCTTCTCGCCTTTAATCATGCTAAAACAGCTGGATCACCGGTCATCTTTCCACTCCAACTGTATCACCTCTCTTTGGTGGCAATGCCTTAATGCTAGTCCCTGATTTTAAATACCCAGAGATAAGTATTGATGGCAAACTATCCTTTGAGCCTCAAATAATGCCCTTGTAGAATCTTGTTCTCACACCATGAGGCAATTTTGTGCAATTCATCCATCCCTTGATCTTTGTCTCAGATTACAGTCTTGCTTGGTTTAGTAATTTCAAGGCTGGATTTTTGCCACATTAAACTATGCTGGACTCACCCAAGTTCTTCATCACAGACTTCAATCTGTACAGAACCTATTTGGTACACTTTATATGACAGAATCCTGTCATGTCTTTCCTGTCCTCAAATAACATTGGTTGCTTATGGCTTTTCAGTTCTCACCCTAACCCATGGGACACTATATTCTAAACATTCCTTCTTACCTCTCTCCTCTTATCATTTCCTATATTCCCTCCCATACTCTTCATTCCTTGGAGGACTGCAGACTTCTTACCTCCCATTTTTAGTCCACTTGCTCCTCTGCACGTTCTATTTAGCACCAACTCGATGGAATTCTCTCCCAAAACAGCTTTGTTTAGAACTATCCTAAGATTCAAATCTAGCTAGAAGAGTCGCCTGTTTTTAGCCACCTTTGACTCATGACACCACTGGAATGGATCGGGTGGATGTGAAGCGACTGTTCACGCTATCCAAAAATACTAGGACTAGAGGGCATGAGTTGAAGCTACAGTGTGGTAAATTTAAAACGAATCGGAGAAAATTTTTCTTCACCCAACGTGTAATTAGACTCTGGAATTCGTTGCCGGAGAACGTGGTACGGGCGGTTAGCTTGACGGAGTTTAAAAAGGGGTTAGATAGATTCCTAAAGGACAAGTCCATAGACCGCTATTAAATGGACTTGGAAAAATTCCGCATTTTTAGGTATAACTTGTCTGGAATGTTTTTACGTTTGGGGAGCATGCCAGGTGCCCTTGACCTGGATTGGCCACTGTCGGTGACAGGATGCTGGGCTAGATGGACCTTTGGTCTTTCCCAGTATGGCACTACTTATGTACTTATGACCACCCACTCCCTAATTACTACCCCTCCTCATCTAGATCAACAGTGTCAGCTATTTTTTTTCCTCTCTCTATACTTTCTTTTCTTTCCTGTCTTATTTTGTAGTTCCTTTCCATGTTTCTTTGTCTAACTATTGTACACCACTTTAACGTTGCTCGCAAAAGGTGGTATATTAAACCAAATGAATCATAAACCATCTTTTCCATAACCCCCATAAAGGAGCCAAACCTTATGTGAAGGTGAACCCTTGGTGGGGAAGGTGAACGTCAGTTTTTGCAGTTTGAGTAATAGAGGGTGCAGGAGAAGGAAAATTGGAAATTTTCACATAAAGGCATGGAGAGGGTTAAACTGGAGCTATCTAGAAATGTTATACTTTCTACTGATGATTTATTATAGCGGTTTCTCCCTTGAAGGATGACTTCCAGTGTGGAGGGTAAACCAGTGATAGCAGTGTAAATATTCAGAGAACATCGTATCATTTCCACCTCCTTGTGTGATTTTGGAACCTGGGTTGCAAGCAGGAAGTTGAGTTGCCTGGGTTATTGTGCTATGCCGTTGTTAAAACAGGCTTGGTATCTGTATCCAGTCCAGTGTGAGAAAGCTAACAAAGGCTGCCTTGTAGAAATAGAAAGCATAATGAGACCAACAGATTGGCAGTATGCTGCCCTGAGGGGCCACAGGATCTCGCATGTCAGCGATAACATAGAACCCTGATCAGAGACAGAATGGGGGAGGAAGAAATATCCAGCCTGTGAATAAGAAGCCTCTAATGGTGTTCACCTGTATGCAGAGACTGTAATGTAGTGCTGAAAAGAATAGCTGAAAACTAACTTCAGACTCAAGAAAGATAACTGTATGAGTCCCTGGACTGATGGTACCTTAGAACATCAGAGGAGCCTCACCTGCTAGGACAAAACCTAAATGTAGCTGCCCATACTCCAAGCTGTCTTGTACTTCTGCTTACCACCAAAAAAGAGAGATTGGGGACTGGAAGAGGGGTTGAAGGAAAGGGGAAGAACTAGGAAAAGAGGCTGACGGGAGAGAAGGGCAGCAAACAAAAATACAGTAGCCTAGAAATGAATTAAAAAACAGTTTAATAATTGTTCCCTTTTGGCTTCTGAAAGTTTTGACTGGTGCCCAGGTTCTCTTTGAATCAGTTTACATGAAACAGGGACAATAGAAGGCATATTTTTTTTTTTGGGGGGGGGGGGGGCGGCAGAAGGAGCAAACAAACCAACCTCCACCCCCTCTCACCCAAAAACCTACTGAGTTTTAATTTTGTGTGCTTGGATCCTGGTCCCAATGGTCTTCTACCCCCATTCTGCTGCCCACGTGTGGAAAATTGTGCTAAGATAAGGTGAAAGGCATGTTTCTTCAATACCAGAATGTGTTACGCCACTACCAGAAAATGTTCACTATCAACTGACCTTTACCACAGACAGAAGGAAAGACATGGATCTCCTTGTTCAAGTGGGAAACACAGATTTTGGGCAGGATTGCACCATAAGAATATAAATATTGTTGCTGTGATCCTATGAATGTTTTTCTTTTTCAAAACTAATAATGAATTTGTTGTAGGAGAACTGCCTGAACTCTGAGGTTGTGGAACAGATTTACAAGAGGAACCCCATTTTACGTTACACCCATCATCCTTTGCACTCACCGCTTCTGCCTCTGCCCTACGGGGACATCAATCTGAACCGTAAGTGTTCCTCCCAGCATTCAGTCCCACTCAAGATAAGGAAAAGAAATTATGCAGTTTTCTCACTCATGGAGAAGAAAATAGCCAAGTTGTAGCTTAGCTATTTGTGTAGACCACCTTCCCTCAAATAAACCAGCAGGGTGAAGAGATTTAGAACAGTGTCCTGTACTATCAGCCTGATATTCTATAGGTTTTCTCATCTTATATGAGTAAGGGAAATCCCTAGAGAAATTTGGTCTGATGCTGGCATCCACAAAAATCCTAAACAGATAGTTCTTTTTTTTTTTTTTTTTTTTTGTGGAAACTCAAGAGATTTTAAGGGTTTTTTTTTTTTTGTGTGTGTGTGGCCGCGCTTCATCTTCCCTCAGTCTACCCTGTTGCTGCTCCATACTACTGCAGGACTGGCAATGTGGAGAAAATGCCTACTAAAGCCAGAGAAGTGCAAGGAGATGAGATCTGCAGGGGAAACCAATAAACTGGAACAAAAAAAGTTCGTGTTTTTTTTTTTTTTTTTTTTAAGAAATGGGGGCATAAAGAAAATGACAATTCTTGAAGACTCCCTATCGCCCTACTCACAGCTGGGATAGTTGTTTTTCTATGCAATCAGTGTAAAGCCTTTCCTTCCTTATAGTATGTGTAAGTAATTTTATTTATTTTGAATCTGTTGTAGTGCTGAAAGATAAAGGCTATACAACTCTCCAAGATGAAGCCATCAAGATTTTCAATTCCTTGCAGCAGCTGGAGTCCTTGTCTGACCCCGTTCCTATAATTCAGGGCATCCTGCAGACGGGCCATGACCTGCGGCCGCTGCGAGACGAGCTCTACTGTCAGCTGATCAAGCAGACGAACAAATCGCCCAGCCCCGGCAGCATGGGGAACCTCTACTACTGGCAGATACTGAGCTGCATGAGCTGCACTTTCCTGCCTAGCCGCAGCATCCTCAAGTACCTCAAGTTTCATCTGAAAAGGTAACAGCTGATGGAGGTGGTATAGTATGCGGGGGAGGGGGAGAGCACTGGAAAGTTGAAATCCAGTGTTTCTGCCTTAAGGTCTCCTTGAGCATTTTATTGGAAAGGTTCAAGTGGTTGCCTGGTGATAAAAAACAATATTGTTGCTCCTCCAGATGGTCCTTCCAGAAGCTTGCATCCTCAGTCTGGCTAACAATAAGCTGCTTATGAGCTTCTTAATGAAGAAACGACTGAGAAGGGGATCTGATAGAAATGGGTTAAATATAATGGATGGTCCCTTTTCTCTGGAGCTTATAGGGAGCAGTTAAGTTAGCTTTGTGGACAGTTTAATAGTAAAGGGTCAAGGAGTACACAAGAACATAAGCTTTGCCATACTGGGACAGACTGAAGGTCCATCAAGCCCGGTACCCTGTTTCCAGCAATGGCCAATTCGAGGCATAAGTATGTGGCAAAATCCCAAAACAGTAAAACAGATTTTATGCTGCTTATCCTAGAAATATGCAAAACACAAAATAGTAGAACTTAAAGTGAGAGTGTCTGATACTTCCAATTGGGTATACCTGATACACAGTTCTCAATGATTGTCAAGGGAAAGTCTCATAAGGTCACCGGTGCGGTAGTTCATACCACCAATGAAGGTGGACCCCTATTCCGTGACAATTATAATCATTGACCCAACCTACCTATGTTTTTGACTTTTTCTTTTTTTTTTTAGTTTAATTTTTATGAATTTTTTAGTTTTTATCTCAGTTCCCATATATTGGATCATTTGTTAGACGGTATACATATCACGGCTTCGCTTAACATTTCATCACAGCAGGGGTATTTTGTCCAACACTTATCTGTGTGTCCAGATACTGGTGCTGCCCCGACAGGTGCCTGTTTCGCTCTGTAAGGCTTTCTCAAGTATAAGCACGCTCTAGACCTGTGAAAGATAAGTATAACACTGTCAGCAAATCCGTCTATAACTGTACTCTAGCATAAATCATCATGTTACATGGCTTACAGACTTTCAACCTCCTTGTCAGCATTCAGCTCTTAGAGCCTAGTGGTGGCAGCGTCTTATAAACATCCCCGGTACTGAACATATCCGGTTTCCTGTGCACTGAAGGTGCATCATATAAAACACCCCCAATGGATGTATGTATTCAACCCCCTTGGTTCCAGGGTGTCTAAATGGTAAATCCAGAAAGTTTCTTGCTGGAGTAGTTTTCTATTCCGATCCCTGCCCCTAGGCATTGGGGTGACATGGTCAATTACCATGCATCTAAGGGAGTCTGCTGAATGGTTGTTTCGTATGCAGTGCTGAACCAACGGTGCTCCTACATTCTGCGCTGAGATCCAGGACCGGTGTTCGGTCATCCTTGCATTCAGGGATCTGCTTGACTTCCTGATATACACTCTATTGCACGGACAAATGATGTAATATACAATGTATGGAGTCTGACATGTGGTTTGGTGTCTAAGCCGGTACGTCCTGTCATTGTGCTTGAAACTGTCGACTTCAATAGTTGAAGCACATGTTTTACAGTTGGTCTTGTTGCATTTGACGTGGCCAGTGATAAGAACTGTAGATTGTACACCCCCACAAGGTAGTTCTGCAGGACTTAATATCGCCTTTAAATTCCTTGCACGTGAAAATGCAGTTCTTATCCGATGTTGCACAAACAATGGGTGGGATCTCATCATGTCCCAATGCTGCCTAATGATATGGGCTGCCCTCTCTCTGTCTGGGGCAAACCTCATAACAAAAGTCATGACTGGGTCAGCTGTTACATCCCGCTGCTTAGTTTGTAAAAGTAAATCCATGTTGTTATAGTTTGCACGGAGGTATGCATTCCTCAAGGTCTTCTGTGGGTGTTTGCGTTATATTAGCTTCTTACTAAAATCGGAAGCTTGGTATTTAAAGTCAGTATCTAACGAACAGATCCGTTTAAACCGTAAGAGTTGTGAAAAGGGAAGACTATCTCGTAGCGCTCTGGGGTGACAGCTGCTGTATTCAAGTATAGTGTTCCTGTCTGTTGGTTTCATGAACACTTTTGTGGTAAACATGCCCTGTGTTAGATAAGTACATAAATAATGCCACACTGGGAAAAGACCAAGGGTCCATCGAGCCCAGCATCCTGTCCACGACAGCGGCCAATCCAGGCCAAGGGCACCTGGCAAGCTTCCCAAACGTAGAAACATTCTATACATGTTGTTCCAGGAATTGTGGATTTTTCCCAAGTCCATTTAGTAGTGGTTTATGGACTTGTCCTTTAGGAAACTGTCTAACCCTTTTTAAACTCTGCTAAGCTAACCGCCTTCACCACATTCTCCTGCAACGAATTCCAGAGTTTAATTACACGGTGGGTGAAGAAAACTTTTCTCCGATTTGTTTTAAATTTACTACACTGTAGTTTGCACCTCCACATCTAAAAAAAATGAATGGAGGTGTCAGAAAAAGATAGTGTGAACTGTATCCTGGAATGACAACTGTTCAACCAACTGTGAAACACTTTCAGCTCTGTAGAATTCCCATTCCACAGCATGAAGACGTCATCAATATAGCGTCGCCACAAGAAAATTTTTGATCTAAATGGGGACTCTGCTAGCCATTCATCCTCAAATGCTGTCATGGATAAATTTGCTAGTGTAGGGGCAAAGGTGGCGCCCATGGCAACTCCAGAAGTTTGCAAGAATAATTTGTCTTGAAATCGAAAAAACTTCTTGCATAATGCGACTTCCGTAAGTCTCAGTAAAAACGCTGAGGGAACCTCATGAGGTCTGGGACGTTCATTTAATACACACCGAATGACAGCTCGTTTTGGGGAATCATGGTGTATAATGATTTGATGTCTAATATCACCATCAATATCGGGATCTCAGGTAAATGGACTTCCTGTAATATATTTTAAAAATGTGTTGCATCCTTTATGTACGAGTCACACTTGTTTTCCATTCCTTTCCTAATAATACCTAACATTCTATTTGCTTTCTTCACCGCCGCCACACACTGAGCAGAGGGTTTCAATGTATCATCAACAATGACACCTAGATCATTTTTCTGGGCGGTGACTTCTAATGTGGAACCTTGCATCACATAATAGTTTGGGTTCCTCTTTCCCATGTGCATCAATTTGCACTTGCTCATATTAAATGTCGTCTGCCATTTGGATGCCCAGTCTCCAGACTTGTAAGCTCTTCTTGCAATTTTTACCAGTTCTGTTGTGATTTAACAACTTTGAATAACTTACCACACTAGTGTTCCCTTCTCTAGATCATTTATAAATACAGTGAAACCTCGGTTTTCGTCGATAATTCGTCCGAAAAATATCGATGAAAATCGAAACCAATGAAAACCGAGGCAACAAGCAATTTTTCTTTTAAATGAATAAAAAAGACTAATGTATAGAATAAATGAACATTTAACATGGCATTTACCTTTCTGAAGACTCTTCTTGGTGTATGGAAGATGGAGAGAGAGGCGCAGAGATTATTGTTTGGAAGGGGGACCCCCCTCCATAAGGACACTATCTGGGGGGGGGGGGTCACTTCCCTTCTTGTTCTTTTGGCACTAGGACCTTTTCCTCCTGTGTAATGAACGTTCTCTTTGACATTTTCTTCCAAAACAGGCCAGTTTCATCACAGTTAAAGACTTGTTGGGGGATGAATCCTTCAGCCTCTACGTAATCTTTGAATTCAGACACAAATATTTCTACACCAGACTTGTCCGAACTCGCAGCTTCTCCGTGCCTAGTAACACTGTGTATGCCAGTGCGCCTCTCTCGTATTTTTCAATGATTTCCTTCTTCAACTCAATCGTGTTCCTGTCCTTCTTCTTTGAAGGACTGCTGTCTATAGAAACTTTTTTTGGTCCCATGATGAGAGCAGGCAGTTATGCAGAGGCAATTTTGTACAGGCGCTCAACCAGAAGCAGCAGTGTGGGCTAAATGACATTTTTCTCATTAAAGAGCTGGCGATTTTGTACAGGCACACAACCAGAAGCAGCAGTGTGGGCTAAACGATGACATTTTTCTCATTAAAGAGCTGGCGATTTTGTACAGGCACTCAACCAGAAGCAGCAGTGTGGGCTAAACGATGACATTTTTCTCATTAAAGAGCTGGCGATTTTGTACAGGCACTCAACCAGAAGCAGCAGTGTGGGCTAAACGATGACATTTTTCTCATTAAAGAGCTGGTGATTTTGTACAGGCACTCAACCAGAAGAAGCAGTGTGGGCTAAACGCTGACATTTTTCTCATTAAAGAGCTGGCAATTTTGTACAGGCACTCAACCACAAGCAGCAGTGTGGGCTAAATGACGACATTTTTCTCATTAAAGAGCTGGCGATTTTGTACAGGCACTGAACCAGAAGCAGCAGTGTGATCACACAACCGGAAACTACGCCCCAGAAGAACGACACGTGAGAACGCAAAATTAGCAGCGTGGGCACGCCGACAAAATCCGAGGCGACAGACGAAAACCGAGACACAAATTTCGCAAAACAAATCAATGATAACCGAAAACGACGAAATCCGAAGTCACCGAAAACCGAGGTTTCACTGTATGTTAAAAAGCAGCGGTCCCAGCAGAGACCACTGGGGAATTCCACTCCTCCATTGAAAACACTGACCATTTAACCCTATTCTCTGTTTTCTGTCTTTTAACCAGTTCTTAATCCACAATAGGCCATTACCTCCTATCCCATGACTTTGATTTCCTCAAGAGTCTTTCATGAGGTACTTGTCGAATGCCTTTTGAAAATCCAGATACACAATATCAACCAGTTCACCTTCATGTTTATTCACCCCTTCAAAGAAGTGTATTAGATTGGTGAGGTAAAATTTCCCTTAACTATAAATCCATGTTGACTTTTTCATTAATTCATGCTTTTGTATATGCTCTGTAATTTATTTATTTTTTAATAAAATCTACTATTTCACCCTGCACCATCGTCAGGTTCACCAATGTATAATTTCTCAGATCACCCCTGGAACCCATTTTAAAAACTGACATTAGATTCACCACCCTCCAATCTTCCGGTATCATGCTGGATTTTAGAGATAAAATATATATTACTAACAGTAGCTCTGCAAGTTCATTTTTCAATTCTATCTGTACTCTGGGATGTATACCATCTGGTCCAGGCAATTTGCTACTCTTCAATTTGTCAGATTTCCTCATATTTTCCAGGTTTACAGAGAGTTGTTTCATTTTCTGTGATTTGTCAGCATTGAATACCATTTCTGGCACTGGTATCTCTTCCACATCTTCCTTGGTGAAGATTGAAGTAAAGAATTTTATCTCTCTGCTATGGCCCTGTCTTCCCTAAGTGCCTCTTTTATCCCTCAGTCATCCAGCAGTTCAACTGATTCTGTTACTGACTTTTTGCTTCTGTTATACCTAAAAAAGTTTTTACTGTGTGTTTTTGTCTCCAATGGAGTCTTCTTTTCCAAGTTTCTTTGCCTTCATTATCAGTGCTTTGCATTTGACTTGCCACTCCTTATGCTGTTTCCTTCTACCATTTTCTCAAGGGTTTTCTTTTATTTCCAATAACTTCTTCACCTCACTTATTAACTGTGCCAGCTGTTGTTTGGCCTTTGTTCCTCTTTTTTTTTTTTTAATTCATGGAATATGTCTGGCCTGGGCTTCCTAGTTGGTATTTTTGAATAACATCTATGCCTGATGTAAATTTTTGACCTTTGCAGCTGCTCATCTAAGTTTTTGCTTTTTGTTTTTTTTCCGTTCTTCTCATTTTACTATAGTTTTCTTTTCGAAAGTTAAATGCTAATGTATTGGGTTTCCTGTGTGTACTTACTCCAGAGATTATATCAAATCTGATCATTTTATGATCACTGTTATCAAGTGGCTCCTGTACCAAATCATGCACTCCACTAAGGACTAGGTCTAGAATTGTTCTCTCTCTTGGTTTGTGAACCAGGTGTTACATTTACTCAAGTCAGTATCAGGCTAATTGAAATCTCCCATTATTATTGTGTTGCCCAGTTTGTTAGCCTCCTTAATTTCTGATAACACTTCTACATATGTTTGTCCTGGCCAGGTGGACACTAGTATATTCCTATCACTGTCCTTTTCCCTTTACACATGGAATTTCTATCCATAGGGATTCTAAGATGTGTGTTGTGCCCTTCAGAATTTTTAGTCTATTCAAGTCCCTCCTTAACATATTAAAGCTACCCTTCCACCAATTTGATCCACCGTATTGCGTCAATATAATTTGTACCCTGGTATGACAAGTGTCCCATTGGTTATTTTCTAACTCTCCCATCTTATTTTTTAGGCTTCTGGCATTTGCTTATAGACATTCCAAAATTGTTATTCCTATTTACAACTTGCTGAGCAGTTCGCAGTGATCATTTGTAATCTTTAAAATCTGTCTGCTGTGTTTTTAAAGACACCTAGCCTACTATGGTCTCTATTGCAACCTTGTTATCGGGATACCCTATCTTCCCGGTTTTGGTGATATCTTTTAAAGATACCTTGTTCTGAACCATTCGCTTTTGAGCAACTGTCAGCTTTCCCCTAGTTTCTAGTTTAAAAGCTGCTCTATCTCCTTTTTAAATATTGATGCCAGCAGCCTGGTTCCACCCTGGTT
Organism: Microcaecilia unicolor; assembly: GCF_901765095.1. Lineage (NCBI taxonomy): Eukaryota > Metazoa > Chordata > Amphibia > Gymnophiona > Siphonopidae > Microcaecilia > Microcaecilia unicolor. The sequence continues at coordinate 287,660,501 of NC_044031.1, read as the reverse complement.
AAAGTGGAGCCCATCTTTATGGAATAGGCTCCTCCTGTTGCCCAGTGCCTAATAAATCTAAAATTCTCTTCCCTGCACTTTTGCCTCATGCACACATAGAGACTCCATTGCTCTGCCTGTCTCTTGGGTCCTGTGTGTGGAACAGAGAGCACTTCTGAAAATGCTACCGTAGATATTTTGGATTTCAGCTTTCTACCTAAGAGCCTTAATTTGGCTTCCAGAGCCTGCCTGCCTCCCTCCCTTACATCTACCCGTGTCATCGGTACCCACATGTACGAAGAGAGGAGGCTCCTCCCCAGCACTGTCTAAAATCTTATCTAGGTAACGCATTAGGTTGGCCACCCTTGCATCAGACAGGCAAGTAACCAAGCAATTTTGACATCCACCAGCTTAACAATCGAGTCTCCAACTACAACAGCTATCCTAACCCTTTCCTCCTGGGCAGAAGCCCCTGTAGACACATCCTTGGTGAGAGAAGATATTGCATCCCCTGGAGGGCAGGTCCTGGCTACAGGATCACTTCTGCCTCTCCACGGTGATGCTCTCCCTTCAGGAGACCTTTCTCCTCCATGGCAGCACAAATGTTGCCAGACTGGAGGTGAGACTTCTGTACTATGTCCCTGTAGGCCTCCTCTATGAACCTCTCTGTCTGCTTCAGCTCCTCCAAGTTTGCTATTCTACCCTCCAGAGATTGAACCCATTCCCTGAGTTGATAGGAGCACTTTGCACCGAGTACACACGCACAACTTCTCACCAACTGGAAGATATTCAAATATGTGACACGATGCAAAAGACTGGATAGCCCCCCTTTCACTTCTGTACTATTGCCTGCATCTTATTTTTGATAATTTCTTAATTAAGTTGCTAATGGAGTGGGAATATTTAAACTAAAGTTCCCTTAGATTCCTAGTCATATGGTAGACTACGTTAATATTTAGTTTTTTAAATAATTATTTTTTAACGTTAATAATAGGTTCCCCTCTGTGTATTTCTAAGAGCTAATTACTGACTGAAAGAGATGCCCTAATTAAATTTGTAGCCTTCTAATTGATTCAAGGGCCTATAAATCAGAGATCAAGCTAGGGGTGTGGTAATTAAAGTCTAAACAGAGGCTTCTTGTGCCTTCTAGTTGTGCTATATACTGATACTATAGTAATTTTAAAATGGCCCCCTTAAATGCTAGCCTATGGAACTGTAACAGAGACTTTATATGCTGAGAAATACTGTTCCGTAAACTTTGCTAAGTGAGCAGAATAACTTAAAATAAAGTCCCTGAGGTTACCTGTTTAAGTCTACCTTTCCCCAAGTTTAAAAACAATTTCCCAGCAAATTCTTACCAGTGAAGATCTCTCCCTCTATAGAAATCCCCTCACAGCACCTCTTCTGGATTTGATATTCCACTTTTCTGTGGTGTACAACCAAAGCAGTTTATTATATACAGATACTTTCTCTTTCACTAGTAGGCTCACAAGGTACATGTTTGTACCTGCGTATAATAAATGTAAACTGCTTTGGTTGTACCACAGAAAGACAGTATATCAAATCCATGACCCTTTATCTTGTTCATGCATTCTCCTGTGCTATAGTTAGTTGGATGGAGAAGGGGTTTTTAATCACCTCAGACTGAGCACCTGATGGCCAGGGGTTGGAGTTTATCGGCAGCCATGCTTCATTTTTCTGAGATCTGATTTTTCATTGCCCCTCTGAAGGGGGTAATTTTTAAAAGGCCTTTCTGTGTAGAAAGCCTGCTTTACCTGTTGGGGAAAAACCTTTATAAAATTTCCCCATAGTATATACACATAAATATGTGCTTCAACAAGACAGCATGTACTTTATATACACATCATGTTTAGGTATTTAGTCAGTTTGGGCTGAGTAGTGGTGGAGTTGGAACATGCTTGAGCATTTTATCCACAAGTACCTGCATAGAGTATACAAACACATTTACATGTCTTTTGGAGGAAGTATAATTGTGTGCTTCTCTATTTGTGCCCCAGTTGTGCTGAGTCTGGGTGCCTGTTATAGGTATATAGGCACCTATGTTGTAGTGCACATATCACATTGGCACTTTTTTGGACTTCTCTCCTAGCCGTCAGGCCTTTTCTGCTCCATACTCTGCTAAAGTGAGCTTAAAAGAAGGTTGTGCTGTATAGAAAGGGGATGGGTCTTGTCTTTCTGTGGTTACAATCAAAGCGGTTTGCATATTATATACAGGTACTTATTTTGTACCTGGGACAATTGCCCAGAGTCACAAGGAGCTGCAGTGGGAATCGAACCCAGTTCACCAGGATCAAAGTTTGCTGCACTAACCAGTGGGTACTCCTCCGCGCCTAGAGGACAGGAGGAGTAGCTGTGTCCAGCCCTTCTATTCCATGGCCAAAACTGCTCCTAAAACCTCCTGCTGAATGTGCAGAGAGCATTTCTTTGATTGGATATGTCTTTGGAATAGTGGAGCCCATATATTAGATGGTCTGTCAGTGTTTCCCAAGTCCGGTCCTGGAGTACGCTTTGCCAGTCAGGTTTTCAGGATATCCACAATGAATATGTGTGAAAGAGATTTTTATATAATGGTCTGACCCAGTACTGCTATTATAGTTTTAGGATCTCAGTCTCCCACACTGTCTGCTTCGCTTTCCATATGCTCACATGCATATTGAGGAGCATGCAAAAAGGAAATGACAATTGGAAACGCACCTGAATGAGGAGATGCCGGGGTTGGGGGGGGGGGGTGAGGTTTGCTTCAAAGCCTGAAGGTTATAGTCATTTTTTCTCTATGAGGCCACATAAGTGACAGAGGTAAATGTGTTTTGATTCCCAGGATACGGGAGCAGGTTCCAGGAACAGAGATGGAGAAGTATGCTATCTTCACTTACGAATCTCTGAAGAAAACCAAGTGTCGAGAGTTTGTGCCATCCAGGGATGAGATAGAATCACTCATCAAGAGAGAGGAAATGACCTCCACCGTCTACTGCCATGGGGGTGGTTCCTGCAAGATCACAATCAACTCCCATACCACAGCTGGAGAGGTAGGGATGCGATAACACCTGCTTCCGCTATTTGACAGCACTCAGCCATTCATGCCTCACGTCACACAAAATATTGGTCACCTCATGCTTACATACTAACCTTTTAAAGTTCTTGAGAGAAGAACGCTGGGTGGCAGTTCAGGCTCCCATTGTATTGGGGGCCTCTGGGGGTAAATAGTAATGTTTGGGCCTTAAGGGGGAGGGTGAAGGTGCTGGCAACCTGATCTTGGTGCCTAAAGTTAGGCATGCGGTTATAGAATAAAGTCTGTTGCGGATGTAACTTAATTTGCTAATTAACACTAAATTGGCACTCTTGGTGATTATTGCCTCTTAAGTGCTTGTTATGGGTTATTAGGCACTCTATAAATGGGAGTGCCTAATTTCTATGGCACAGGGCGTGTGGACCTGGGAGGGGTATGGGCAGGTCAGGGGGTGTGGCAAGCTATTAGGCACTCCCATTTATAGAATAGAGGCATTAAGTCACCTAACAGCCAGCCCAGTACCGAGGCACAAGCATTTACACCAGCCGGACTTAGGCTGTTTTCTATATAGGTAGTGCCATCCGGAACTGCTGGTATAGAATTCGCACTTAGCATGCATCATTCTAGTGCCTAACCTTCAGAAACCTATATAGAATTAGCTGTGTGTGTGTAATAGAATGATGAACTACAGATCTCAGCACATGCGTTCACTCCCCGAGCCTGGCCCAGTCTTTCTGTACGTGGGTGAAAGTGCATGTGGCTCACAGTGTGCAAACTTTTGCCCATGTGAACGGCTGCAGGTAAGACTTTACTGTTATCCCCATAATTAATAGAGGCTGTTCATGTCTTTTTTAACTTTAAGCTTAAATACATGAGCCAGGTCCATCACTGATAAAAGCACTAGGTAAGGGTTTGAGGTTTTTTTTTTCCATTTCTGTAGTGCAGGGGTTCTCAACCCAGTCCTTGGGACACACCTAGAGAGGCATTTTCAATATGACATCTAAGTCTGACTTTGAACGTTTTGCACAAAATGTCCAAAATCCGAATAGGAAAGAAGGTCATTTTCAAAAAAAGAAAAACAACTTTTTTTTTTCTCATACTGTTTCGAACAAGGTTTTGTGCTTTGGACGTTTTGTTTTTTGATCTATTTTGGAAAAATAAAGGATAAGTGCAAATTCATGCCATTGGGATGTAGGAGGAGCCAGCATTTTTAGTAGACTGGTCCCCCAGACATCCCAGGGAGCAATGGGGCACCCTAGAGGGCACTTCTGTGCACTTCATAAAAATGCTCCCATGTGCACATCTCACCTTTTCTCCCTTGTCCTGTGAGCCCTCCAAAACCTACCCCAAAACACACTGTTCCCCACTGTACACCATTACAGTAGTCCTTATGAGTGAAGGGGGAACATATATATGGGTACAATAGGTTTTTGGTGACTCTGGGAGGGGTCACAGTTTCCACCACATGTGTGACAGGTAGAAGGAGATAGGGACCTGATTCCCCCACTCCATAGTGCAGTGCACTAACTCCAGGGATCTGCATGCTTCAGTAGTGGGAGGGAGGTCAGTGACCACTGCAGGGGGGGGGGGGTATTGTGGGGTCATCCCTGATTCCCTACAGTGGTCATTTGGTCATTTAGGGCACCTTTTTGTGCCTTATTCGTTCTGAAAACAGGTCTAGACCAAAAGTCTTAGTTTTAGTCCTGGATGTTCTGGTTTTGTTCCATTATGGCTGTAAAACATCCAAGTGTTAGGCATGCCCTAATCCCGCCTTTGAAATGCCCCTGACACACCCCCTTGTGATTTGGATGCACTGCAGACGATTTGCTTAGATAAATGTCTACAAAATAGGTTTCAGACGTTTTGATTTGGACGTTTTGAGAAGAAAATCTTGCAAATTAGGCTTTATAACACTTTTTGGACGTTTTTCTCTTTGAAAATGAGCTCCCTAGTCAGTCAGGTTTTCAAGATATCCTTAATTAATATGCATGAGCTAAATTTGCATGTGCTACCTTCTTTGTATGCAAATCTGTCATGCATATTCATTGTGGGTATCCTAAAAACCTGACTGGAAAGGTGTGTCCCGAGGTCTGAGTTGAGAGCCCCTGCTGTAGTGCTATTAGATATGTACACAGCACTGTACAGATATGAATAAGAGACAGTTCCTGCTTTGTGGAGCTTATAGTCTAGTCAGGGAAAGTTATAGACTCCAGGATTTAATTTTGTACAGTAACTAAGTTGAAATCAACAAGGCTGTGTTAAGGAAAGTCAAAATGTAAGGGTGCAAAGCAGCCTCAGAATTCTAAGTTTTTAAAAATGGATTTGAATATTAGTAGGGAGAGGACAAGAAGCCTCAGCAGGAAGGCAATTTCCTGTATTGTAGCAAATGTTTACAAAACATGCCTGGTTTAAAAGGTGGTTCACTGGACACTAGTATTCATCTCTGATTGTAATGTCTGATGATTTCTACATTTAAAAAAAAAAAAAAAAGCTAAATTAGACACTCATAGCTTAGCACCTTGAACAGGCAGGCAGAAGTAGAAAATTTCTTGTTTGAGTCATCACACACACATTACCTTACATTCTGCAAACACCAAAAAGTTCTATGCAAATTCTAGCTAAGAGAGCCAGGGTAGTAGTCCCTGGGAAAGGATAGTAAAGTAAAAAAAAAATACAAATGATCTTAACATGCATATTTTGAGTATACATGTAGACAAAGTATGAAGCTTTTCATGATGCCTACTTTCCTTTTTGGGGAACGAATTTGCCCATGGTATATATAGCTTTTGCTGTGTGAATTTCTGTTTAAGAAGTGCCTCGTTAAACATAATATTTTTTCTCTCTAGGAGACTGTGTAGGAAGTGCAGTCGCCTGTCAATTATATGCATAACCAATGGCAGGGCAGCTTTTAGAATGCTTCATAAAGAGTGTGGTTGCTGTGTTAAACCACTTTAGAGGTTAATAAACAGAAATAACACCAAAAACTTTAATACATTTTTATTGGACTAACTCTGTGGTTTTCAACCTTTCTTCTGTTGTGACACACCTGACAGACTGTGTTTGTGTGTTTCACTGCAATCTGAACAAAGAAGCCCAAACATTTTATTGTAGTTAGACCTGAAGCAAAGGCAATATAAACTTTTCTTAACAGAATTTACTTGCTTTTATGAATGGTTATTGAAATTGTGCAGTTTTACTTTATTTTGTTTGTGAGAGTCTGGGACTGATGTGCTGCCCACAGTTTTTCCCGTATCTGGATGAGTGGTGGACAAATTCACACTAAGCTTACTGTCAACATCAAGGTGTTTACAAACAGCTAGGATGTTCCCCTTTGCAAAAATAAAATAAAATTCTGGTGTTACCTGGGTCCCTCTAGCACCGCGAGTCTTCCTTTGCAACAACTTTCTCTTTTTTTTTTTTTTTAACCCCCCTCTTCCCTTCATTCATTGCAAAGACCATCCTTGGTCTGTGGCAGTAGGCCTCGGTCTCCTCTGTGTTCACCTCAAACCTGGCTAATTGGTGATGTCATTGAATGATAACTCCCAAAGCTGTGAATGCTACCTCCATAACATGCGCAGAGTGCTTTGGGCACTGGAATCAGTCCCAGGGTTCCATCTGACAGCAAATCACACTGCCACTGAACCAGCAAGTGCAGCTAATCCTGCTCAGCTCTAGTGAGTGAGACAGACGTGGCTTGTCAAACGCTATTCTGGCACAGTTTAAGAAGGCAGCAGAATCAAAATGTAGGAAAACAAGTGATGGCTAATGAGAGTCCTGTAAAGAACTTGGAGCTTTGAGGCATAAGATGTTTTCTTTTTTTTTTGTATACACTTAAAAATGGGTTTTCATTTTACATGTGGGTAAATGCATTAAATAGGTTGCTAGCATACTTGTACAGGGTTATAACCCATTCCTGCTCAGAAGCCTCAGGTAGCATTTTGCTTTGTGTTCTTTTTCCCACCCTCTTTTAATTCCAATCTGTGCTTTTGTGTTAATGAAATTCTGGGTCTATTCTTCCTTCAGGTTGTTGAAAAGTTGATCCGAGGGCTGGCCATGGAAGACAGCAGAAACATGTTTTCTTTGTTTGAACACAATGGCACCACCAATAAAGCAATAGAAAGCAGAACCATCGTAGCTGATGTATTAGCCAAGTTTGAGAAGTGAGTATTCCCTTTACCGTAATCAGAGAAAAATAAGCTGGTTTTAAGAGCACCAACATTCCACATTTCAGAATCATACTGACTGTTGGGGAGGCTCTATCTGTTCTGTCTCTTCTGTATGCATAATTGAACAATGCTAAGTTAGATAGAATGATCTGGAGTCAACAACTGTATGGTTAACAGAGTAATCTAAAGTGAACTACTGTTATGTTCTATCTCTCAGTATTCTTGCGTTGTTATAGGGGAAAGTCTCATATATTGAGTCACTGGGTAATCTTGTATTTTCACTCACTCAGTGGTGAGAACCCTTTTGTGACAGTGTGTAATCAGTGTATGCATAGGCACAGAGAGAGACACGCACACACAAATGCCTCTGAGACACACTTTAACATGTCTTTTTCACACACAGTCTCCACACAGGCTGACATGAGTGTTTGCAAATGAAGGAAGGGGAAATATGCCATTTTGTCATGCTATAAGTGTACCCTTCTCAACTTTTTAGCAGTGTCCATCTATGTCACACAGTATTTGGATGTGAAGCAGGTAAAAGGTTAAACAGCCCCAGAGCCTCACCAGCATTTCATTTTTGTGCAAATAGGGTTCCCCACAGGTGTAATTGAATACCAATATTGTGGTGCCTCAGTAACTGGCAGCAGAAGGGCGTCAACACTGTCGACACCATATACACTATCAGGGTTACAGGACATACACAAAGGCATGAAAAGCGAATGTCCCACTCATGAGTTCTAAGTAAGTGAGGGTGAATGACTGCTTCACTAGTAAGATGGTCTTACTGCCCTCCTTTCTGTTTCCCTTCTAGGCTTGCTGTTAACGCAGAAGCTGGAGACATGCCATGGAAGTTCTACTTCAAGCTGTACTGCTTCCTGGACACTGAAAACGTGCCTAAAGACAGTGTGGAATTTGCATTCATGTTCGAGCAGGTAAAAGCAACATAGCAGAATGCGGTGGGCCACAGGCTGGAGCCCTATCAATATTTTGTGCAATACAGCATCAGCAACTAGAGAACTTGGGGGCAGGACTAGGGATTGGTTTACTTAGTCCCTCCAACCAAAAAGGTGTTCCTCTGACTGTTAAAGTGGATTCAGTAGAGTGTGGTTGGCATGTCCTTGCTTGGAGACTTCTCATACAGGGAAGATAATTTTACCTATGTGCCTTATCAGAACTAGATTGAAGCTGTTGATGTTTATGCATATTGCGGTACAGACATAAATGTTCATACATAAAGTATGCACTGATTTTAGAAAACAACAGCTTCAGCTCACGGCTCCACTCATGCTGTGCCTAAACTCTTCCCGTGAGCATATCTAAACACAGGTTACCTAGTTTAATTCATTTTTAGACTTGATAATACTGCCCTTCAAGGGGTAAATCAGAGTGGTGTACAAAATTTAAACATTACATATTAAAACAGTGGAAAGGAACCTCAACAAAGTATAAACCAGGGATAGCACAGGTCAGAAAATGAAGAAAGGTCGGAGAAAGGATAGCCATGCTCCAGGACGGACAGTCCGGCTCAGATTAGACAGTGAAAAGGAAGGGAAAGGCCTGGGAGAAAAGGTGGGCTTTAAGAAGGGCCTGGAACTGGGGAAAGGATTGCTCGGATAGGAGGTCAAGTGGGAGGGTGTTCCAGAGAGAGGGAGCAATACAGAAAAAAGCAGCATGACGGGGTGGACTCAAGACAGGCGCAGTGAACTGGGGGGGAGTGATAAATGAAAGAGCAGAACGTAGAGGGTGTGAGGGAGTGTATGTGGAAATGAGAGCAGAGAGAGGTGGGGGGGGGAGTTCCCAGTGTGCAGGTTCTTGAAAGCTAAAAGTGCATGCTGCCTTGTCAAAGTGTGTAATTTTCCACCTCATTTTGTAATTTTTATAAGGAATTTTTTTGTTTTGTTTTGTAAAACAAAAAATCCGTTATAAAAAATACCCCCAGAATGAGCTGTGGCAGCTAGCTGAGATGAGCAGGTAGACTTCTGGAAAAAGATGGCATCAGAGACCATCGCCCTTTGCTCCTTGTTATCCATTAAGGACTTGTGTATATGAAATGGAGATGTATCTGTGTGTGTGTGCTTGTAGTAAAGAAAATACCACAGGCTGAATATGTCCAGATTTTTGTCTGTTTTTGTGGCTCAGGGAGTTTATTCTATTTTTTGTACAATTGATGCCATTATGTAAATTAAGAACTGAAATTTATTTAATTGAATGGATGTGAGAAATATATCGGGCAGAAAAAAAATCTTATTACGAGTAATTTTATAAAGGTTTCTTCCACATGTAAAGGCTTTTTATGTGCAAATAAGGCTTTTATGTAAAACTATGCACCCCCCCACGTGTGTAAAAATTAGGCACCTAGAAAGTGTGCATATGTTTACATGATCTGTGCGCAGGCATTCGTGGAAGTGTAGTTCGGGTAGCAGATAATAGGGACCGTTAACAATGTATGTGTGTGTACTATAAAACACACAAGAACACATGTAGAGTACATGTACTGATTTGCACCATTTTGAAACAGGTGTAAATGTGTGTGTTTGTCATTTGCATGCTGTTGGACCTGGTCTGGAAGCCTAAAGGCACATCAGCACCAATGTTGCCCTATAACATAGGAAACAAATAAATTAACCAGATACACAAGAAATGCCAGATAACTTTATGTATGTAAAGTAATATTGACTTCAGTAAACAAATACATTGTAATCTATTCAAAAGTACCACACAGTTGCTACAGGAAACAGGAGCTCTGGATAGATGTATATAATGGTACATGTATAGACAGTGGCGTAGCTAGGGTAGTTGACACTCGGGGCCGGTCATTTTTTAACACCCCCCCCCCCCCCCCCCCCCCGAAATCCAGTACTAGGCATACCGAGAATACAAAACACTCAGGACCTATAGAGCAATTCTACCATACCATAAGCAGTAATTTGTACGAGTCACACAAGGAAAGCATCTTAAACACTACAGTGAGCACTAGAACATCAATTCACCTATTGTAAAACGAAAACAGACAGATTAGTACAGATCGTCGATCCTGCACAATGCCAACCGAAAGCCATGTCTTTTTTCACAAATACAGATACACCCTAATCCACTATAGAATAAGTAATCATAAACTTTCTATTTAGACAAAAATTAAACTGAACTCCTGTTGCCAGACTCTGCATACAATGCAACACCACAGAAACAGAAAATGTTCTCTAGTACTGTGCAAAATATAAAGACAGCAGATGTAAATTTGAAAAAACTAACAAATACCAATCACCACTTTACAAATTAACAAATAGAAATAAAACAAATAATATCATTTTATTAGATTAATACATTTAGCTTTCAGCGGCCAAAACCTCCTTCCTCAGGTCAATTCAGTATAGTACTGTTACAGTGTCCTATCCTGACCTGAGGAAGGGGGTTTTGTTCTCCGAAAGTGAAATGTATTAAAATTAGTCCAATAAAAAAGATTACCTTATTTATATGTTCTATTATAAACATTTATTAACACAGCTACAATACTACTTTATCCTAAAGCAAAAAAATAAAAATATATATTTACAGTTCGTTGTCTCTGGTTTCTGCTTTCCTCATCTTTTCACTGTCTTCCTTCTATCCAGCATCTGTCTTCGCTCTCTCTCTGCCCCTTCCATCCAGTGTCTGCCCTCTCTCCCTTCCATGCACCATCTGCCCCAGTCTGCCATCTCTCTCTCCCCCTTCCATCAACATCTACCCTCTATCTCTGCCCCTTCCATCCACCATTTGCCCCAGTCTGCCCTCTTTCTCTCTCCCCTTCCACCCACCATCTGCCCTTTCTCTCTGCCCCTTCAGTCCGTCTGCCCTCCCTCTACCATCCATCCATCCAGGGTCTGCCCTCCCTCACGCTCCCCCCCCCTTCTATCCCCTCTCTCTCTCTGCCCCCTCTTTCAGCCCCCTTATTCCACCTGCCCCCCCTTTTCAGCCCCACTATCCCACCAGTCCCCAGCCCTTTTCTTCCATCAGTCCCGAGCTTCAGCCCCCAGCCACTTCTCCCTGTCCTCTTTTCAGCCCCTAGTTTCAACCCCAGCCCTTTTCTCTCACCAGTCCTGAGCTTCAGCCCCAGCCAGTTCTCCCTGTCCCCTTTAAAGCCCCTAGTCCCCACAGTTTCAGCCCCCTTCATCCACCACATGCCTTGCATCCCCCCTTTTCAGCCCCAGACCCATTCTCCCACCTGCCCCAGGCATGGACCCATTTTCCCTCCTGCCCCCTTGTCAGACCCCAGTTCCAGCTTCAGACCCCTTCTCCCATCTGAGCACTCCCCTCCCCCCTCTGAGCACTCCCCAATCCCCTTCTCCCCTCTCTGAGCACCCATCTGAGCTCCCCCACCCTCCCTAATCCCCTTTAAGCACCCCTCTGAGCTCCCCCACCCCTCCCCAATCCCCTTCTCCCCTCCTTGATGCTCTCCCACCCTCCCCAATCCACTTTAAGCACCCCTCTGAGCTCCCCACCCCTCCCAAATCCCCTTCTCCCCTCTCTGAGCTCCCCACCCTCCCTAATCCCCTTTAAGCACCCCTCTGAGCTCCCCCACCCTTCCCCAATCCCCTTCTCCCCTCTCTAAGCTCCCCCACCCTCCCTAATCCCCTTTAAGCACCCCTTTAAGCACCCCCACCCCTCCCCAATCCCCTTCTCCCCTCTGAGTCCCCCCCCCCCCCCGACCCGACAGCTGAGATCCGTTCTCCTGCTGCTCCTACCCAGTCCTGCCTTAAAAAAAATTTTTTTGAAGCGCCGGAGAGTGGCAGGCAGCGCGCCTCGCGTCTGCCCAGCCCTGCTAGTAAAGAAGATCTCGTCGACGTCGTCATCCTTCCCACACTGAGTCCCGCCCGCCCTCGCGGTAATAGGAAGTTGCCTCAGAGGGGGGCGGGACTCAATGTGGGAAGGGCGACGACGTCAGCGAGATCTTCTTTACTAGCAGGGCAGACGCGAGGCGCGCTGCCTGCCACTCTCCGGCGCTTCGAAAAACATTTTTTAAAGGCAGAGCAGCGAGAGCGGAGCACCCCCCCCCCCCCCACCCGATGACACCCGGGGTGGACCGCCCCCACTGCCCCGCCCTTGCTATGCCACTGTGTATAGATGATAGTGTATAAAACCATGTATTATGCATGGAAATGACTTAGAATATATATTTGATTGAAATATTTAAAGAAGTTCTAGTCAGGTTAGTTGTGATGAGTTTCTAATGTGTGTAGGTATGTTCTTTTTTTTTTTTTTTGTCTTTGAGGGGTTTTAAAGCTTTGGAGCCCCAAATATTTTTAAGATGTAATTGTGCAGGGTTATGAGCATCTAGACATGCCCATCATGTTGTCTCCTCATGTTCTTTTCAGGCTCACGAAGCAGTTATCAGAGGTCACTACCCAGCCCCTGAGGAAACCCTGCAGGTACTCGCTGCCTTGCGGCTCCAGTATTTACAAGGGGACCACACTTTGCATACCACCATACCTGACACAGAAGAAGTCTATCCGCTGCAAAAGCTGAAGTCCCGCATTGCACAGTCCACCAAAGCGTTCACTCCCACCGAACGGCTGGAGCGGAAGCGTTCCGGTTTCTTGGAAGGAACACTGAGGAGGAGTTTCCGCGGCAGCAGCACCACTGTCAGCAGGCAGAAGCTGGAAGAGGAGCAGATGTTGGACATGTGGATCAGAGAGGAAGTGTCGGCAGTCAGGAGCAATATCATTGAGAAGTGGAAAAAGCTGCAAGGCATGACCCAGGAGCAGGCTTTGACCAAGTACATGTCTGTGATCAGAGAATGGCCTGGCTATGGTTCAACGCTGTTTGATGTTGAGGTGAGCACTAAAAGCCATGGAGCAGTTGGGTCCCATAAAAAAAGTCAATCTTTGGCAGGTTGTGATATGATACAGGTTTGCAGAAGATTGTATGTGAACTTTCAAAAGCATGTAGATCCCCTCATAACCTGCAGAAAATCCTTCTATTTCCCCGTGGACAGTTTGGGCAGTTCTATAATTGGATGCCTCCATTTAGGCTCACACCATGTGCCCTCAGGGTGCCTATTGTGTAACTGCAATTCGGCACCCAGATTCCATTATGGAATTCTAGAGCAGCACCCTCTGTCGGCACACCTTACATTGTCAAAAAGAAAGAAGGATAATCGATACCCACAAAAAGGAGATAGCAGACATATAAGCGAAGAGATGAAAACACTTTATGGATTCAACAGTCTTGGGGTTTATTTAACTGCCTTTATGAAGAGATTCACCCAAGGCAGTGCATAGCAGGTACAGTTTAAAATAAAACTTAAAATTTTGTTAACAGCATAATAGTGAAATGACCAAGTGTAGACATAAATACAATTAAATGAACTAACATAGATTTGAGGCTAAAGATTTCCTACAATACGGCTTACTATACAGCTGAGGGGCCAAGTGCAGATATATGATGGGAACAAGATGCATGGTACAGAGTCAGTTGGGATAATTAGATGGTTATCTAAACTCAAGGCGAGTTCTTTGTATAGTTAAGCAAGATATAAGGAACTTACAGTGTATGTAGCAATCTAGTCCAGGTGCAGAATGGGTGTATAGTCAGTCACCCTATGTATTAAAGACTTGGGATAAGAGCCAGGCTTTTCACTTGCTTCCTGAAGTAGAGGTAGTCTCGAGTTATACATAGCCCTTTTGACAATTTTTTTTGATGATGGTACAAATAGTGATGATCCTTGAGAAGACCTTTGAGGTCTCAAAAGTGTGTAAAGGGCTAACTTATTTTTTAATTACTCTGGTCCATTTTGTCTGAGGACCTTGAAAATCAAACATAGAGTTTTAAATTTAGCCCTGTAAGGTACTGGTAGCCAGAGTAGTTTTTGCAGGAAGGGTGTGATGTGGTCATTCCACTTGCAGCCTTCTATCAGTCGTGCTGCAGCATTCTGAATTAGTTGGAACTGATACAAATTCTTTTTCGTTTGGCCAGTGTATAGGGCATTACAGTAGTCCAGTTGTGGTTATCATGGCATGGACCGCTGTGGTCAGACTCATCTTTTCAATATATGGAGAGAGATTTTGTAGCTGCCGTAGGTGATAGAGACAATTTTTGAAGGTTGCTTGAATTTGTGGGATCAGAGTGAATGATGAGTCTAGCAGTATCCCAAGATTCCTGACCTGTGATTTTAGGGGAGGTCATACTTCCCAAAAGGTATTTTGAAGTCTGGTATTCCAGCAAATGTTTCCACCTCCTCACTTGCTTGTCTGTGGAGCACCTTACATTAGCGTTCCCGTAGTTCAGCCATAAGTGGCGTCACATAAATTTAGCAGGGACACATTTGCAGAATATTTTAAGTAAATGTGTAAGTGGGAAGTCCTGCCCATGTTCCATCAATGTCTGTCTGTAGCCCCTTTGCATTTATGTGCTATGTGAATTACATGCACCCTCACAGAATAATGTATGGGGGCCCTGCTTGGCACTTTTTGCAGGTAAGGTTTGTGGGTAACAGCAAAGCAGTGTACAATAAATAAAACCAGATTAAAAGAGAGAATTTGAAAAGAACTACAATATTGGACAGGAAAGAGAAGGGAAACAAAAAAGGTAAATAGTACGAAGGATAAAACAATATGAAACAGGGGTGGGGGGGGGGGGTTATACAAAATAGGGTGGAGGGAGGTAAGGGGGTGAGAGGGAGTTGGGGGGATATGGAGGGGTTATAAAATTGTACTTGTGGAATGGAGTGAGTAGTGGAAGTTTACCTTGAATTTGGGAGATAGTTGTTGTCTTGACAGTGTTCAGTCATGTTGTGATGTTTCCCTCTTGATATTTCTTGATACATTTGTTGTAACTTCCAAAATTGTTTTCAATAAAAAATTTAAAGTTAAAAAAAAAAAAGAAGAAGATGAAACAAGCCCATAAGTGCTAGTATTCTGTACATTTACACGCACAAGGGGCGTGTAAATGAGTGGAGGAGTAGCCTAGTGGTTAGAGCACTGGTCTTGCAATCCAGAGGTGGCCGGTTCAAATCCTGCTGCTGCTCCTTGTGATCTTGGGCAAGTCACTTAACCCTCCATTGCCTCGGGTACAAACTTAGATCATTGTGAGCCCTCCTGGGACAGAGAAATATCCAGTGTACCTGATTGTAACTAACATTGAGCTACTAATGAAAAAGGTGTGAGCAAAATCCAAATAAATAAATAAATGCAGGTGCCTAGCTTATAGAATTGCCCTAAATGTTGCTACTAGAAACCTACAGTAAAGTCCAGGGGAAAAATATGGTAGGCTTCATTTAAAAAGGATTTTCTCCAAGGACAAGCAGAACATTTTCTCACCTATGGGGGGACATTATCAGATGGAGCCCAGTGCGGACGCTATTCAGCAGTCTGTCACTTTAAGAAGCCTTTGTTTTGGCAGTATTGCACTGCACATGTGCGTGTGCCTTCCTGCCCGATGTGATTACATAGTTTTTCCACAGATGTAGTGAGCTGTCCTCAGCACATTAAATTTTATTCTTTTTCACAGAGTGCCTTCGTTTGCAGTACATAGTTTTTCTTATTTATTTCCTTTTGTTCTTCCCTTGTCCCATAGTTTGTGTTTCAGCAAGTTTGTTTTCTCTTTTTTTTTTTCAGCAGTCGGGGAATTTCTCTTTTTTTTTTTTTTTTTAATGAGGAGATTTGTTTCATCTCTCACAATTGAGCCATTTGATTTTGCATCGGCTATTTTTCCCCCAATGTCACAGAAAACTCCCAGTGGTTTCAAGCAGTGCTGTAGATGCAGCAGTGTCATTTCTGAGACTGACCCTCATAATTGGTGTGTCATGCTTAGGCCCTGACCATGATGCCTTTAATTACATTCTCTATTTAAAAATGCAGAAATGACTCAAAAAAAGCAGAGATGCCCTGCACAAGAAAGTTTTTGGCGCTTCTAACACCGATCCAGCTGCATCGGACACTGGGGGTGCGACTTCAAGGTCACCTCCTGCCTTAACATCAGGCACCAGTAGGTCCTCATTGGGGTCGGTCTGCATCAGACCAACACAGAGGACATTCCTGGATTCAACATCATCCTTGGCACCAAAGAACCCTGATCTTGTGCATCGAGCGAAGGCAAAGAAGCACTGATATTGGTCCCCTTTGAATCATGGTGTTAGGAGTCCCAACTGATTGGCACTCGAGAAGAGTCATTGCCCTGATGGGCCACTCCCTCTCTGTGGAGTCAGTGACAATGCACCAGTCTCCTGACCACTGGGATCAGCCTTCTGATGCAGCACCAGCATCTTTACAGTCTGTCCCTGAACTGACACCGGCCCTGCCTTTACCGATGACTGCATCCAAAGAACGGTTCCGGGTCATGTTACAAAAGGAGTTGGAACAGATCCTGGCAGCCCATGCCTTGTCTGTCGCCTGTGTGTTGGCAGTGGCATCAGCCTCGGAACAGGTGGTTCTCCTCTCCAGCCCAATCAGGGGTGGAAGCTTCCCCAGTGTCCAGATGAGGACCTGCCCCTCGGCGCTCATGTCCTGACTCTAGACATCACTCGAGGCAGACACACTCAACCTTTTCAAGAAGAGTACTTTGCTGAGTCTGACTGTGACCGTTCCTAGGTGTCTGAGGTAGAACCAGAGGAGGTCTCGGAGAAGGGCTTCTTTAGTCTGCCTTCAGACTCCTCCCCACCTCAGGAGAGGAGAAAGTCCTCACCAGAGGAGCTCTCCTTTGTGGGGGGTCCCCCCCCCCCTAGAGAAATAGCTTAGGCCAATTCCATTTCATTTGAACATTGAGGACAAGCCCAAGGCTGCTATTTTGGACATCCTTGATTACAGGGATTCCCCCTAAGGAGGCCATGACCATGCCTATGCACAACATGCTTCAACAGGTGCAGATTAAGAATTTGGAGTCCTTTCTCTCTCTTTGCAGCCGGTTCAAAGAAGGCAGACTTTGTATAGATCTAAAAACCATTCTTTAGAGTTTTTAACAGGCAAGCCAGAATATCAAGATACAATACAATAAATAGACATATGAATGTAAATTTAAAAAGAGAGAATTTAGATATCTTTCCATTCTAGCTAAAATTCATGATTTTATCCTGTACATGAGTCTAATAAATGTACAGGAGTTTAAAATTTGATATACTGCCAAGGTTTAGGAAAATGTAGTTAAAATAATAACAGAAAAGAACTCCAATTAAAGTTAGATAGGAAAGCATACAATGGTAACAGGCCTAATTAGATTCCTATAGTTTATAACCCAATTCAGGGACTCTAAAGAAAAAAAAATATAAAAATACACACACAATCATGTACGTTAACCTAATAAAAAGTAATAAAATAGTATATCATCTCTATGGAGCTATACAGGCAGTACAGAACAGGTCTCAGGTAAGTTAAATGCCAGCTGAAAAAAGTGAGTTGTTAAGTGTCTAAGTTTAGACAAAGAGTTCAGCCCTAATATTAGGTGGAAAACTATTCCAGAGACTTGGTAGAAGAAAAAAAATGCAAGTGATTTTTAACTCTCAAGCAGAGTAAAGTTTGGTGGTCTCTTATAGTGACCACTTGGGTTGCTTAGCAGATTTTGCTGCTTGTTTCTTTTTTTTTTTTTTCTATTCTATTCTTATCAGAAATAGAAATAGCAGGTATGCCTACATAAACAGCCAATTAAAAATTCAAATTTTATTATAGATACTAGACTAGGAGCATGAAACACATTGCGGTGTTGCACTTTTGGGGTGTCTGCCGCCTCCACAGTTCTAAGCGTGGAGGTGATTTTTAAAAGCAGTTGTGCAGAAGGTACCACCTGCGACATTATGCAATTAGCGAGCTGGGATTTGGGATAGGCCAGGACCCGGCCACTCTTTGAGTAAGCTATGCATTGAACTCTGAATACAGGAATAGCAATAACGTTGCATGTATAATTTATCCAGGTAAAGTTTTGCCAGCATTTCTTAGTCTGAATGTAAACCAGCATAAAGTTATACGGATATGTTGGATATTTATAATTTTACGGATATTTGTTTCATTTTTGAGCTTGCATCCTCTCCCCCTTCCTCTTGTATGGGTGTTGGCTATGGATATGATTGTCAGAAACATTTCTTCAGTCCTAATATATATTTTTTTATTTCACCAGTGTAAGGAGGGTGGCTTTCCACCAGACCTGTGGCTGGGAGTCAGCGCAGATGCAGTGTCTGTCTACAAGCGGGGCGAAGGCAGGCCTTTGGAAGTGTTCCAGTATGAACATATCCTGTCCTTTGGAGCACCGCTTTCAAACACCTATAAAATTGTGGTAGACGAGAGGGAGCTTTTGTTTGACACCATTGAGGTAAGGGCAAAATTACTTGGGAAGATGCTAATACTAGTCTTTTTTTCTTATAATAAAGGAACCACAGCATTTTATCACAGACCTTGTATAACTTTACCTTGTACAAAAACTACATCAGGGTGAATTATTTCAGTTTGAGGCACCCTAAATTTTAAGATTGGGGGAGCGGATTATCAGTTTCGAATAAATAAACTTACTTCTGCTAACAGGCTTTTTCTCCCTCCCTCACTGAGGTTTTGAACTATTTCTAGCTGTTTTATTTTATTGTTTGTGATGTGAAAAGTACCAGACTGACAGCTCTGGAAACAGCTGTCCTCTGTTTATCCACTGAACAGCAGGAGTGGCAGCAGCAACAGTGTAAAAATTCTTCACACTGTTCTTGCAAAGTGCTTCAACCCTGCTCTGGAGAGACCACCTCTGGGTGATCTAGTTCCCATGGCCATTCAGTAGGTGAAATTGTTGAGGGAAAGGGGGGGGGGCATGGTGTGGGCATCCCCTGCAGGCTGCAGAGAGGCACTGAATGGGATCTGCTAAGAGGAAGCTGTCTTTTCAAAGCACCATCCAGCTAGGGTAATTTGGTGGTACATGATGTAGAGCTTAAAAAAAAAAAAAAGTGGTGGGGGGGGGGGGGGGGGGGGGGGGGGGGAGGACAGTGAGTTCCACAGACTGAAACCATTTACTAATAAAATCTTTTGTATGTAAATTAGCATATGCTTGATTTTAAAAAGGGGTTTCTTTTTCTTTTCTTTTTTCTCCACTTCCTTCCTGAGCAGGTGGTTGATATTGCAAAGCTGATGAAGGCTTACATTAGCATGATAGTAAAGAAACGCTACAGCATCTCCCGATCAGTGAGCAGCCATGGGAGCCATACCAGCTCCAGGTGAATTCAGAGCACACTGCTGCACCATTACCACTCCGTGTATCAGTGCTCCTCCAAAGCCATCGGCGGCCTGAAAGGAAGACGAGGGCATTTTCTAGTGGATTCCTCGGGCTGGTTCATCCATGGCTCCGCCAGAGACTTTTCCTTGAATAGTCCTAGCATGAAGTATTCCCAGCACCTACTAGCAATAGCCTGCTAGACTTCCAAAGCTTAATTTCTTTGAGATGATCTGTGCCTTAAAACTTGATGCCACACTGCCACTGAAGCAGGAAAAAGTGCCTTAAAACTTAACCAGCTTGCATTGACCCAGACTGTTTACCAAGGCGAATGTTTGCTGTGTCATTCCAAATGCCAAGTCTGAAAGAAAGGAGGAAGAGAGAATTCATCCACTGTGCACTAAATCCTCTGTGAAGAAGTATTTGTTTGGAAAGCTGCTGGCAGCCTGTCTTAAGAAAAGAACTTAACATTTTTGTTTTGTTTCACAGTTTGAGGTGTGTGTGTGTGCATGTATGTATGCATCCATGTGCCTCCTACATGTTAACTTTTAATTTTAATCCATATTTTAAGACCATTAAAGGGAAAAATAATGTGCAATGGTGTAAACAGTGTGTCTGTATATTTTAATAGTTAAGAGCTATAGTGGTTTAATTGAACCATTATTTTATTCAACCAGTTTCCTTTGTACCTTTTTTTAAATGTGGATTTCATCTATTAAAATACAGTTTTTACTACAGTGTTTAATATGTATCAAATATGCATTCAGGTTGTACTGTATTATAAAACGCAGGATAAGAAACCATATGTATAGACTGTCTTACTATAAAGGGGGGTAACAATTGATGATATTATCTGGTCTGTTTTAGAAGACACTTAGTTGTAAACAGTATTGATAAGTGGCTCTGGTTAGAGGCTGCAGATTAAATCGAAGCAAAAAAAAAGGTTGTAGCCCTCTAATCCAGTGCTAACAGGGTTTGGCACAGAGTGTGCTGCCCTGTGGTTAACATATTATTTGCCTGTTCCTAATAAAATACCTGTAGATAGATGAGGAATAACTGCCAGTGGAGCAGCTGCTTATTGGGTTTTTATTTTTGTATGAAAGGCTGAAACGTGAAGTAAAACTTGGAATAAAAAGGATTTCTTTTTGGGGGGCGGGGGGGGGGCATGTTGCAAAAGAAAAAGGTATGTTAGGTTGTGATCCCTCTCTCCTGCCCTTCACCCTTTATAAGAATTCAAGGTTATTTGTTTTGATAATGTCTGGCAATTAAATCCTTGTTTAGCATACGCTTGTGTAAGACCTTCAATTTATTCAATCAAGTTGCTATCACATAATGTATAACAGGGCACCTATGTAAAAACTTTAGAAGTGGTTTTTGTAAAGCAGGCATAAAATAGATGCTTTTATTTATCTTTTTATAAAAAAGACTCCCAGAATAATCCCCAGTAGCACACAAATGCTCCTCTACAAAATTACACCTATTCCGAGGCAGGCACAAGTTCCATGTATGCTGTGTATGGGTATACGTGTACAAGTACACACATACCTTGCAGTTATGCCCCTGCTACACTTCCAGCAATGCCTACTGTATGATCTGCGTAAAAGTATACTGGCTGTCTTTGGGTGGCGTTTAATTGCTCTGGTGCTATGGTGAAGGACAGTATAGAAAGCCTAACAAGTTAATTTTCCTGTGCATCAAATATAAATACATAAAACCATGGTTGAAACAGAGACAAACATTAAGCATCCATTGATTAAACAACAAGAAACAAATATCATCATGACAAATTGATATATAATAAATAAATAATGGGTCCTTTTATTAAGCTGCGTCAAAAGGGGACTGCACTGACAAGTGTGTGTTTTGACACGTGCTGATGTAGCCTAGTGGTTAGTGCAGTGGACTTTGATCCTGGGGAACTGGGTTCGATTCCCACTGCAGCTCCTTGTGACTGTGGGCAAGTCACTTAACCCTCCATTGCCCCAGGTACAAAATAAATATCTGTATATATGTAAACCGCTTTGAATGTAGTTGCAAAATACCACAGAAAGGCAGTATATCAAGTCCCATTTCCCTTCCCTTTCCCTTTTACCTCAGAGGGTAAAAGGCTGGCTTTTTTTTTTTTTTTTTTAAGAAATGGCTGTGAAGCACTTGTGACAAAATACATTTTGGGGGAGGGAGCACTTACCGCCACCCATTGGGTGGTGGTAAGGGCTCCTGTGCTAATCTTGTGGTACCTGGGCAGCGTGTGGGTAAATATTTTTGTAGTGCCGGAAATGGTGCATACTGGATAGTGGGAACTACCGCCTGGCTGTTAGCCCAGCGGTACTTCCTGTTGAGCAAGGGCTTACTGCTGCTTAGTAAAAGACCCCCTAAATGAGTATATCAACACTGTATAAAAAAATAAATAATAATATACACTAATACAGTGGCATAGCCATGGGGGGCCTTGACAGCCTAGACCCCCCCCCCCCCCCCCCCCCATTCCAGCCTCAGGCTCCCCAACCCTGATGGCCAGTCAAGTGCCTATGTTTTAGGCACCACTGGTTGTCCTCCTCCTCTCTGCATCGCTGTCCTTCAATTTTACGGCCCACTGGCAGCATCAGTGAGGTAAATACACTGCCTTTGGCAGTCCGGAAGCTTTCCCTCTACTACAATTTCCTGTCCCACCTAGGTGGGATGCTGCAACGGAGGAAGAGTTTCTGGGGCTGCCGAAGACAGTGTGTTTACCTCACTGACGCTGCTGGCAGCCCAGAAAATTGAAGAAGGGCAGCAGTGCAGCCAGGGAGCAGGAACAGGAGACATCAAAAGGCTGAAGCCAATTAGGTTGGTCTCCCTTTCCCTCTACTCCACACAGCTGTCTTGTCATCACCATTCACCCAAAACAAAGCTTGATCTTGCTTATATTTTCAAACGTGCCGGTTTTGCAGCATGCAGATGTACACAGAGGAAGTATTGAGTAATTAATTCAAAATTGTAAATCATTTTGTGATTTGGAAGGGCTGGTTATAGGGACCGCTTGTATTCGTGCAGAGATGTTTTCACCTAGTAAAGGGCCACTAAAACAGACATGTTATGAGAATCAGGTGCTTAACAAAAAGTACAATTTAAAAAAATACATTAATTAAGTTGAGATCTGGGAACATTTAATATCTTTTTTCCATTTACTTATATCAAAAGAAAAAGATGGCATTTGGGAACATGTTCCTTTTGTTTTATGGATTGCAGTGGTATATTATAAAACATGCACTTGGCTTTTTTATTACTACTATTTCACAGAGAGGTATTGAATAATGAGGGAGGGGCTTTCTTCATGCAGAAGTTCTGTCCAGAGTCAGCTTGAATGTGGCAACATTGAACAGTTCAGCACACTGTTAGCCACCAAGTTCATACAACGTTAATTATGTTCAGTGGGAAATAAATCTGTTGGCTCAGGCTGCTTGCTAGGTGAATATTCTATCACTGTTATTATTGCTACCAAGTATTACATATTTAAGGGGATTTGCTTTAAACTTTGTTTTAATTTGTTTATCCAGTCCTTACATGCATGTGTTTTTGCTATTTAAACCCAAAGGTGAATCCTAAGGGTGCTGTTTACTAAGCCATGTTGTAGGTGCGCTATAGTTTTTAGCTTTTACTAATGCTAGAGACACCCAAATAGTGTTCCTTCTACAATGAGAAGCTCCTCCAATTGTGGTATATTGGTGTAACGCGATTCAATGTCCATTGTAACTAAGAAAGTACCCTCTAAATCACTATCATAATCTTCAAGTAACTGAATCCATGGGAAGATGACAAAAGATTCTGTGAAAGAAAAGGGCATTAAAAAAGGTCAACAAACTTAGTGTTTCAAAGATAGATCCATTGCCAGAGATAATAGGACACCCAGGAGTTGTGGTTGTAGATTTGTGTATTTTAAGAAGCATGTACATCATGGGAATGACTGGATTTTTAACTGTGTGGAAGTCTTCCTCATTAATGGTAATGGATCCTGCATCTAAAGCTATTTTCAACAATTGTCCATTCTCGGTTTGCAATCTTGTAGTAGGGACATGATTGAGCTTCATATAGTATTAGAATATCAAATTTGTGACACCTAGTTCTGCGACGTAATTAGTACAATCTGTCATGAGAATTCTGCCTCCCTTGGCTGGCTTCATAACAACCACATGATTACGGAGAGGGTGTTAAGTGCTGTTTTTTTTCTTTTGTCAAATTAAGGTAGCAGTTGTGACAATTATTCTTATCCAGATATTCTATTTCTTGCATAATACATCTTTTAAAAAACAACTGAAGGATCAGATTGGCCGGGTGGTAGCAATTTGAAAGGTTTCTTAGCCACTGAAAAATTTGTCTATGCTGAATCCTTGTCTGAGAAAAAAATGTATAATCTGCAATTTTCTATTAAAGCGGAACACATTCGCATGATACGGTATTGTTGAACCAATGAAATGCCTCTTCGAAGCACTAGAATTTGAGTGTCCATTAAAACTGTTGTGGACAAGTTGAAAATGGATGTCTCATTGGCATCTATGGTCATGCATACCTGCCGTATCCTCTCCTTCTGCCCCTGGTCGGGTAAAAGGCCTGGGGATAGGATGGTAGGGAAGGGGAGATGCTGGAGCTAAGAGTGGCGCTTGACTGGGGTTGAGGCAGAGCTTGGACCTCCCCTAAACAAAATGGTGTTCCGCTGCCACCACTTATAATCATAAACCTATTTTTATGTTTAAACAATTTTTATTGGTGATTTTAAAAAAATACAAACTATGACTATTGATACAAAGAACAATGGCTTACAATTTTGACACTACACATATTGTCAGTATATTACCATTTTTATATTAACTAGATAAACTCTCCCTCCTCCCCCCCTCCCCCATTTCTACCCTTCAGCACTTTACAATCACTTATGTCAAAGCAGGGAGATGTTGGTCTTCCGCCCCATCGCTTACAACTGGCAACCTAAGGTTATGCTCCTAAAAGTACATTTTTAAATATGCTCCTAAACTTACGCTCTTAAATTTAGAAGTGTAATTTATGCTCCTAAGTATATACTAAATCTATGAGCGTAATAGGTCCAAAATTAGAAGCATAAATTTAGGAGCATTGATTGCACTCAGAATTCAGGAGCATAACCTTTATAGAATAAGGCCCTATCCCCCGGATTCTATATAGCGTGCTGAAATCCAAGTGTATTCTATAAAATGCGTAACTTAATTAGCTTAACAAGCCAATCAGCATTTTTAACAGTGCTTAACAAGCACTAATGGGCAATAAATTCTGTAACACAGAGCACCTAAATTCTAAAGCGTGCATCCAAAGAGGGGTGTGGTTATGGGCAGAAAAATGGGTGTTTTGTGTGCATCCTAAAATTTACATGCACTTATGGAATATGCCCCTATGCACCTAAATCTACATGCCTGGATTTGCATCGTATTTTCCTTGTTGTAAATGGATGTGTATGGTTTTATGCGCTGGGATATCAACTAGGTGTGTTCTATATACTGCGCCTAAATCTAAGCACTGCTTATAGAATACTCTTAGGCAGAAGCTTTAGTAAGTGCCATATATAGAATCCCCTCCCCCCATATGTATAAATCATGCATAAGCAAAACACAGTGTGGGTAGCGAATATTAAAAAAGCAAAGGTATAAATCTTGCAATCCACCCAAACCCATACGCATACCACCAAATCCCAAACAAACCAAAGGTAAAGGTGCAGAGGGCCTGGTCTCTTATGACCCTTCTTCATAAATAGAACTCAGAATTACTTGAACTGTCTTCCTCCCCCCTTCAAATAAATAAAATTCTTAACCACCCCCACCAAGATCCCTGCCAACTCTTAAAGTGTTCAAAATACTGCTATGGGCCCATGGGGAAAGAAACTAATGGTCCATTATCAAAAGAAAGGCCTTCCTGCACTATGGAGATGATCTGGCTGTTATCCTGTCCAACAGTATTAATGAATTAAATTTATTCCACCAGGCACAATATGAAGGGGAGGCTGCTACTGTACACCCGCTCAAAATTACCTTTTTACCTGCACTCCCAGGTTTCCTAATAAAGTGATGATCCCCCCCCCCCCCCCCCAAATCCTGTAGCACAAATGTTTTGTGGTAATCCAATAGAAAACACACTGGGGAGATCGAAATTGGAGAATGGAAAGCCTTCTCTAAGTATGAAATGACTGCCTTCCAAAAAACTTGTATCTGCTGACATGACCAAAAGGCATAATGAAAAGAATGAACTCCTATATGACATTTCTGACAGGGGATTCCGCTCTCCCCATTTAAAAAAGTTGTGCCAGAATTTGGTAAGTCCTATGTATGATATGAATGATATGAAATTGACACTCCCTATAATCAGTATGTATAGTAAGAGTATGAATGTTCTTAACTAAGGGAAGAAGGTTTAAAGTGAAAGGCAAGTTTTGTAAATCTTCGCACAACCTTGAAATTAAGGTTTCCCCATGGTGGGGAGAAATGCAACAAAACCTTATGCAAAGTAGATACTAAAAGACAGTCCTCTCTGGCCTTAGCAAATAACTCATGGAAAAGGCCATGAGATGTATTAAATGCCTCTTGTCCCAAGGAGAAACTATAGTGAGTAATTTGCTTGTATGGATAAATATCTTGTATACGATGTAATGTGCCGTCACGTAGATGATCTAAAGGTTTCAAATGCCCATCCGCTCCCAACACATGACACAAAAGGTGCACTCCAATAGCATTCCAATGTTGGAAAACTTTATTATCTATACCGGGACTGAAGTCTGCATTGCCACGAATGGGAAGAAGAATCAAAATTTCAGAGGAAAGTCCACAATAATGTGTAAGAGCAAGGCAAAGATCATGCAATGGCTGAAGGAGAATACTATTCTTCACACTCAAAGAAGTCTTTTAGTAAGTACCTGAAGGAGATAAAGTACATGCCAGGGATGAAAGATGCAAAGGCGTATAGTCCTGGCCCTCTAGGACAAATGGCATAGCAAACAAGCTTGATAATACATTTTTTTTTATAATTCGTATTTATTGCAATTCAAAACTTGAACAATAGTCAGACAGCTCATAGTACAATATATAACACATCAATTTAGTCACCTTAGTTTCTAATATTTATCCCCACGAACCTCCTCCCCTCCCTCCACCTCCCCCCCCCCTTTAATGTTAAACATTCAATATTTTGCTTCTTGCTACAGGAGTGAGAGTGTCCCAAAATGGTGACCAGGTACGACAGAATTGGTCGCCTCTCTTAGAGGCCAGGTCCCGTATCCCTTTCTTCTCCAATGCACATGCCTGGATCATTCCCGATCTCCAATGGGCAATACTCGGACGATCCACATCCAGCCACAATTGCAGAATAACACGCTTTGCCATCAAAACTGCTCGTTTCAGAAAAGCTTTAAGTCCCACCGGGGCTGGCCATTGTATCTCAAAAAGATCGAACAATTGACGTGGAGCTGCTTTCCACGTGGTATTCCAGGTCCGTGATACATGACTGCTCAACTTGAACCAAAAGGGTTGCACAAGTCCAAAACATGTGCCCCAAATGAGCACCAGTGCCATTACATTTAGGGCAAGTATCCGACTCTCGAAGAGTAGCTCTGAACGCTCTGTGTGGGGACACATAATCTGAGTAGGAATTTGTATTGCATCTCCCACCAGGCTGCGTTGTCTGTCAGTTTATAAATGGATTTAAGGCACATCTCTATGTTTTCCGGTTGAGCCTCAGCTCCCTATTCCAGGCTTGTGCCACCAGCCTCCAATCGATCGGCTTTAAAGACTCTCTCAAATTGCGATGAAAATAGCTTAAAGGCACTCGCAACTGTGCTTCGAGTCCTAGCAGTTCAGTAACTTTGTCCCAAGAGGCAACAGTTAACGAGGCTGAGGGCAGCGATTGTACATAATGTTGCAACTGCAGATATGCAAACCAGTCATTCACACCCAATCCATACTCTTCCTTCAACTCCTCGAACGGTTTAATTACCCCTTGTTCTGTTACCACATGAAATAAATACTTAATTCCTGCAGCCGCCCATCTCCGAAAAGAAACGGAGGACCCTCCCACCGGAAATGCCAAATTACCCCCAAGGGGCAACAAGGCGTAAACCTTTGTGTCTATCTGGTAAAACCTACCAATCCATTTCCATGTGGCCCTCAGCGGGGAGAGAATGTGTTGGTAAGGTCCCAACCCCGGTATTTCTCTAGAGGGCGCATGAAGCCAATAGGAAAAATGCATCTTCCCCAAAATTGCCACTTCTGCCTCCTTACATGAGAAAAAAATTTTGGATCGAAACCAGTCAGAGAGGTGTCTCATGTTGCTCGCCAAGGCGAACATCTTAAGATCCAATAGTCCCAGCCCCGCCCGCGGCAGCAGTAGTTTCGAAAAAGGCAATCTGGCCCTCTTTCCCTGCCATAGAAAATGGGTCAGTTTTTTCCTCAGCCAATTCCCCTCACTAGGCCTCAACAGGAGTGGAAGCATCTGGAATATATAGGTCCATTTGGGGAAGAGGACCATGTTATATAGAGCAATTCGTCCCATTAATGTGATCGGGAGTGCCTGCCATCGCTGGAATGTCTCCTCCGCCCGTTGTTTCAGCGGTCCCAAATTAAATGTATAAAGTTCCCCTAAATCTGAGGGAACATGAACCCCCAGATACTTAATACTGGACTGTGCCCACTGAAAGGGAAAGGTCCCCTCCCATCGTAATCTAATCTCAGGCTGGAGTGGAAGAACCACTGATTTGTGATAATTTAGAGAGAAGCCTGTCAAAAAACTGAATTCGTCTAAAATTGCTATCAAATGCTTTACCGACGGCCCGGGCTTAGTCAGGGTCAAAAGGATATCATCAGCGAATGCTAATGCCTTTACCTCCAGAGATAGCATACTAATCCCCACAATATCTGGGCCTCTCATGATCGTACAAAGGAGTGGCTCTAGGTATAATAAAAATAACAGTGGGGATAGTGGGCATCCCTGCCTCGTACCCCTCTGTAGCTGAAATGGAGACGACTGAATCCTATTCGTAACCACCCGAGCGGAGGGGTTGGAATATAATGCCGCAACCGCCTCCATGAACCAACCCCCCAAGCCCACATATTTCAACACCCGGAACAGGTAGGCTCACTGCACCATGTCGAATGCTTTTTTCAGCATCCAAACTTACCAATATCAACTGCTCTCCAGTAAATTGACTGCGTGCTATTGACATTAACACTTTGCGTACATTTACTGTTGGCTGGCGGCCTTTAACAAAGCCAACCTGATAATCTCCAATGAGCGATGGTAAATGGTGCGCCAGTCTGCTAGTACTCTAGCCAAAATCTTAATATCCACATTTAATAAAGATATTGGCCTGTAGGCTTCTACCCGATCCGAGGGTTTACCTGGTTTGGGAATCAAGGTAATTAGGGCCTCATTCTCTCCCGGGGAAAAATGGCCCCGCCCTACCTCTGCATCATAGTACGATACAAGAGGCCCCACCAAATCCTGATCCAGAATTTTGTAATACTCACTGGAAAACCCATCAGGGCCTGGAGCCGATCTCAATGGGAGGGACCGTATAACTCGTTTAATTTCTTGCGCCCTAACGGGGAGGGCCAGGGATTCCCGTACTCTTTGCTCTAAGCACGGCATACCCGCATGTTCCAAATAGTCTGTTATGAAGCTACCTTGAAAACTCTCCTGTTGAGAATATACCTTTTGGAAATATTCCTTAAATGAATTCACTATCTCTGCCGGTTCGGAAAGCTTAGACCCATCTTGTAAATTTATATGGGGGATGAAATGGCTTGATTTCCTAACTTTAGCTGCTTGCGCTAACAGTCTGCCAGACTTATTGCCGAAACATTGAAAATTTAGGTGTGTAGCAAATAGTAATCTCTGATATTTCTCATGTATCATCATATTCAATGCAACCAAAGCAGCTGACAGTTTATCCTGATTTTCTTTAGTAGGCTTAGCTATATGGGATTTTTTTTGCAGCCCTATATTCCATTTCTAATCGCATAATACCGGCCGCAAGGCACTTTGCCTGTGCACTCATAAAAGCAATTATTTCACCTCGGAGAACTGCCTTGGAGGCCTCCCAAAACACTGTCGACGATGTGCAAGACTGCACATTTGTATCTACATAGAAGTGCCAACGAGTTCTCACATGATCTATGAATTGTTTGTCCTGGTAGAGATAGGAGGGGAACCGCCAATAACAGCTTGTGGACCCTCTAATATTTACATCCAGGTCCAACCCAATTATAGAGTGATCTGAAATTTCTGTTGGGCCTATAAATGCCTTCCCCACTTTGAAAAACCAGGAATGTGTTATTAAGATATAGTCAATCCGTGACCAAGATTGGTGGACTTTAGACTGGTGAGTATAGTCTCGTGTCTCAGGGTGCAATAGATGCCATGGGTCCACCAATTTTAGGGATTTGCACAGGGCCGGAAGACCCCTCCCATGACCCAGTGCTGCTATAGCCCTAGGAGAGGACCTATCCATGACAGGGTCCATAACTTGGTTGAAATCCCCTGCCCACACCCACGGGGCATCTGCATATTGCAATCCCAGTGCTGATAACGATTGGAAAAACTTTGGGCAGTAAGAATTCGGGCCATAAACTGTGCACAGGTAAAATTTTTCCCACTGATAAATTAACTTGATGAGGACCACTCTCCCTTCAGAATCCTTATAAACTAATTTGGCTTTGCAAGGGAGGCCTTTCTTCACTAGAACAATCACTCCACTTTTACGGTTCCCTGAGGAAGAATAAAAACAGTCCCCCACCCACTGTTGGCATAATTTTGCGTACTCTGTGTCTGATAATTTTGTCTCTTGGAGACAGGCAATATCGGCCCCATGCACCCTCAATTGTGATAAGATTTTGTATCTCTTTACCGGGGAGGTGATCCCCGCCACATTCCAAGACAGGATCTTTATGGTACTTTTACCTTTCATTTATGAGAGTTAATAGCTTGTTATTCCTAACTTCTTATCCCGATCTACCCCAGGAGCCCAGCCTCCCCCAAGGGTGTCTGCTTCCAAACTCTGACCACCGGATTACTCAATTCCATTCGTCCCAGCCTCCCAATATGCTCACCTTCGATCACTCCTTCTCTCACTCCACACTCTTTTACCATATCCCTCCCTCCCATCCACCCCCCTCCCACTTCCCTCCTACCCATAACCAGACAGGTGTGTCGCCATGAGGCGGCATTGAAGTCACTTGTCTGCTAGGGACCCCACCCCTTTTTGACCAAGTATTACAATATTATACATCATGACAGTACAGTTCCTCGTAAAACTAATCAGCTTACATGTCCATACTTCACTTCTGATTCAGGCTGTCCATACCACTGGTTCCATATAGACCACATCCAGCGAGTCTCCATGATCCCATCAAGGAGCTGGGGCCTGGTTACCCCATTCTTTATTTATGAAGTCTATGGCCAGCTTTTCTGATGTAAGAGATGCCATTTCCCATTCATATTGATCTTTAAAACAGCAGGATAAGATAGCGCAAAGCAGATCTTCTTTTCCACTAGGGTGGTGCACACCGGGTGAAACTTCTTCCTCGTCTCCTGCAGTTCAGCTGAATAATCTGGAAAAATCAAAATTGCATGTCCTTCATAGGTCAGGCTGTCTCTCTTGGATGTAAACCCTTGTAATATCTCCTCCTTGTGTATATAATTGTGGACTTTGATGATCACCACCCGGGGCTTCTTTCCCTCTTGATATCTTCCAAGCCGATGCGCCCTTTCAATGCAAAGGCCTCCTCTGCTATCCGATAGCGCCAGCTCATGCTGCAGCCATTTTTCCAACGTGGGCCCCAAGTTTTTCTCCATGATGGACTCTGGGTTACCAACCAACCTCAAGTTTGAACGGCACGCTCTATTTTCTAATTCATCGATTTTTTTTCAGCTTGTGCGCTGAGCTGCGCTTCCAATTCTGTTCTTTTCTGGTTGGTTGTCTGCCACGTGTCTTCCATATCCGATACGCGTTGTTCCAGCTCTTGCGTGCGCTTCGTGAGTGTTGCAGTATTGGCGTCCAGTTTGCCCAATTGGGCTGCCAAAGCGTCAAACCTCTGTTCTAGGACTGCTCCGACCGCCGCCGAGATCTGGGACAGCTGGCTCTCCGAAAGCTCAGCGCCCGCCGCCAGGTCTCCATCCGCCATCTTGGGTTCCGCGGTCATAGGCGAGGATTTTCCTTTTTCTGTTTTGACGCTGCGTTTCGCTGTTCCAGCAGGCATGGCGACCAGGAACTGTTCCATATACCTCCGAGTTAAGAAGGGTAGGTAATAGAACTGACTGGCTTTTGGATTTCGCTGATTTTGAAGGTATTACAAGGAGCGGGGTCCCCGGAGCTCAGCTGCTATGCTGCTGGTGCTCTCAACGCATCACGTGACCTCCTTGATAATACATTTTAAGATCAGGTAATCCCAATCCCCCATTTCTCCAGGACCCAAGTAACAATTGAAATGGTAAATTCAACTTTGCACCCCCCCCCCCCCCAACAAAATCTTGTTAATACCTTCTGCAGGACCTTGAGATCCTTTTTCAGAAGTTTTAAAGGCAACATCTACAATGCATAATGCTATCTTGGGAGTTACACTATTTGAAATAACTAAATTCTGCCACGAAGACTAAGCGGGAGATGTCTCCAGTCAGCTAATGTATTGGAGGTAGGCTGAAGCAGCTTACCTACTTTAAGATGATATATCTGGGATGTGTTAACCATCAAGTGGATAACCAAATATCAGAAAGCCCTCAAAGCCACTTCAATGGAAGGACCAGGCCAAGTAAGACGAATATGCCCCTGAGTGGCCAGAGCTAGGGATTTGAAAAAAAAATTTAACTTAAAACATGAATAATCACCATATTCCTCAAATGTTTCCATGACAGCAGGCAAAGATTGGGCGGGATTAACAATATGAACCAATAGATCATCTGCAAAGGCTGAGATCTTAAAACAAACCTTATAGAAACCCTATTAACCTCAGTATGATGTTGTATTTCCTAAATTAAAGAATCTAAAGTAAGCACAAATAAAAGTGGTGAAAGGGGACAACCTTGCCAGGTACCTCTATGAATTGGCAATGGGTGTGAACTAATTCTATTTACGTGAAATATAGCTTGTGGGTTAGAATATAATATCTGTATCGCAGATTAAAAACAAACAAGAAAAAACAGGCCCTGAAACCCACAGTGCTCCAAAGCTGAAAACAAGAAATCCCATGCTACCCAATCAAATACCTTCAGTGCATCAAAGCTGATAAGCAAAGGAGGTGTTCCATGTCTCTGAACCTGATCCAAAGAGGCCAAAATTGCTCTGGTATTCTTAGCTGCCAATTGCCCCTGAACAAAGCCCATCACTGAGGAGTCATTTGGAGGTCATAGAAGCTGAATTTTGATGCACAAAGCTATAGAAAAGAATCACTTGTAGTTCCCCCACTCAATAATGCAGAAACAAAGCAGGTATACATCCTCGAAGAGTGGACGCAAGCCAAAAGGTTCGGAGCTCATTTTATTGATTCCTTTCTCCTGAGCTTGGCATCACATGACCCCCCCCCCCCCCCCTCATGAACCTCTTTTTATTTGTATGTTTTGTGCACAGTGCGAAACAAACTTTAATATAGTCTCAAGGTATGATCCAAAATTAACTGAATATTCAAAACGTAACTTAGTGTTAAGGTTTCCCATTAATAGCTGGCCCAAAAGCACTTTGTAACAGATGAGATGTTCAAAACCACAATCTTTCATTCATCAAAACACAGGATGAAGTCTGTTCTGATCTCTTAAAGCATAGTATCTTCTTAAAGCAGATATGTCCTAAAATAACCAGATATAACCTCAGCATGGCAGCAAGCATCAGAAGTCTCTTATCTTTTTCTGACATTTACATTTATTGAATAAATGTAGCCAATTTACTCACAGTTAGTAGAAATAGAATAAAATAAAACAGAAAAGAAAATAAGATGATACCTTTTTTTTATTGGACTAACAATACATTTTTGATTAGCTTTCGAAGGTAGCCCTTCTTCGTCAGATCAGAAATAAGCAAATTTTGATAAGTAACAGCATATATATAAGTGAAACATCAAAGTATTTCAGTGACAGTCTGAAAGGATGAGGGAGGAGTGGGCTAGGTGAGAAACAGAGAGGGCTGAGAGGATGGGGGACAGGGAGATATGCATGGTGATCAGAGGGTGACAAAGCAGTGAAATTTCATGGTTTATAATGGGCTAGAAAACCCAGATCTTTCTTAAGTCCTGTCTGGTGGGTGTCAAAATATTTCTTCTTTTCTTTTCTATGTTTTATTTTATTTTATTCTATTTCTATTGACTGGCTTTAGAAGTGGACTAACACAGCTACCACATCTCTCTACTCACAGTTAGTAGATTCTCAGAAGTTACTGCCTTGCAGCAAGAGACTTTGTAGCTCTGAGAGCTGTATCAGAAGATGGAGATGGAATTTTGAAGTCAAGGAAGCTTATGGCAGAGGTGAGAAAGCTGTCAGGTGAATGAAGGTGGTTCGGAGATGGGATGCTAATTTGTGCAATATCTTCAGAGAAAGAATGAACGAGGTAAAAAGACAAGTTCTCTGCAGGGGAGCAGGACCATGTGTATCCAGAAACAAGATGGAGAATGTCTGAGTTTGTGGATACAGAAAGGTCAAGAAGAGCCCACAAGACCAGGAGGGTGAGATAAAAGGACCTATAGGGACAGAGCCTGAGACCAAGTAGCAGAGGTGGTCATAGAAAGCAGTCCTTGATTGGAGGGACAGGTCATACCCTTACTGACCCATCAGGACAAAGATAGTAGAGAATTTCAGGGAATGACACCAGGTAGACAAAAGAATCAAGCTTGGCTGAGAAAGGGAGGAGGCCTTTTCAAGAAAGCACAGCACTAGTAATGAACTTTATACAAATAAGCAAGGGTGGCTGTAGTACACGTGAGACTACATTACACACAATGCATTGCTTACATATCATTGCAGGAAGTGATTGTAGCAATCAAAATATTAGAAATGAAAATAGCATTAAAAGCATTAAACACATTCATGGCTACACTGAAGAAACAGTATAATGCTGCTGGGGGCGGAACAGTCTCCACCTGGTATCTGTAGATACCACTATTACTACTATTATAATTTATCGCAATAAGAGCATGTACAGTCCATTATGTGCATTCAGGCTCTTCATCAGCTGTGGAGTCATTGTCTTCATCCCACAGGAGCTGAAACGAGACAGACAACACTAGACAACATAAAAATAGAGAGAGAATATCTGAGTCTCTGATCTTCAACAGTGGGTGGTGGTTCACAGTTCTGACTTTAAACTTTTGGATGTTCTCATCTTCACTGAGGATGGTTTTGGTGACCAATGCCAGGGGCCAATCATTGCATTGGGTCTGGTTATCCTTGAGTAAGAGGAGTTGCCTTCATTGATGTTAGCTTTATGGAAGTGCGAACAGCAAACGATGGTCTGTAGGGTCGGGAGGCACTCTCGTTTCCAGTGGCTCTAGAAGATGTTGGCAAGTCTTTGGACTTCTCTCCAATGCCATCTGCAGAGATCTTTCTTATCAAAATCTCAAGGGGGGTTTGGAGCGACACCTGTCTTTTGTGTTAGGAGTGTGGCTTCAGTTAAGAATAAAGGTGACTCTAGGTCAGAGGACACTGGAATCAGAGGTCTTGATTTGATGATGGCAGACACTTCTGCCAGGAGTGTAGCCCCAGGCATGTAGCCCCTGTTTCTGGCAATATAGAGTCAAGGGTGTGATAAGCAATCCCAATCATATACTCTCAAACTCCTCCCATATGTGAAGCATGGGAAGGGTTGAATACCCAGGTGCAGTGCTGGTCATCAGGTATTTTTCAGCTCCTTGCAGGCACTCATGAAGTTGGATCCACAATCAGAATGGTTCTGCTTGGCTGGACCGTGGATTGAGAAGAGCCTTAGAAGGGCATTTATGAAACTTGAAGTTGTGTCCATAGACTCTATAATTTCAATGTGAATAGTCTGAATGCTCATGCATTTGAACATAACAGCCCATCGTTTGCTGTTCACACTTCCTCCTCTGGTCTGTCTCATGATGATTGGACATGATCCAAAGATTCCAACCTCACATAGGTGAATGGTGGGTCAACATTGAGCCATTCAAGCGGCAGGTCTGTCATGTTTTGGTCTTGATGTTTGCCCTGCAGTTTGCGGCACTTGACGCATCTGTGGATTACTGCAGTGATGCAATGCTTTGTTCCGATGGTCCACACTCCTGAGGGTCTGATTGCTCCTTCAGTAAAGTGTCGATCTTGGTGCTTGACTTGCTCATGCTAGTGATGCACAAGCAGGGTAGATCCAGGGTGTTGATCAGAGGGTTCCTTTCGCTCTTATCTAGCTTGGCATTGGTGAGATGGCCGCATACTCTCAGCAAACCATCCTCATTCTTGAAGGGGTCTAGCTTCCAGAGAGGGGCTGTCTTTGGAAATGTTCTTCCCTTTGTTAATGCACTGGAGCACTGTGGCATATGTTTCTTGCTGCAACAGTACAGGATTATCTCTGCTTGGAAGAGTTCTTTTACTGCCAAGGGCTTGGTACAAAGGTGCCAGTGGTGACACGTGCTTACTCTTTCTTTTGGCTTTTGCTGGAAAGAGCGTGTGATGTGCAGGGGCGTATCTGCGTGGGGCCTCAGGGGCCTGGGCCCCCGCAGATTTTGCCCTGGACCCCCCTACCGCCATCAACCCTCCCCCGCTGCCGTTCTTACTTTTGCTGGCGGGGGACCCCAACCCCCGCCAGCCGAGGTCTGCTTCCACCTGCCGCTGCCTTCAAAACTTCTTCTTCAGCCGGCGGGGGACCCCAAACCCCCGCCAGCCGCCCCGCGCTGTTTAAAATTCATCTTCGGCCTCCGTGGCCGTGCTGCTGGGATAGGCGGCGCTGTTGAAATCCACTTCGGAGTCTGACGTCGCAGCACGTACAACGTACAACGACGTCAGACTCCGAAGTGGATTTCAACAGCGCCGCCTATCCCAGCAGCACGGCCACGGAGGCCGAAGATGAATTTTAAACAGCGCGGGGCGGCTGGCGGGGGTTTGGGGTCCCCCGCCGGCTGAAGAAGAAGTTTTGAAGGCAGCGGCAGGTGGAAGCAGACCTCGGCTGGCGGGGGTTGGGGTCCCCCGCCAGCAAAAGTAAGAACGGCAGCGGGGGAGGGTTGGCGGCGGGAGGGGGGTGGAGAGACTAAGTCATTGGTGGCGGTGGGGGCTCGGCGGTGGGGGCGGCGGCGGCGGCGGCGGGGGGGGGGCGCTAAAATGTGCCCCCTCTCTCTGGCTCTGGCCCCCCCTACCGCCGGAGTCCAGATACGCCCCTGGTGATGTGGCTGAGGTGGGTTATGGCTCTTCTAAGTGTCACCCACCTCGAACATCAGATAGAGCAGTGTGCACCCAGGTTATTATTGGTCGAGATGTTTGTGGTAAGGACAGTCACTGCCAGGTAAATTTTGACATCGGTTTCTGGATTCACCAGCTCAAAGGAGTTTGCAGTAGTTGGAGAAGCACTTGTTGGTTTTGTGAGGAAATCTAGCCCTGTTAGCCAAGTTGTTTGCAATAAGTGAGTTGCTAAGACAGCTCTTGTAGCGTGGTCTGCTGAGTTTTGGTCAGTCGGCACGTAGTGCCATTGATCAGGTCTGGTGGATTTCATGATGCATTCTACTTGGTTGCTCACATATACATAAAATCATATACTCTGATTGTATATGTAACCGAACACCACCTTCCTGGCTTTGTAGAACTTAACTGAGCCTGGCTGGGTATCCATCTCATGATCAGTTCTGCTATTTCCACTGCCAAAACTTCTCCACACAGTTCTAGATGTGGGATAGTATGATTGGGCTGTGGAGCTAGCTTGGCCTTGACAAAGATGAATCCTGTATGGCCATTGCCATGGGCAGCTATGGCCTTCTCAGAGATGTCTGAGAAGATACAAATCTCCTTGTAGCAAGTATTCATGAGGGACATGGAGGCATATGTACATGGGATGTGGAGTGCCTTTAAGGAGTTTCTCCACGTTTCCCATTCTTACTTCTTTTCCTCTAGTAATGGGGCATCCCATTCATTTGAGCTTGATGAGAGTTCATGCAGTTAGGATCTTCCCTGGATGGTGACTGGTACCACAAGTGCTAGTGGGTCAATACAGACTGTTCACTATAGACAAGATGCCTTTGTTGGTGTATGGTTTCTTTTGGATGGGGACTCGGAAGATGAAGGTGTCCTTAAGGTCCCAGCTTAGGCAAAGTATGCATTGTAGTGGAGGTGTGTCCATTCCCAAGTCTAGGTCCTTCAAGTCTTTAGCATGGTCTGCTGAGGGGAATGCTTTCATCACATTGGCGCTGTTAGATGCAATTTTGTGGAGCCTCAAATTGGCTTCTGCTAACATCATCTGTGTTCTTTCAGCAGGTCGATGGCTTCTGTTTCAGTGGGCAGGGGGGACTTCAACTCATCATCTACATAGAAGTCTCTCTCTACAAACTCCCTGGCATCAACACCATGCTCCTCCTATCCTTCTTGTGTAGTTTTTCAGAGCCTGTAGATGGCCACTGCTGGTGATGGGCTGTTCCCAAAGACACGGACTCGCATCCTGTATTCAATGACATCTCCACTGACGTCATCATTGAAGAACCACAGGAACCTTAGGTAATTCCTGTAGTCTTTGTGGACAGCAAAGCAGTAGAACATTTGCTGAATGTTGGCTGTTATGGCAATGGGCTCTTTTCTGAAGTGAATTAAGATCCCTAGTAGACGTTTGGTCAGGTTGAGCCCAGTGAGCAGCATGTTATTCAGCAAGGTCCCCTGGAACTGGGCACTAGAATCAAATACGATTTGGATTTGCCCTGGTTTCTGTGGGTGGTGTACTCCGAAGGTACCAGCACTCCTCATTTTCCTTCAGAGGTGGGGCAAGCTCTGCATGGCCATTGGTGAACATATCCTGCATGAAGGTCACAAAATGCTGTCTCATCTCCAGGTTTTCTGTAGTGAAGCAAGCTGGGAGAGGGCATGGCTTCTATTGTTTGGGAGTCGAGGCCTGGGCTTATGGAAAGGGAGGGTTGCCACTCATCTATTTGACTCGTCTTTACTGAACTCTTTGCTCATGGTACTCAGGAACTCTATCTCATATGGAAAAGGCAGGTTTATCATCTTTAGTGGTATGGAACACTGAACTTCTGCTGAAGAGACTGTTTTGCAGGATGTCAGGTTGGCACTCCATTCCTTGCAAACAGAATCCTCATTGGTACTTAGGTTTTTGGTACATAGTTCGAAAAGGGAGGCACACCCATTTTCTAGGACATTGGTAGAAAATACATTGCCGCTTGGCCTTCTTGTTTGATTAAGGCAGTCTTCACCCACTATCGTCCAACCCAAGTCAAGTCAGTGTGCATAGGGAGTGTTGCTTGGGCCTTTACGTGACTCATGGATGTCCAACAGTTCTAGGACACCTCTGCCCAGCAAAAGCAGGATGTCAGCGTGTGGATCCAAAGGTGTGAGCTGGTTACCTATGGGCCTCAGATGGGGGTGATTCCAGGCGACCAATCTCATTTTTATCATCTGGTATGAGCTAAAGGTATAAAATTTAAAGCACAAAAGCAGCTTAAATACATTTAAATCAGTTGTCAGCTCATAGAAGGGCAGATAGGCAGGCATGCAGGCAGGTTGCCTGTTGTTATATATATTAGACATTGGTTATAGCCAGGTTTGGTCCCTGTGTCTTTAAATAGGATAGGACTATAAATCTATGTCATTCCGTAGTTCTCTGTGATAGGCTCTTCCTGTGCACATGCCCCAGTTCTCTGACATGTGTCTTATGGAACTTTTGTTATTGGCTAGCTTCATTCTCTAGGACTGCTGGGTAGTTAGCTCCCTCTTCCCTCTCCGTCGAGCAGGGAGATTTTGTCTGCTGTCTGCAGCATGCTTTCTTATGAACTGTATCTAACACTGTACCTTGCTTCATGAGCCTTTCAAAACTTTTGTAACATCATCAAATTTTCACCAGTTTACAACATTTACTCTCTCAGCTCGGTGCTGAGATTTCCTGGTTCCTTTTGCATACAGAATGAGCTGCTTGAGAACAGACTTTTCCTTCTGCTGGGCTTAGAAACTCTTTTTCAACAATTCAGAACTGTAAGTCATTTCCTTTGTTTGATTTTGCATTAAAGAAGATTTTGGTTCAAGATTTATGAGTCTTCACAATGATGTTCTATACTCTGTAAGAGATCTGTCTGTACAGGAAATAGTTTTCAAGGGTGATGATGCGGAGGAACTGAAAGAAATCTCTGTGAACCTGGAAGATGTACTGAGCCAAATTGACAAATTAAAGAGTAGTAAATCACCTGGACCAGGTGGCATATATCCAAGGGTACTCAAAGAACTCAAGCATGAAATTGATGATCTGCTGTTAGTATTATGTAACCTGTCATTAAAATCATCCGTAGGAGGGTGGCCAATGTGATTCCAATTTTTTTTAAGGGTTCTAGGGGTGATCCAGGAAATTATAGACTGGTAAGCCTGATATCCGTGCCGGGCAAAATAGTGGAAACTATTATAAAGAATAAAATTACAGAACACGTAGACAAACATGGTTTAATGGGACAGAGTCAGCATGGGTTCAGCCTCACCAGTTTGCTTCATTGAGCCGGTTGATGTAGTATATCTAGATTTTCAGAAAGCTTTTGATAGTTACTCATGAGAGACTCCTGAAAAAATTAAAGAGTCATGATCTAGGAGGCAAGGTTCTGGTGTAGATTAGGAATTGGTTATTGGACAGAAAACAGCGGGTAGGGTTAAATGGTCATTTCTCTCAATGCAGGAGAGTGAACAGTGGAGTGCCACAGGGATCTGTACTGGGATCAGTGCTATTTCACATATTTATAAATGATATGGAAATCAGAACAACGAGTGAGGTGATCAAATTTGCAGATTATACAAAACTAGTCAAGGTTGTTAAAACACATGTGGACTGTTAAATATTGCAATAAGACCTTAGGAAATTGGAAGACTGGGCATCCAAATGACAGATGAAATTTAATGTCAACAAATGCAAGATGATGCACATTGGAAAGATTAATCTGAATCATAGTTACCTGAAGCTAGGGTCCACCTTGGGGGTCAGCGCTCAATATAAAGATCTGGGTGTCATTGTAGATAATATGCTGAAATCTTCTGCTCAGTGTGTGGCGGCGGCCAAAAAAGCAAACAGGATGATAGAAATTATTAGGAAAGGGATGGTGAATAAGACCAAAAATACTATAATGCTTTTGTATCGCTCATGGTGGGTCTGCATCTTTAGTATAGCGTTCAGTTCTGGCCGCCGTATCTCATAAAAAGATATAGCGAAATTAGAAAAGGTTCAAAGAAGAGTGACCAAAATGATAAAGGGGTGGAACTCCTCTCATATGAGGAAAGGCTAAAGAGGTTAGGTTATTCAGCTTTGAAAAGAGACAGGTGAGGGGGAGATATGATTGAGGTCTACAAAATTCTGAGTGGTTTAGAACAAATAGAAGTAAATCGATTTTTTTTACTTGTTCCAAAAGTACAAAAACAATGGGACACTTGAGGAAGTTACATGGAAATACTTTTAAAACAAATAGGACAAAATATTTTTTCACTCAATGAATAGTTAAGCTCTGGAACTCTTTGCCAGAGGATGTAGTAACAGTGATTAGTGTATCTAGGTTTAAAAAAGATTTGGACAAATTCCTGGAGGAAAAGGCCATAGTCTGCTATTGAGACAGACTGCTTGCCCTGGGATTTGTAGTATGGACTGTTGCCACGATTTGGTTTTCTGCCAGGTAC
Organism: Microcaecilia unicolor; assembly: GCF_901765095.1. NCBI lineage: Eukaryota > Metazoa > Chordata > Amphibia > Gymnophiona > Siphonopidae > Microcaecilia > Microcaecilia unicolor. The sequence continues at coordinate 287,619,350 of NC_044031.1, read as the reverse complement.
TTGTGACCTGGCTTGGCCACTGTTTAGAAAACAGGATACTGGGCTAGATGGACCATTGGTCTGACCCAGTATTGCTACTCTTATGTTCTTAAGTATGGTTTAACTGACAGTCAAGCTTAGTGTTGGCAAGGCTTCGTTCTGTTTCTGTGAGTCTGACGTCCTGCACGTTGTACGTGCTGGACGTCAGACTCAGAAACCAAACGAAGGAAGAAGACTTTGGCTGGCGGGGGTTGGGGTCCCCCGCCAGGAAAGGTAGCAGACGGCGATGGCGGGTTGATGGCGGGAGGGGTGGTTGAGAGGGTCGTCGGTAGGGGGGTCCAGGGCCAAATCCATGGTGGCCCAGGGCCCCGTAGCCCCATAGCAGCTATGCCCCTGGTTGGCAGATACCAATCTGAGACCTCATGAAATTGCTTCCAACAGTTCAGAAGTAATGAGAGCATTTCCTGCAGAGGATCATGTCAAAGATTTAAAGATCAAGGTCTAAGAGTAGACACCCCTCCACTTCAGAGAAGCCTTGGATTACATTGGGATCTAAAGAGAGACATGTTTACCTTTCAAGTCTCCACCCAAGAGAAACTGTATAAGTGCAGGGATGTCTTGTCCACAGTCAATAGTCTGTATGATCCACTGGGATTTGTGGCCCCAGTCACCATTCAAGGAAGATCCCTACTGAGGGAGCTTTCCCAAAGTAATGAGTGAGATGTTCCATTACCACCAGAAATGTGACATGAATGGGAGAAATGGAAAGATTCTCCAAAGACACTTGAACAACTGCACATCCCACACACACATATCTTTGCTGCACTCAGTCAGTACTGCCTGTCACAAAGACATCTGCATCTTCTCTGAAAGGACTACACACACAAATGGGCTATCTCATGTGGGATTCATCTTTGGAAAAGTCAAGTTAGCACCACAAGAGCAGGGTTCATGTGCCAGCGTGGCCCACACTGGTGCATGGTCCGAGATGGCAGGCTCCCCAATCCCCGTACAGTTGGTCACTTGAGCCAGGGAATGGGTGGGAGAAAAAGGTATAGTCATGTTCATCTATGTGCTGGAGCCTCCAGATGTCTATCACATCCAATTCCTTTGACATGAAATTCACCCCTCGCCCTTCATGATATTTGCCTGGCTGCTTTGGAGGTCGACAATCTATCAGTGGGTCACTAGTGATGTTAAAATTACCCCCTAATATGAGTGGGTATTTGTCAAAAGTCACAAGTGTAGCTGCAAGGAGAGTGAAAAACTTGTGTGAGTAAATGTTAGGTGCATGTATGCTGCACAGAGCCACTTTGACCCATTGCAGGAGTCCCGCGGCAATCACAAAGTGGCCCTCTGGGTCCTGGTAAAGCCTATGCATGTCAAACGCTATTTTTTTCTTTATTAATACAGTGGTGGAAATAAGTATTTGATCCCTTGCTGATTTTGTAAGTTTGCCCACTGACAAAGACATGAGCAGCCCATAATTGAAGGGTAGGTTATTGGTAACAGTGAGAGATAGCACATCACAAATTAAATCCGGAAAATCACATTGTGGAAAGTATATGAATTTATTTGCATTCTGCAGAGGGAAATAAGTATTTGATCCCCCACCAACCAGTAAGAGATCTGGCCCCTACAGACCAGGTAGATGCTCCAAATCAACTCGTTACCTGCATGACAGACAGCTGTCGGCAATGGTCACCTGTATGAAAGACACCTGTCCACAGACTCAGTGAATCAGTCAGACTCTAACCTCTACAAAATGGCCAAGAGCAAGGAGCTGTCTAAGGATGTCAGGGACAAGATCATACACCTGCACAAGGCTGGAATGGGCTACAAAACCATCAGTAAGACGCTGGGCGAGAAGGAGACAACTGTTGGTGCCATAGTAAGAAAATGGAAGAAGTACAAAATGACTGTCAATCGACAAAGATCTGGGGCTCCACGCAAAATCTCACCTCGTGGGGTATCCTTGATCATGAGGAAGGTTAGAAATCAGCCTACAACTACAAGGGGGGAACTTGTCAATGATCTCAAGGCAGCTGGGACCACTGTCACCACGAAAACCATTGGTAACACATTACGACATAACGGATTGCAATCCTGCAGTGCCCGCAAGGTCCCCCTGCTCCGGAAGGCACATGTGACGGCCCGACTGAAGTTTGCCAGTGAACACCTGGATGATGCCGAGAGTGATTGGGAGAAGGTGCTGTGGTCAGATGAGACAAAAATTGAGCTCTTTGGCATGAACTCAACTCGCCGTGTTTGGAGGAAGAGAAATGCTGCCTATGACCCAAAGAACACCGTCCCCACTGTCAAGCATGGAGGTGGAAATGTTATGTTTTGGGGGTGTTTCTCTGCTAAGGGCACAGGACTACTTCACCGCATCAATGGGAGAATGGATGGGGCCATGTACCGTACAATTCTGAGTGACAACCTCCTTCCCTCCGCCAGGGCCTTAAAAATGGGTCGTGGCTGGGTCTTCCAGCACGACAATGACCCAAAATATACAGCCAAGGCAACAAAGGAGTGGCTCAGGAAGAAGCACATTAGGGTCATGGAGTGGCCTAGCCAGTCACCAGACCTTAATCCCATTGAAAACTTATGGAGGGAGCTGAAGCTGCGAGTTGCCAAGCGACAGCCCAGAACTCTTAATGATTTAGAGATGATCTGCAAAGAGGAGTGGACCAAAATTCCTCCTGACATGTGTGCAAACCTCATCATCAACTACAGAAGACGTCTGACCGCTGTGCTTGCCAACAAGGGTTTTGCCACCAAGTATTAGGTCTTGTTTGCCAGAGGGATTAAATACTTATTTCCCTCTGCAGAATGCAAATAAATTCATATACTTTCCACAATGTGATTTTCCGGATTTAATTTGTGATGTGCTATCTCTCACTGTTACCAATAACCTACCCTTCAATTATGGGCTGCTCATGTCTTTGTCAGTGGGCAAACTTACAAAATCAGCAAGGGATCAAATACTTATTTCCACCACTGTATGGCCACTCCCCTCTGTCTGCTATTGAAAGTAACATAGTAGATGACAGCAGAAAAAGACCTGCACGGTCCATCCAGTCTGCCCAACAAGATAAACTCATATGTGCTACTTTTTGTGTATATCTTACCTTGATTTGTATCTGTCATTTTCAGGGCACAGACCATAGAAGTCTGCCCCGCCTCCCACCACCGGCTCTGCCACCCAATCTTGGCTACGTTTCTGAGGATCCATTCCTTCTGAACAGGATTCCTTTGTTTATCCCACGCATATTTGAATTCCATTACCATTTTCATCTCCACCACCTCCCGAAGGAGGGCATTCCAAGTATCCACCACTCTCTCCGCGAAAAAATACTTCCTGACATTTTTCTTGAGTCTGTCCCCTTCAATCTCATTTCATGTCCTCTACTTCTACCGCCTTCCCATCTCCGGAAAAGGTTCGTTTGCGGATTAATACCTTTCAAATATTTGAACGTCTGTATCATATCACCCCTGTTTCTCCTTTCCTCCAGGGTATACATGTTCAGGTCAGCAAGTCTCTCCTCATACGTCTTGTAACGCAAATCCCATACCATTCTCGTAGCTTTTCTTTGCACCACTTCTATTCTTTTTGCATCCTTAGCAAGATACGGCCTCCAAAACTGAACACAATACTCCAGGTGGGGCCTCACCAACGACTTTATACAGGGGCATTAAAACCTCTTTTCGTCTGCTGGTCACACCTCTCTCTATACAGCCTATCAACCTTCTAGCTAAGGCCACCGCCTTGTCACACTGTTTTGTCGCCTTCAGATCCTCAGATACTATCACCCCAAGATCCCTCTCCATGTACATACATATCAGACTCTCACCACCTAACACATATGTCTCCTATGGATTTCTACGCCCTAAGTGCATCACTTTGCATTTCTTCGCATTGAATTTTAATTGCCAAACCTTATACCATTCTTCTAGCTTCCTCAGATCCTTTTTCATGTTTTCCATTCCCTCCCGGGTGTCCACTCTGTTACATATCTTAGTATCATCCGCAAAAAGGCAACCCTTCGGCAATGTCACTGACAAATATATTGAACAGAATCTGGACCAGCACCGATCCCTGAGGCACTCCACTACTCACCTTTCCCTCATCCGAGCGAATTCTATTAACCACCACCCTCTGGCGTCTGTCCGTCAACCAGTTCCTAATCCAGTTCACCACGTCGAGTCCTATCTTCAGCCTGTCAAGTATATTCAAGAGCCTCCTGTGGGGATCAGCTGCTCGTCGTCGTTGGAGATGCCCTATTGTGAGTGGATCGCTGCATCGGGGGCTGTAGTAGGCGGATGGGTGGTGCGGATCTTGCCAACTTTTCAGTGGAGCAGGGCTGTCGTGGGCTGCTCGGGCACTTCGCTTCTCTTCCTACCAAGTGTGATGTTTCTTCTCGCAGCAAGACTTTATCAACTTGCCTGGATGGGATTCAATCCCTCCCTGCTGGAGGCTGCTCACACCATTCCTCACCATCTCAGCTTCAAGACTCTGCATCAGGCATTTGCGGGAAATACAGCTGTAATCACTGTTGCTTATTACAAGCTCCAGCGTTTCATCACAGCGAGATTCCTACAGTCTGTTCCTTCCTGGGTGTTGGATTATCTTACCGAGAGCTGTTCAAGCCATTCTGCTCTATCTCAGTATCTGGTCTTCCACAACCCATTTTAGTATCTCAAATTCCTTTCCCTTTTTCCCTTCCCTGTTCCTCTTACCCTATCGTATGTGATTGTATTTGATTCCTGTACATTGTAAGCCACTTTGAGTCTGCTTAATGTGGAAACAAGTGGGGTATAAATGTTCAAAATAAACCCAATCATACCATTCCATGCTTAGAATTCTGTGGAGCAGTGCTGGCAGTAGAGAGAGCAAAATGATACTCAATGAAATGGACATTCAAATAGACAACCAGTCAATTTTTACACTGACAGTAAAGTCATCATGGGATACATCTACAACAAAACCAGATTTTACATGCATGTCAGCAACAGAGTTGACCATACACGGAAGTCAACGTGACCAGAACATTGGCACTATGTTCCAGCTAACCAAGATCCAGCAGACTGTGCCACCAGAGCAGTGGCAGCATCCTGTCTAATAGAAACCGCATGGTTATCAGGACCAGATTTCATGCTAAAACCCGACTACGTATCTCCAAATATGGAGAACTCATTTGAGCTTATAGACCTAGACTCTGATGCAGAGGTCCGCCAGAGATGACTATTCTTGCCACCACCACCATTGCACCTTCATCTCATCAACCAGTGGATAAAAGACCAGACACCAATAATCAAAGTGACATCAGAGATACAGAACTATAGATCATCAATGATAACTTGGTACCACCTGGGAGCTTCGACACAAAACTTCCCTGGAAGACAAGGAACTTCAGCAGGGCCCTTACTGAGCCAGTGATCTACACCACAAAGAGATGAGGATCCCCGTGGACCATTGTACAGTTCAGAGACTCTTTAGCTCTCTCTCTTTTATGTTGTTGTTTTTGTAGTCTGTCTCTTGTTTCAGCTCCTGCAAGACCACGAAAGAGAAGTCATCGGAATGACAGGGAACCTGAGACAAGCAAGGACTTGTTAACTTTCAAGATCCAGTTTTATTTATGGACTTCACATGGACTTTGAGCTACTGATACGTTTGAGAAATTAAATAGTGGTATCTACTGATACCAGGTGGGAAGTGTTTAACCCTCTTTGCATGGAGGCAGGTTGCCAGTTTTTTATATGTATATATTAGACATTGCTTATAGCCAGGTTCGGTCCCTGTGTCTTTAAATAGGATAGGACTACAAATCTCTGTCATTCTGTAGTTCTCCATAATAGGCTCTTCCTGAGCACATGTCCCAGTTCCCTGTATCTTATGGGACTTTTCTTATTGGGTAGTTAGCCTCCACTTCTCTCTCCGTCAAGCAGCGGGGAATCTGTCTGCAGCATGCTTCTCTATAAACTGTATGTAACACTGTACCTTGCTGCGCTGCTTGGCAGAAACTCTTGCTCAACACTTCAGAACTGTAACTTATTTCCTTTGATTGATTTTGCTTTAAAGAAGATTTTGGTTCAAGAGTTCTGAGTCTTCACCGTGATGTTCTATACTCTGGTTTAACTGACAGTCAAGCTTAGTGTTTGCTAACAGCACTTTTGCAAGGACTGTAACATATGCACCTTTCTAAAATTACCCACCGGAAAATAGGCACACACATGCACAACCTGCTCCAACACAGGCACAAATGATCCAACTGAGTTTGTGCAGATGAGTGCACATTTCACAACCCTGCCCATCTTCCAGAATGTCTATGTGTTGGTAGCATGCAGTTTTAAAAGCACCTACTTCTGCATGGAAAACACTTTTACACTCAAAACAGGCTTTATAACTTTACCCCCATACTTTTAAATATGTGCATAATGATGTCCAATTATACATTTTTACATGGTTCTGGGAGATGTTGAGTTTAATTATCAAAAACTCAGGTGGGACAAGGCTGAAGGTTCATATGGCAGGGATGGTCAACCTCGAGGGCTGCAACCCAGTCGGTTTTTCAGGATTTCTCCAATGAATATGCATGAGATCTATCTGCATACAAGGGAGGCAGTGCATGCAAAGGGAAGGGGAAATGGGACTTGATATATCACCTTTCTGAGGTTTTTTTTTTTGTTTTTTTGCAACTACATTCAAAACGGTTTACATATATTCAGGTACTTATTTTGTACTAGGGACAATGGAGGGTTAAGTGACTTGCCCAGAGTCAGAAGGAGCTGCAGTGGGAATTGAACTCAGTTCCCCAGATCAAAGTCCACTGCACTAACCACTAGGCTACTCCTCCAAATAGATCTCATGTATATTTATTGGGGAAATCCTGAAAACTCAACTGGGTTGCGACCCTTGAGGAATAAGGTTGCCCACCCCTGATCTAGGGTACCAAACACCTTTGCACCAGCCCTGCTTCCCATTCTCTCACACCCTACATATCACCATGTACCTTCACTCATTCTTCCCCCTTCTCCATCTAACCAAGACCCTTCAATCCTTTCACTAAATCTTGCCCCATCCCATCCCTTCACTTCCCCTCCTCACTTGCTCAGTCTGATCTGCGTCATTCTTCCTCTCATTCACTGTCTTGCACCCCACTCAAATTAGTCTCTTGTTCCTCCTTACTCTGATCCCCTTACTCAGCCTCCTCTCTCAGAAGGGGAACGATAACGGCAGGGCAGCGTGCTGGGCTGCATCTCCTCCTCTGTACACTTTGAACTATACAGGACACCATAGTTCTGCACAGATCAAAGTGCAACACTTAGGCCTGGAACAGAAGAGAAGGATAAAGCCTGAGGCATTGCACCACTGCTGTGCTCCTCTTTCTCTGAAGCTGGAATCAGTGCAAGATAGTGAGGAGGGAGAGAGAGGAGGATCGATGCAGCTGTTACCAACACAATCCACTGCCACACTTTAGCACCTAGTCTCTCAGGACCATTGTACAGGATTTCTGCTGGAAAGGCTACATTTTACTGCCCTTACCACGGTCATGGCTGATATGCCAAGCCCGACGCATTAGGAGTAGGTCACATTCACTTGAAGGCTCTCTCATTCGCACACTAGAGCCTCAGTGCCAGTGCACTGATCCTGATCACTATTTCATGAGAAGTGAGCCCATGAGGAGATATCCAAGTGGTCCTACTAGTAGGAAGAAATCTGAGCACACTTTTCTACATATTCCTCTCTGTGGCCCATCACTTTTCCTGAGCGGAGAGCAATTTTCAGCCCAGAGAATTCACCCATATTGCCTCCAGTCTGTCTATAGCCTTTCAGAGGCTCCAAAGGAAAGCAAGTATTTTATGCTGGGTTTTTTTTTTCATTTGCAAAACAAACATACACGTAAATCTTATAGATTCTACTCCAGACACCTATCTGGAAAATCTCATCCTTTGGAAAAGTTCACCCTTGGCATTTCTCAGATGGAATCATTGGAACCTGAGGGCTCCGGCCACCACCATGTTTATCATGAAGTATTTCCCATTTGAGCTAATCAGCCAAAATCCTCATTCTTAACTGCATGTGTTTTCATCGCAGTCCTTCCTGTCAAAATACATTTTAAACTTAATAAATGTACTAACATCTCTGGTTATATAGCAAAATTGCATTGGCTTCCTGTAAAGAATCGTATATCATTTAAAGATACATTTACTATTCCAGATCATCTATGGTATGACTTCAGAGCTTTTGATAAACATGGTTTCTCAGTCATTGCTTGGCTTCTCTTTTCGATTATGAGGCCAATTAATTCTTTGTCCTCCTACTTTAAAAAAAATGCACTTTTTAAAAATAGTTAATTCCATATTTTCAGTTCTTACAGCTTCTTTATGGAACTCCTTTCCTCTTAACATCAGGATTGAACAAAATTACCTGAAGTTCCGTAAAACACTAAAGACCTATTTTTTTGACTGGCTACAACCGAAATGTAGCTAATTTATGGAGATATTGTGTTGGCTTTCATTGCATTATATTGTGATCTTTTATTGATGATGTATTATTGTAACTGCAGATTTTGTTTTAGTTCCCCTCACAGGTAGGAAGAGACCCAATTGCTTGTTACAGAATATATGTTTTATTAAATTGCAATGGAATGGACAGAATGGAAGGGGAAGGGAGAAAGAGTGGAGATTCTGGATGGAATAGGGGAGAGAGAGGGGAAAGGAAGAAGACATGGGATGGAACAGAGAGAAAGAGGATGGTAGGAGGAGAGGATAGAGTTAAGGAAAGTTGGGAATATTAGGAAGGGGAATGGGAGGCCAAGGTTGAGGGAAAGAGACGGAAACCTGGAGATAGATGAAGTAAAAAGAGGGAAATTCAAGACTGGCTAGTAATAATGAAGCTTGGACAGAGAGGCAGAAAAATAAATGGAAGAAACTGAAAGGAAAAGATCAATTCTGGATGTAATAACAGAAGTGAAGAAGACAGGAGGAGAGAGGAAAATGACAAATGAAAAAGGAAACCCTGGCAAAGAGAGTTAAAGAGAAGAGAGAGGAGAGCAGAAACCAGAGACTGAAATCAAACACGATTAGAAAAAATAAATGACCAGAGTACATAGGTAGGAAAAAAGAATTTTAATTTAGGATAAAGTAATGTTATAGTGTGTATCCTAACTCTAAAGGTTAATATTGTAACCAGGTGCCCCTAGGTGAAGCCAAGGATAGAACAATCTCCTCCAGCCACAGGCTCCTGGCACAATGAAGAAATAGATGTCCACCAGTAACTTCAATCTTAAGGACTTTTATTCCATGCAGGTTTCTAGTACACAGTTCCAATAGCAGCACAGCACATACCAGGATTCAATACAGGCTTACAGGCTTCAGTCTGGGCTCTTTATCCAGGGCACAACAAACAGTAATTCAATTCCCCAGACAAACAGTTCTTTCAGTTCATCATCACAGTTCAGTCACCCAGTAGCAGTTTCTACCTTCTATCCTTTTTACCTTCAGGAAAGTTCAATATTTTAGGGACTCCTTCTACCCAAGGGTTTTCCCCTGCATCAGCTTCACCGTGAATTCAATACTTTTGGGACTTCCTCTCACCCAAGGAATTTCAGCCTGCAAATACTTTAGGGACCTCTCTACCCAAGGGTTTTCAGCCTGCAACTGCCAGTACTTTAGGGACCTCCTTGCCCAAGGGTTTTCAGCCTGCAACTGCTTCTCTCCTTCTGAACTGAACTGCCCTGCTGGGACTCCTTCCCACCTGCCTAATCAATCCCTGGCTTCAGCTACCACCACCAATCATTCTCCTTCCATTAGCTTCCTCACACCCAAACCAGCTGAGTTAAGCATTAGACTAATGAGACCAATGATGAGCTCCTGCACACAGGGTTTCCTAACTCTCTTTCCACCTAGTGGCAGCCACTCTACACAACCTGCCAGCTTACACCCATGTCTTCCCTGATTGCAGCTAGGAGTCCAGTCCGGGTTCTTCATCTCACTTTCTGGCTCCTTCCCTGCAATGCCTTCTGGGACTTGTATTTCAGGCTGAAACTGCCTTAACCCAACTATCCTGGAGGTGACTTTATCACAATATAAAACATTTTTTTAAATATGTAGACAAAAATTAAACTGAACTCTTAAGCTTGGCACACAGTGCAACTCTACAGAAAAAGAAACAGTGTTTTCTATCCCTCTGTACTGTGTAAAATGTAAAAATAGGTGTACATTTGAAAAACTTATAAATTAAATATAAATTACAAAATGGAAAATAAGGTGATAGCTTTTTATTGGACAGAGCTAATTCATTTTTCAGTTAGCTTTCAGAGGTCAAAACCACCTTCCTCCAGTTAGGACAGTATACTATATTTAGGGGTCCTTTAACTGATGTGTGCTAATGTTAGCGTGTGTAAATGCTAAGAAGTCCATAGGCATGAAATGGGCTTCTTAGCATGGGCTAATCATTAGCATGCTAAATCTATTAGCACATCTTAGTAAAGTAATTCCTTAATTTGTAATGTTGTATTTGAAATATGTCAGGTTTTGAAATCAATACCTGCTATCTTTATAGTTTGCACAGTATGAGAACACTACTGTTTTTCTGGTGTATTGTGTGCAAAGTCTGGCTTTTTGAGAGTTCAGTTTAATTTTTGTCTACATATTTATATTTTTAGTTTGTAGTTATTTATTCCATATTTAGTGAAGATCTATCTGCATTCTATGTGTGTGGAAGAGACCTGGAGGCATATTTTCAAAGCACTTAGATTTACAAACGTTACATATAGCTGAAGTCCAAGTGCTTTGAAAATGAGCCCCCAGGTGTTCTGCTTGTATTGAATGTCTGTGCTGGATCAATTTGTACTAATCTGGCTTGTTTAGTTTTCCAATAGGTATATTGCCCACCACAATGTTTACAGTGCAGTCTTTCCTTAGGTTGTTGGCCCTTCTTCTGTGACTCTTGAAAATTAGTGCTATTATGGTATGGTAGAATTGCTCTATAGTTCCTGAGTAGGTTTTTAAAAATTACTTTAAAATATGTCTGATACTAGATTTTGGATTTGAACTTAGATTACACCTTTCTCAGTAGTAGTTTAAGGCAAGTTATTTTCAGGTATAGTAGATATTTCCTGGAGGGCTTGCAGTCTAAGTGTGTACCTAAGGCAATGGGGTGTTAAGTGACTTGTCCAAGAAATCAAGCAGCCACAGTTGGATTTGAACCTTGGTTTCACTGGTTGGCAGCCTACTGCTCTAACCATTAGGTATAGATGATGCAGATAATACAGTCAAAAATTTAGACACTTTTGGCTGCTGAACTTTTACATCAGTGCCGGAAGTGTCTACATTTTTGACTGTAGTAAAATTCACAGCCATTCAAAGAACGAGAATGCTGGTAAATATCTTAGTAGTCGTACATATGTCCCCTGATGAAGCCATAAAGCAAAACGGCATGACCACCATAGGGATAAGTGATAGAAGAATACATAACGTTTTGTAAGTTAAGTTCCTTGCATACAGCATATATCACAAATGTGAATATAAACCATAATGAATATGTATGTTGTATATATGTAAATTAATATGATAATATGTCAGAGCCCACCGTTTGCCCCACCCCTAAAAGGAACAGTTAAACCATGCCTATGATAAGAAGGGATGTCAGACCGGTGGAAGCACCCGCAAAGGGGCAAGAGGTAAAGATACTCGTCCCACGGGGAGTTGAGGAAATGATGGCATGACTTCAGGGGGAAGGAGGAAAAGGGAGTGATGCAGGTCCCATGGGAGTTGGGGAGGGAGTAGAGGAGAGAGAGGGAGGGATACTTGTTGAATTCCCAAGGAGGAGGGCAGAAGGAATAAAGGAGACAGAGAGAGGGATACTATTTGAATTCCCAGCAGAAGGGAAGAGAGAGGGAGAGATGCTGGACACATGGGAGGGGTGATAGAGATACAGAGGGGCAATGCTGGACATGTGGGGGGACAGAGATACAGAAAGAGGATGTTGCAAATGTGGGAGGGGGATAGAGACACAGAAGGACAATGCTGAACATATGGTGGAACAGGGATACAGAAGAGCAATGCTGAATACATGGGGGGGGGGGAATAGAGATACGGAGAGGGAATGCTGAACACATGACAAAAGGAAACAGGGGATTTTGGAAAGTCACCCCCAGATGGCAGAGGGAAAGGTCATGTAAATATAAAAAAACACGCAAACTCACTAAGCACATGGAAAGCTATGTGCACAAATGCTCATAGTCTAAATAAAAAGGTTCAAAACTTGCAAGCCCTGATGTTTGAAGCAAACTTAGTTAGTGTTGCTATTACGGAGACATGGTTCAACGATTCTCATGAATGGGATGTGACCATACCGGGCTATAATCTTTTTAGGAAGGATAGAGAGGGCCGAAGAGGTGGAGGAGTGGCTCTGTATGTGAAAGAATATCAGAGCGGCTGAAATGCGGAGAACCTGGGGAAAAGAAGAAGCTTTATGGATCGTCCTGGAAAGAGAAGACAGAACCTGTATTCACACGGGAGTTATCTACAGACCTTCTGCACAAACGGAGAAGTTAGACAAGGATCTGATAGAAGATATTTAAAAGATTGGTATGAAAGGGGAGGTGCTACTGTTAGGAGATTTCAATTTGTCTGATGTGGATTGGAACATCTCATCTGCAGAATCGGAAAGAAGTAGGGAGATTGTGGATGCCTGTCAAAGTGCCTTGCTCAGACAAATGGTGACGGAACCCACGAGGGAAGGGTCAATGCTGTATCTAGTGGTCACTATTGGAGATAGTGTTTCCGATATCCGGGTGGGTGCCCACCTATGTAATAGTGATCATCACAATGTATGGTTTAATATAAGGGCAAAGGTGGAGTGCGGACACACAAAACTCAAAGTACTGGATTTCAGACGTACTGATTTTGATAAAATGGGGGAATATCTGAAGAAGGAGCTGTTGGCGTGGGAAGGCATAGGAGAAGTGGAAAAACAGTGGTCCAAGCTAAAGGCTGCTATAAATATGGCGACTGATCTTTTTGTGAGGAAAGTAAACAAAAACAAGAGAAGCAGGAAGCCTATATGGTTCTCCAAACAAGTAGCTGAAAAAGTAAGAGCAAAAGATGCTTTGTTCAAGAAATACAAAAGAACGCAATGAGAGGATCACGGAAAAGATTATCGGATTAAACTGAAAGAAGCGAAGATGGAAATACGGCTAGCGAAAGCGCGAGCGGAAGAAAAAATGGCTAAAGATGCAAAGAGAGGTGACAAGACTTTTTAAAGATATATTGGAGAAAGGAGAAGAGATAGGAATGGAATTGCGAGACTGAAAGATAATGAGAATGGCTATGTGGAGAGTGATGGAGGTAAAGCGAACGTGCTAAACAATTATTTCTCTTCGGTGTTCACGGAGGAAAATCCTGGTGAAGGACTGCGGTTGGCTGCTGAGGGAACATCTGGGAATGGAGTGGATATTGCGCCATTTACAGAAGAAAGAGTTTATAAACAGCTGGAAAATCTGAAGGTGAACAAAGCTATGGGACCGGATGGGATACATCCCAGAATACTGAAGGAGCTCAGAGAGGTCCTGGCGGGACCTCTTAAAGATTTATTTAAGAGATCTGTAGAGACGGGAGAGGTTCTGCGAGATTGGAGATGAGCGGATGTGGTCCCTCTTCACAAAAGTGGAGACAGGGAAGAAGTGGGAAACTACAAACTGGTAAGTCTCACGTCGGTGGTAGGAAAAATAATGGAGTCACTGCTGAAAGAAAGGATAGTTAACTTTCTAGAAACCGACGGGTTACAGGACCCGAGGCAACATGGCTTTACCAAAGGAAAATCCTGCCAAACGAATCTTATTGACTTTTTTGACTGGGTGACCAAAGAACTGGATGAGGACGTGCGCTAGATGTAATCTACTTGGACTTCAGCAAAGCCTTTGATACGATCCCCCACAGAAGACTCGTGAATAAGCTGAAAGGGTTGAACTTAGGACCGAAAGTGGTGAACTGGATAAGAAACTGGTTGACTGACAGGTGGCAGAGTGTGGTGGTAATCCGCTCGGAGGAAAGGAAGGTAAGCAGTGGAGTTCCTCAGGGGTCGGTGCTGGGGTCTATTCTGTTTAATATATTTGTGAGATATTGCTGAAGGGTTGGAAGGAAAGATGTGCCTTTTTGCGGATGACACAAAATAGCCAATAGAGTGGATACCCTGGAGGGAGTAGAAACGATGAGAAGGGATCTCCGAACGTTAGAAGAATGGTCGAAGGTCTGGCAGTTCAAATTTAATGCCGAGAAGTGTAGAGTGATGCACTTGGGGTGCGGAAACCCAAAAAGAGATATACCAGATAGGAGGGGGAGAGATTAGTAAGCTCGACTCAGGAGAGAGACCTTGGGTGTTGGTGTTGGAGGATCTGAAGGTGAAGAAACAATGCAACAAGGCGACGGCCGTGGCCAGAAAAATACTAGGCTGCGTAGAGAGGGGCATAACCAGCAGAAGAAAGGAGGTGTTGATGCCCTTCTACAAGTTGTTGGTGAGGCCCCACTTGGAGTATTGTGTTCAGTTTTGGAGGCCGTATCTTGCTAAAGATTGAAAAGGACTGGAAGCGGTGCAAAGAAAAGCTAAGAAAATGGTATGGGATTTGCGTTGCAAACCGTATGAGGAGAGACTTGCTGACCTGAACATGTATACCTTGGAGGAAAGGAGAAACAGGGGTGATATGATACAGAAGTTCAAATATTTGAAAGGTATTAATCCGCAAATGAACCTTTTCCGGAGACGGGAAGGCGGTAGAACTAGAGGTCATGAATTGAGGTTGAAGGGCGGCAGACTCAGGACTAATGTCAGGAAGTATTTTTTCACGGAGAGGGTGGTGGATATGTGGAATGTCCTCCCGCGGGAGGTGGTGGAGATGAAAACGGTAATGGAATTCGAACATGCGTGGGAGAAACACAAAGGAATCCTGTTTAGAAGGAATGGTTCCGTGGAATCTTAGCAGAGATTGGGTGGCGACACTGGTAATTGGAAACAAAACAGGAGCTGGGCAGACTTCTACGGTCTACGCCCTGATTGTGACTGAATAGATAGGGATGGGCTGGAGTTTAAATTTTAAGGGGCTTTAATGTTAGCTTCAGAACTTAGTACAAGAACAGTACTGGGCAGACTTCTGCGGTCTGTGCCCTGAGAAAGGCAAGGACAAATCAAACTCGGGTATACATATAAAGTATCACATACTATGTAAAATGAGTTTATCTTGTTGGGCAGACTGGATGGACCGTACAGGTCTTTATCTGCCGTCATTTACAATCTTACTATGTTACATGGAGGGATAGATATACAGAGAAGAAATGCTGGACATATGGGTGGGGGATAGAGACATGGAGAGCAATGCTGAACATGTGGGAAGGAACATAGACACAGAGAGGGAATGTTGGACACATGGGAAGGAGGATAGAGACACTTAGGGGCAATGTTTGACACTTGAGAGGGAAGAGGGACACAGGAGGGCAATGCTGCACAGGACAAGAATAGGGACACAGAGAATGGGATGCTCAACATGGTGGAAGATAGGGGCAGGGACATAGGGGAAGTACTGGACAGGGTGGATAGTGACACAGAGAGAAGATGGATGGTGGACATGGAGAGAGAAGAAATACCAAATGGATAAAGAGACCCTGACAAGTGAGTTAAGAGAAGACAGAGGAAAGATGAAACCAGAGACTAGGACCAACATGATTAGAAAAATAAAATGACCAGATGACAAAGGTAGAAAAGGAATTTTTATTTTCTATTTATTGATTACAGCATGGCAATATTTGGGAATGTACAACTGCCAGAACTGGTTTTACACATAGCTGGGACCCACAAGAAAAACCTCCAGCATTCTCCAGCATATAGGTGGAAACTCTCTAGCTTTGGGATGGGCCATCCTTGGCATCTGTGATGTCACTGGTCTTGATTACCACTTCCTGGTGACAGCCACCCTAGAACTAAAAGGAAATGTTACAGAAAAAAAATAAAATTACAAAGTACAAAAAAATTATATTACTTTAACAAAATAAGTAATCAATAGAAATAAAACAAAATAAAACATGGAAAAGAAAATAAGATGATACCTTTTTTTATTGGACATTATGTCCAATAAAAAAGGTATCATCTTATTTTCTTTTCCATGTTTTATTTTGTTTTATTTCTATTGATTACCTTTAAAAGTGGACTAACACGGCTACCACACATCTCTGCACATAATAAGTAAAAATAGATCTTGAAATAAAACTCAAAAACATCATAAAAGACTAAACATTTCCATGTACATAATAGAGCTGTATTCTACCTTGGGTGAATTTCTTCAAAAAGGCATTAAATTAAAAAGAAAAGACTCATTCCGACTAGAAGAAATCATAAGCCAACTCAACTTTTCAATGCTTTCTTAAAATGAGAATATGAAGTTTCTAACTGCTGATCTCCAGTGGTCTATCGTGCTGTGTGTTGTACCCTCCTTATCTTTTTCTGGTGTACCCCTGCCAGCTGGTAGTCTGGGAGGGGGGGGGGGGGGGGGGAACTAGGATTAACGTTTTCTGGTTCTTAGAGCTTTCTCTGCAGAGGAACTGGGATCTGGCTCTGGTTTTGCCCTGGTAGAATGGAGAGATCGGTCGCTGGCAGCAAGGGGAGAATTTATTTCTGTTCTTTATTTTTAACTTTACTATTTTAGTACTTAGAGCAGTTGTTTGAGATGACTTTAATCCTGCATGCATGCTTTGGCATTAGTTCTTACAGGCTATTTATAAACTAAAGTGCTTAGAATCATCTAGTCTCACCTTTAGGACAAGGTAGGCTTTTGGTATTACAGAACCTGAAAAGACACAGACACAGAAATGGATTACAAAGCAGAATTGTACACAGTACTCTAAGTGATATCTCACCAGAATCTTATACAGTAGCATCACCACCTCCTTTTTCTTACTGGCCATTCCTTCCCCTTTGCACCCAAGCATCCTTATAGCTTTCACTGTCGCCTTTTCTACCAGTTTGGTCACTTTACTGTAAAATCATCACACTTATGTCTCGCTCCTCTTTAATGCACAAAAGTTTTTCACCTCCTAAACTTTACAGTTGCATCTGGTTTTTGCAGCCCAAATGCATGACCCTGCATTTTTTAGCATTAAATCTTAGCTGTCAAATTCTGGACCATTCTTCAAGCACGCTCATGCTATTTACACCATCAGGGTATGTACCCTATTGCAGATTTTAGTATCATCCGCGAACACAGCCCTTCGGCAATATTGATTATGTAACCCAGATCTCACCCGTGCTCTAACGCAGGTCCCGGGCAACAAACAAAACATACATGCAATTCCTTTCTCTCAGGCCACTCTTACCTCTCTCATCAGTTCCAGTTCATTTGCTGTCGAGCTTGGGAGTAGGTCAATGTCCAGAATAGTGATCCGGGAATTGGGAGAGAACCTTACTCTGTTCTAAGCTTCTACTCAGCCCTTCAGTCCAGGAACCACACAGGACTCCGAGGGTTTTATAGAAACTTTAACTTTTATTGGAAAAATACTGCAACAGGCAGTAATTACAGATTCAACTTAAACAGGAAAACATCCACTTACTGTCAATCCAGTCTAATTCAGTTTCTTCTGTTGCTCTGCTTGAGAGCTCTCCCTTACCACTCTCCCTCTTGAGTTATTTACAGGGCACTCGAGCTTAGGGCTATGTACATATATACAAGGCTCCTGTCCATGCCTATCCTGTAAGATTTTATTTCCAAAGGCTGCACTCCTCACAGTATAACTTTTCTGTATTGGGCTCAGATCCCTTTAATCTGATCTTCCTCCAGTGGTGACCCAACTCTGGATCCACCCTGGTCCTGGGACGAACTCTCCCTAGCTTCAGTCCCCTGCTTCTGGGCTAGGCCTTCTTCCTACCTATCCGTAGTACACAAACTCCCAGTTGACACTTTATGGAGCTGCAACCTGCCTCTTGCAGCCAATGGATCTCTCAGTTCCAGGACTCCCCTTCTGTCCTTCAGGTCAATGGCAAGGGATGTGCAAGCAACCAAGACTTACAACAACAAGGAACATGAACTCCTAAAGGGCAACTAACTCGTCCAGCTTTTCCTACATGAGCACGCAGTTGTGGAATGCACTGCCACTTAACTTAAAAACAATTTACGAACGAATTAACTTTCGTAAATCCCTGAAGACCTATCTCGTCAACAAGGCATACCACAATGATCAATAACTGAAACTGTAACACATCACACCACTCCACCTTATATTCTGTATGTTCTCTTACTATATCTGCTTGCTTAATTCAATTATGTCATCCATGTTCTCTATGTAACACCAATTGTATTTTTACTCTGGAATGGTGAATGCTATGACGGACGAAAAGACAAATGGGATTCACACTCTCCACAAGGGCAAAACACAGCAGTGACAGGGTGGAAAGGAACCAATTCCAAGTGATCAGTCACCACACCAGGATAAGATGCTCCAATGAAATTTTATTAAGACCCAACACGGCCCGTGTTTCGGCTATAACAGCCTTCCTCAGGGGTCCAATCGATGAGTACTCAGTTGTGTATCGATTGATAGTGGAGCGTTTTAAACTCTTGGTACAGATTTGGTATAGCATGCAATATCAGAACAGGTAGAATTAGTGGTTACAGAGGATGGGCAGACTGGATGGGTCATATGGCCTTTATCAGCCGTCATGTTTTTATGTTACTATTTGGATTATGAAATTGCTTCCTAGTTAATGGGACATGTTTCTTGAACTCATTGCCAATGATGTACATTAGCCATTACTGGAATATCTTAGTCTGTACCTGTCTTAATTAAAAAAAATCTATGCTTGTTGAGATACCACCTGTGACAGTATGAATGTGGTATATGCTTTGATTTGTCCCTGTGATTTGATCTCCATTGAGTGATGTAGTCGTCATGTTAAACTTAGGCTAGCGGAATATAAATCGGTTATTAAGACTAAAACATTGACAGCACCAATTATACAACACTGGTTAGATTACAAACATACAACATTTGATTTGCTTTGGCATGTTATTGGCAAGGTTGACTAGGGGCAGGAGGGTGGCGATATCGAAAAATTGCTGAACTATAAAGAACGCTGGATTTACACACTAAACACTTTAACCCCTGGAGGTTTAAATAACGACTTGCACTGGGGTTCTCTGTTTTGAATTTTTATGTGTGTGTTTTTTGCTCCTATTGGGTGCTGTTGGGTATTTTCATACACAATGATTAGTTAGGGATCACGTGACATTGTATTTTTAAAACATCTTGCCTAGCCGCAATATTCTAAAGATCATAACTATATGGTGTGCATAATTGGTGAGCGAGTTATATGCAAAATATTTTTGAGCAGTTGATGCTTTAGTTATTGTTTATAACTGTTTTCCATTGTTATTTCAGAGGTCCAAACCCTGATGCAGCTGCATGTCGGCTGTCAGTCTAGCAGTTTGAATATGATAAGCAAGAAGCTTTATATTCTATTCATAAGCTTAAAAAAGTTGAAACAAATTTTGATAAATATTTATTTATTTGGATTTTGCTTAAACTTAATATTGAATAGTATTCAATATGAAGTTTAAGTAAAATTTAAAGTCATTATGGACCGGTGAGGAGGCAAGGCGAGCCAAGAATATACTGGCTGTTGTGAAACGAGTCACTACTGAGGTCTTTGAATTTTACACAGTGAATCTGCTCAAAAATTCTTTAAGTTTGGTGTAAGTCATTGGGGTCCTGAGTTTTCTTTGTTGTGATACTATTTTGTTACCCTCGCCTTTCAAGATTAAAACGTTTTGGCCAATTAATAAGATTCAGGAGTCATAAGAACAAAAGAATAACCACACTTGGTCAGACCAATGGTCCATCTAGCCCAGTATCCTGCTTCCAACAGTGAGCAGATCAGCAGTTTCATGTTTGAGAAATTTCAGAACCCTGGAGTGTATGCCATTCGGTCCAGGTGATTTATCACTCTTTAGCTTGTCAATTTGGCTCAGTACATCTTCCAGGCTCACCAAGATTTCTTTCAGTTCCTCTGCATCTTCACCCTTGAAAACCATTTCTGGTACAGATAGATCTCTTATATCTTCTTCCATAAAGTCCGAAGCAAATAATTCATTCAATCTCTTCGGTATGGCCTTGTCCACTCTGAGTGTCCCATTTGATCCTTCATGATCTAATGGTCTCATGGATTCCCTCACAGGTTTTCTGCTTCTGATGTAACTGAAAAAGGTGTTACTATATATCACGAAATACCTAGCCACTCGCCTGGGGTTAAAGGGTCTATCCCCAGCACAGCTCATCTCCACCTGCACCTGCTGCTTGTGCTCTATACTAGCACCCTCCTCCTACTGACTGGGTCACAACTGTCTCTTGGCGAGACTCCCACTCTCAAATACCCAGTGATTTCTAGGGTACTGGAGCCACACTTCCAGTGGACTCACAGACCCAACACACAAACTACCAGGATTCTTTCTCAGTCCAGACAGAAAGTCAATAAACTAAAAATACTGTCTATTGTCATTTAAAAATCAAACAGTAGAACAAAATAGTGCAAATAGCAAACAATAACAGGTAACTGAAATATGGATCTATTATAACATTAACTAAACATATATCTGTTCACAGAGCCTTAGAAAAGAGACTGTATCTCTCTTCTCCCGGGCTAAGACTGAATCAACAGTCAGTAACTGGTGGGTAATTTTTCAAACTCCAAACCAATCAGAGCCCAGTCAAGATTTAAAAGTGTACTGCCGTTTGCTTCCTTCTTTTGATAAAGGAAAAGAACGTTCAGTTTCCTGTATAGCTTTACAGCAAAGAAACACCACCTGCTGGCCAAATAGGAGAAATACACTTCAGGACACTATTAAAACAGGAAAATATCTAATACATTTTACAAGCTTAAAACACACTTTCTTCACACTGAGCTTTTGTCTCCATGGAAAGTTTTTGTTCATATTCTCTTTCAGCCTTCTTTACCAATGCTTTGCACCAAGCTTGACAGTGCTTATGTTGCTTTTTAGTTTCTTCAAATTGGACACTTTTTCCATTCTTTGAAGGATGTTGGTTTTTTTTTGGCTCTAATAGCCTCTTCGCCTTTTACCATGCTGGCTGTCATTTGCTCTTCTTTTCACCTTTGTTAATAAGTGGAATACATCTGGACTGTGCTTGCACAATGGTAACTTTAAACAGCATCCATGCCGGATTTTAAAGTCCTAACTTTTGCATTTGATCCATTTAGCTTCTTATTAACCATTTTCCACATTTTGTTGTAGTCGCCCTTTTGAATACAACAAAGGATGAAGTGCGAGCGATGTGTGTATGATAGCTTATATATCAGATTGTACAAACAGTGGTGCTATGATTCGTGTGGGTATGAGTATTCATGTAGAACTGCTGAATAGTGATATAGCCCATGTCCTTGGACATTCCCACAATCCTGAGGATCCAAAGTGCCATGGATGAGCACCATGTGATAACAATGGTGGCATCATAACGTAAACACACAAGAATATCCATACTTGGTCAGACCCATGGTCCATATAGCCTAGTATCTTGCTTCCAACGGTGGGATTCTGTTGGGTCCTTGAACCTGGATTGGCCGAGAGTAGCCAGATTCATGCTACAGATCCCTGGAACAGCAGTGACTTCCCTATGTCTGCCTTAATAGCAGACTATGGACTATTCCTAGGGGAACTTGTCTATGCCCTTTTCAAGCTCATCCATCCTAACTGCTGTCACCACATTCTCCGTAAACGAGTTCCGGAGCTTAAGTATTTGTTAAGTAAGAAGTATTTTCACCTATTCGTTTCACAGTGCTTCAGGTAGCTTTAGTCTCTGGACTGAAAGTTTAAATTCTTTCATTTATATTTAAATGCTTTTATATCTCACCCATTCAGATACATGCTCCAAGCATAAGTAACCAAGAATATCTAAAATACCAATCCTCAATGACCTAAGTAACCTAGAGGCTTATTTTCAAAGCACTTAGCCTCCCAAAGTTCCATAGAAACATATGGAACTTAGCCTCCCAAAGTGCTTTGAAAATATGCCTCCTAGTCATACAGAATTTACAACTCTGAAGCAAAAGAAAGCGCCAATCCAAATATCGTAAAGAGAGGAAAAATATTCCGCCAACAACCAAGCTTTGTGAGGCCAGAGACCAACAACAAAATCTGAGGGAAAGTTACTCTTAAGCGTGTGTGGTTGGGTCATTGTAAAAAGACAGAGGGGAGGTAAATGAAACAAATCTTGCATTCAGATAAGAGATAGTGAAAGGCCGAAAAGGTCACATGAAACTTTGGAAGCCACTGGGATATTGAAAGTTAGCGTTGTTCCTATTAGTTACCCGTCAGCAGAAGGGACTAATCTGTGCTGATCATTTCCTTCCTTCCCCCAAGCAGCTGTTGTCTCATGGGGAAACCAGCCTGCTGTCACAGATCTGCTCGATAAAGGAAGACAATTCAATCACAACCTGCCAAAGGTGACTCCAATCAGCAGCTCTGGGGAGCTCTTTTCCATCTTGAAATGTCCCTATTTGTACACGATACTGATCTTAGGCTGCAACCTGGGCATCTTCTGTGAAGGCCCACTAGGGACTAGAGATAAACCCTGCCAGAGGCAGGAGTAGGGACTTTCCAGGTAAGGCTATGTCATATCACACATACAAAAGGAACCAGAATACTTACATGCAATGTCTTGCATCTTGCTAAAAGGCTGTGTACTTTTTATACCTAAACACACAAGTGAGTCACAATAATTACTTTCTGATTTATATACCTAACTCCTCCAACATGGCAGGATAGCTTATACTTTTTTGTGTAACTACATACCTCAATATACAACAGAAAACCACCTACACAATAAGATTAGCACCTCTCTGTATAGTGGAATAAGAATTGGAAAGTGTATAGATGATGTCTGCCCTGGAGGTGGGTGTGGGATTTCAGTTTTCTGCCTTCCTACAGGTATGTGCAAAACCACTTCATGATGAAGTGTTGCTGTACAAACCCAGCCCCCGCTGCACACACAATAGCTGTACATAATCACACAGGGTGAGGAGCTGGATTTCCTTTACTGTCAGTACCCACGCATATCCACAGGGTATCTAATTTAAGGGGTTGTTTACTAAAGCTTAGCTGAGTTATCTGCAGCAGGGCCCATAGGAATAAAATGGGCCCTGCTGCAGATAACTCGAAGTTAAGCTTTAGTAAACAGCCCCCTTAGTAACAACCGGGAGTAGCAAAATTTGCATATAATAACAGCCAGGTTTTCTAGGAGACAACCTGTACCAACCTCATACACAAGTGAATAGCTCTCTCAAACACAGAAACACCATATTCGCAAAGGGTGCGACTTAACCAAGCACAATGCAATCCTAGGCACACAAGCAACATACTGGGTGCCCCACTTATATTTGTATAAAATTCAATAGAACAAATTAAAACATTAAAATAAACACCAGCATCTCCTCAGGTATGGTAAAGGCAAAATGAGGAATGTAATCATTAAGGTTTGTTTCTTTATATACCTTAATCAGTTATTAACAAAAATGTGAACTGCATTAGTTGAATGAAAAATGTTCTAATGCATTTTAAGTATATAATTTGTCTGCTTTCATAAAATATAACTAGAAAATATTGATTTGCTCATTGTGGCTTTCACACATCCAGTTTCCCTCTTTCTAAGTCACAGCTGCATTTTTTTGGTATGCTGTAACCCACCGAAAGTTGAACAGGTCTTTGAAGTATAACAAGTTTCTACTCATTTGCAACTCTTCTCCGCACCAAAACAACATACTGGTTTGATTACAACGCATAACATAGTAGCTTTAGTAGCATAGAATACAATAATATTATTGCTTTGTCAAAAGAAAGGGGTCCTTTTACTAAGCTGCGCCTCAAAAAAGCCTGCACTGTTGTAGGCGCATGTATTGGACGTGCGCAGGTCCATTTTTCAGCGCGCCTGCAAAAAAGGCCGTTTTTTTGGACTGAAAATGGATGTGTGGCAAAATAAAAATTGGTGCATGTCCATTTGGGGTCTGAGACCTTACCGCCACCCATTGACTTAGCGGTAAGGTCTCATGTGTTAACCGGGTGGTAATCGTCACAGCGCGTACACTGCTGACTACCGCCGAGTTAGCATCATGAGGTAGAAAATAAAAAATATTTTGTCACACATATCGGACGCGCATAAAAAATGGAATTACCGCCTGGGGCATGCAGTAGTTCCCAACTGACTCACGTAGGTGCTTACACGCCTTAGTAAAAGGCCCCTAAGTGCTTAGAAAATAAACATATAATTGCAATATTAAAGTTACCTAATGAACTGATCAGTTATTATCCATGAATAAAAGTGCAGGGGATGGACTGCCGTGTCTGATGTGCAAAGAAGGAAAGCCATCTCCCTCCCAGCCCATCCCCTTCCCCCAGGGCTGCAAAATCAGCAATATTACTCCTTCCAACCCTGTTAGATTTCCAGAATTAAACACCACGTTTCCTCCGCTTTTCTGCACTATTCGCCATCGCCTCGATCAAACTTCCCAAGCATCTAAGTTTTAACACACCTCCCGGATCAGCCATAAGCGTGAACAAGATTGCTACACACCCTCACCTTCTCCGGGCCCTCACCAATTGGGTGAAATTTTAAAGAGAAAACGAGGCAATGACTTTCAACCTGTGCTTCAGCCATGCTGCACGCAGGAAACTCGCACACACTTGCACTCACCACCACGCTCTCACGAAAGGGGGGGGGGGAATGTGCCACACGGTGGCTGCTTTTAGCTGCTGCATCCCGTTCCCATTGGCCTCCTGGCTTCTGATGATGTCACCGGACATCTGGGAGCCACGCTTGTCCAAGGATGAATGCAGGGCAAGGTGGCACGGCACCTTGCTATTTATGTCTGTCGTGCACTGTGGCCCTCCAACTCCCTTTGATTTAGTTACATTCTTTGACACTGGGTTAACCATATCTTCTGTGTACAGTAAGGCTATGTATCTTTATCCAGATCTCCAACTATCCTGAGTTTTAGTGCATTTGCTTTCTCTTTCAGAGTTTTCAATAGTGTGTTTACTGGTTTTCCAGTCTTTTTCAGAGAGTTTTTATGTATTATTTTTTTCACTGCAGTTCAGTCTTTTTAACCTAATTTTAAAGCTTTGGGGGTGTGCTCGGCAGCTCGTTGCCAGAAGTATCTTAGAATAATTCCACCTCTTTCTAGATATTTATTGTTTTGGAAGGGTCTGAAGACTTTGTTATTCGAAAAAAGCAGGAGTTGAATGTAAATTGAGTATTATCATTTATCTTATTGTTTAACTGATCTGCTTATTTGAATTGTCTGTTTATTTGATTGTAAACTGCTTTAAAACCTTGATTGTGTTAGGCAGTATATCAAACATATAAATGGCAAGTGACAGTACTCACTTGCAAATGCGCAGTACAGACTTCCCTCTCTGTCCCGCCCTCACGTCAAGACATCATGACGTCAGAGGGTGGAACAGAGAGGGAAACGGAGTCGAATTGTCGGATGCCGCTGCTGCCGCCTAGAAGGAACATCGCGAGAAACAACCTCCACCCTCCCCCCCCATCCCCGCCGCCGCTCCCGCCCCCCTCTGTATCGGGCCCCCTGCACTGACCTGACAGCGCCTCTCACGTCCGTGTGGAAGCGCTGCAGGCAGCAGCAGAGCGATCTGCTGCTGCTTGCAGCGCTTTCACACGGAGGTGAGAGGTGCTGTCAGGTCAGTGCAGGGGGCCCAGCACGGAGGGGGGAGGGAGCGGCGGCGAGGAGGGTTGCTGGAAATCTCGCCCGTTTTTACGAGCTTAACAGCTAGTTAAGTTAATAAATGAAATAAAATCAACAGCAGAGGGCTGTGCTCTACCTATCTCGGAGATTTTGTTAAAACTCACATTTCCAGGTTTACTGTGATTTAACATAATTTGTTATGGTGAATGCCAAGAAAAATAGTCATCCTTGATTTTTTTTTTTTTAAGTAAGAACTTAAAAAAAAAAAAATTCCATGTCTCCGTACTATGGACAAGCACCTTTGAAGCTCCATTACCACAACACCTGCAAACTGCCTTGAACTTAATAGTATCCAATAGAATGCCTATAAGTGGATACCATTAATCATGGAAATGGCAGCTGGTGAGAATTTAAACTGGGAAGGCAAATCAGTCCCTCACCCTTCATGCCAGAGTTGTTTGTGTGACCCACCTGTCTTTTCCCAAGACAGATGAAGTGACCTGTCAAACACAGAGCTTGTTAGTTAGGAGAGGAGAAAATCTTTGGTATGTGCTGCAGTGCTGCTACCTGAGACTGCAAGCAAACAAAAGGATGTGACCTTTTAACATTGCTCTAGGTTTCATTTATTGGATATTGGTGTTATACCATTCATGAATTATACTGATTATGGGTATTGTTGATGTGTCATTCGTGTGTACTACTTAATTACTATCTAACAAGCATTATGTCCAATGATTTGATGGAATGGATCTGAATACTTTCTGATAGTGCTTGGAGAACAAACAGCAGGATATGTAGTGCAAGCAAGCCTCTGCACTTGGGAGACTGAACCAGCTCACGGAGGAGGTTTGCCGTAACAATGATGTCACAAAAGCCCACTGACATGTAACATTTTCATCTGGGATTTGCCCGGACAAGAGATGGGACAGCTAGAAGAAAGGAGAATAACTCTGTGAAGAAAATAAAAAGCACAGCTAGGTGAAAATGCTTCTTGTGAAAGACCGATGGACACTAGGACTAGCTTGAGAGTGCTTACAGATGTAATGATAATACTAACAGCAGCTGTTCAAATTGATAGAACTGTGTGGTAGTGGACTTGGGGAAAATCCACTATTTCTGGGATAAGCAGTATAAAATGTTTTGTACATTTTTGGGATCTTGCCGGGTATTTGTGACCTGAATTGGCCACTGTTGGAAACAGGATGCTAGGCTCGATGGACCTTTGGTCTTTCCCAGTATGGCAATACTTACGTACTTATGCACTTATGTACTTATGACAGTTGGTTATGTGTTAAAGCAGTGCTTCCTTCCTAACAGGAAGAACTACTACCACTACTACAACTTAACATTTCTAAAGCGCTACTAGGGTTACGCAGCACTGTACAATTTAACAAGAAGGACAGTCCCTGCTCAAAGGAGCTTACAATCTAATGGACGAAATGTCAAGTTGGGGCAGTCTAGATTTCCTGAATAGAGGTACAATGGTTAAGTGCCGAAGGCGACATTGAAGAGGTGGGCTTTGAGTAGGGGGGCCTCATTCCTGCTGGCGATCTTTAGTGTAGGGTTCCCAACTAGCTGGTTTTCAGCCAGCCTGGCCAGTTTTTAAAAGGCCAGGCCAGCTGCCGGTACAGCATTAAAATCGAAATCAGAAAAGCCTTGTATTCTGCCTTCAGTCTCCCTCCCTTGTGGTCCCGCAACTGTCTCCCTTCCCTCATTCTCTCCCTTGAATCTGGCAGCTCAATGTATCTTATCTCTTCATCCCCAGGCTCCCGTGGGTGCAGAAGCATCTTTCCTTCCTCTCTTCTACCCCATGATCCTTCATAAGCAGTGAGTCACTGGCATCCAGAAAGACACACTACTTCCTGTTCCTTTGGGCTTCTCTCTGCTTCTGTCCTGCCTCCTCTGAAGCTACTTCCCGAGTGTGTGTGTGGGGTGGGGGGGGGGGGGGGGCAGCAGCAGCAGCAGCAAGAAGCCCTGGGTAGCAGGAAGTAGTATGTCTGCCTGGATGCCGGTGACTCACTGCTTTTGTAGAACTGTAAGCAGGAGCAGGAGAGAGAGGGGTGCCAGACATGAGGGGAGAGAGAGATAGCAGATGTTGTGGGGGGGGGGGGGGGGTGGAGAAGGAGAGATGCCACACAGGTATAGGGGATGAGGTGGGGGGAAGAAACCAGACATGTGGAAATGGAGAGAGAGGGAGAACCCAGATGCATTGGGGGGGTGCAGAAGAAGAAATGTCAGACCTGTGGGAGCAGAGGGGGAGAGAGTGA
Organism: Microcaecilia unicolor; assembly: GCF_901765095.1. NCBI lineage: Eukaryota > Metazoa > Chordata > Amphibia > Gymnophiona > Siphonopidae > Microcaecilia > Microcaecilia unicolor. The sequence continues at coordinate 287,591,348 of NC_044031.1, read as the reverse complement.
GAGTAAGGGGTGGAGATACTGAATCAGGGTGGGAAGGGAGAAGAAAGGGGGAGAGGTCCTGGACTCCAAGAGGGGGGAATAGAGGGAGAGAGAGAATGGAGCAGAGAATCAGGGAAGAGAGAGGGTGACATGCCAAACTGGGGGAGGGGTAGGCAGGGGAGAGCGAAGAAGAGATGTTGGCCCCATGTTAGGGGGTGCGGGAGAGGGAAAGAGAGAGAGGGGATAAACTGGACACGATATAGTTATAGTTTATTGAGAACTTGATATACTGCCACTGCAAGGTTAATTGATCATAGCGGTTTACAATAAAACAAACACCAATCAACATAAAATCTGAAAAGAAACTCCAATTCTTGATAGGACAGAGACCATTCATACACAAAAAAACAACAGAAGTATACAGAAGACAATAGCAGTACATAATTACTGATGATTCTGGGTCCCTGAGAGCAAGTGAAAAAAAAATCAATGAGATGAGACTAGAGGCCCAAAGGCTAGCTAAAAAAAATGGGCTTTCAACATCAACTTAAATTTAGGGAAAGAAGTTTCAGTTCCAATTGGTCAAGGAAGATCATTCCAAAGCTTAGGGGCTAAGAAAAAGAAAGCTTATGAGTGTGTGGACTCATAATGGGCCAATCATGGGGAAGGTAGCATGAGTTGATTGGTGTCTAAAGATATAAGAAGATGGCTAGGAGTATATGGTATGGACAGAGAAGAGCACTAGAAAGGGGAGCCTAAATGAAAGATCTTGTGGTTGAGATAGGATTTTGAAAAAGGGATGGAAATAAATTGGGAGCCAGTGAAATTGCACCAGAAGAAGAGAGGCATGTTGAAATCTACAAGCCTTAAATAACAAATGGGCAGTTGAATTTTGGAGAGTCTGCAACCTACGGAGAAGGGATTTAGGAATACTACGGTATATAGTGTTACAATAAGCCATCCGAGATAACCAGGGCCACCAAGAGACAGAGCTGGGCCCGAGGCAGGGCCACCACGGCCGCCGTCGACCTCTCCACTTAGGATGCAGCCGCTGCCCCCCCATTTGGGACGCAGCTGCCACCGCTGCCCCTTACTTGCTTGCTCACTGAGGCCATCACCGTCCCCGCCCCCTACCTTCCTACATCAGTGCTTCTGTTCCTCCCCGGCTTCCGGGGGAGGGAGGGGCCTGGCACTGGGGTCTATCCCTCTCCTGCTCCTGTGTGCTGGGACCGGGTTATAGCGTTACGCAATGAGCTGGGTCCCAACAGGAGCAGGAAAGAGACAGACCCTGGCACTGGGCCTCCCTTGGAGGCCGGGCCTGGGGAATTTTGCCCCCCCCTCGCCCCTCCCCCCTTGGCGGCCTTGAAGATATCAGAAAAGCATGAATTAGAGTGTGTAAGGAGAGGAAATCCAGAAAAGAATGACCTCTTCCGTACAAGAAATCTGAGTTTGATGACACAGACAATCTGGTCTTCAAAAGTTAATTTTGAATCAGTAAGAATGCCAATGCAGTGGAAAGAGCTAATGGCTTGGATAGGTTTGTTGAAGAAAACAGGCATAAGGGAGGGAGAGGGGTGAAACCCAGTGATCCATGAAATAACCATTTTGGATGGGTTGAGAACTAGTTTTGTTCAGTAAGCCATTTGACTAGGGAATTTAAACTTAGCTGATGCTGGGTACCAACAGGGGAAATGTGAGAAATGGGGAAAATTAGCAATGTGTCGCCTGCATAGAAGAAAAAACCGATGTTGTAATCTTGAAAAAGCGTAGCTACAGGACTCAAACAGATATTAAATAATAAAGGAGATAGGATCAATCCTTGGAGAATGCCACAAGTTAGGAGGTGTTCTTCAGAGGCAGAGGAAGGAGTGATATCCACAAAAGATTAATCAGCCAGATAGGAAGTGAATCAGGCAAGGACAGAGCCAGACAGCTCAATATCACGAAGACAGGAAAGAAGAAGGGGGTGGCTAACTAAATTGAATGCAGCTGAGAGGCTGAGAGATACAAGAAGGGCAATTTTACCTTGATCCAGGATGGCATGAAACTTGCTTAGAAGGACTGTAATTGTTGTTTCAGTGCTATGAAGCGATTGAAACCCCCTTTTGGTATGGGTGGAGAACAGATAACTGCTCACAGTGAGTGAGGAGTTGATCAAAATTTGTAGGACAAGAAGGGTCGAGAGTAGGTTGTTTAAGAATAGGAGTAAAAACAGCTCTCTTCTAAGCTAAAGGAATGTGCTCAGAGGTGAGACTATGGGTAATCATGTGTAAACTGAGGGAAAGAAGGCCGTGAGTAGGATAGGTAAACCATTTGGAAGGTGAGGTGTCAAGAGAACAGGTTCTTAGTTTGTAAGACTTTAGCAAGTAAGGGGGAAGATGGTTAAAAGAATCCCAAACTGTAGGGCACACAGAAGGAGCCAAGGGTGGTGTTGGTGAAGAAGGAGACAGGGCACAACAGGGACCAAGATGGAAGGTACAGAGTTAGCCAGGGTTGAAACCTTGGAGATGAAATGCAATGCCAGATCCTTGGCAGACGATAGTGGAGAGCTGCTCTGGGAAGAAGAGTGACTGAGTTGGGATACTATAGAGAAAAGTGACTTACTTGAGTTGGCTGATTTAGAGATCAGAGTAGAAAAGTAAGATTTCCTGGCATCCTTTATTTTGGCACTTTAAAGATTTTGACAAGAGTGGAGAACCCTAAAGGTACTTTGGGAATGGTGCTTATGCCATTTGTGCTCAGCCTTTCTAAGCTGGTGCCTAAGAATTTGCAATCCTAGGTGAAACCAGAGTTTGTTATCGTAAGAACATCCTTTCCCTGAGTTTGAAAGTTTAGACAAAAATGAGGAAACAAATCAGAGGGAAGTATGGAATACAGTGGGGAAATGGATTCAGGGTCACAAAAGAGGAAGCAAAATCTTTTGGAAGAGGAGGATTCCATTGAAAAAGGGGAGAGACAAGATTGGGAAGGAAGGATGGAGCAGCTTACAAGAAGATGATCTGACGAGGAAAGATGCAGGGAGGAGAGTTGAGTAATTGTAAGTGGCACAGTAGATAACTTCATTATTAGGTTTAAAGTGTGCCCGCCCCTGTGTATTGGAATGTGAACAATGTGGGAGAGTCCGATGTTCATAATAAATGATAAAAATCTGAGGCACGGGGGAATCGGGAAGAACCGCATGAAGTCGCCCATGACTAGCAGATTTGGAAAATGCGTGACAGCATTTGCTAGGGATTGCTCTACAGAATCCCAGTAATGAATAGGGAGAGAAGGTGGGTAGTAACAGACAAGAACAGTGAGTGAACACGGGGTAGTAGAGAGAGGGCAAGATGTTCCGGGTAGGGAAAGAAAGTCGAAGGAATTTCACGACTGTGAAATGAGGAGGAGAGGCAAAAAAGCTACCCAGCCCCCCTTCTGTGAAGATCAAGCAGCATGAAAAAATACTTGGAAGAGCTTGGTATAGGTAGGATTCCTGTCCTTCCTTGAGCCAATTTCTGTAATAGCAAGCAGATCAAGATGAGCTATAAGGAAAAGGTCCTGAATAAGAGAGGACTTGTTACGGATAGAATGGGCATTCAAAAGTCCTAGCCTAAAAGCAGGTTGGGCAAGATGGGATGTGGTAGGTAAAGAAAGATCTGATGTATACTCACAATGTAGAAGGTTGTTGGTACAAGGGACCATTGGGGGCCCAGCTTGACCCAGTCTACAGCCCCAACAAACAGGAATAGAGGACACAAAGTGGGAAGCCATAATATCTGACAGGGACAACGAGGAGGCGAAGGGGCTGAAAAAATAAAAAGCAAAACAAGCAAAACAAGTAGCAGGGTATGTCCAAAAATCTTAGTGCACAACCGAAAAAAGGGGGACTCCAAGGAGCTCGCCCATGACACTGCTGGGTTTTTGGTTACATTTATGTCTGTGAATCACATGGTGCATAGGAGCTGGGAACTCAGGCAGTAAGAATACACGCAAAACCCGCAAATACAGGAGACAAGATCATCAGCGTGAGCATAAACAGGCAGTCTCACAAAGTAAAATAAAACACTGCGGCAGCTTGATTTTAAATCTGGGGTTTCTGGTTATGCTTAAGTCTGTATATCATGTGATGTGTTGGGGTCAGGAACTCAGGAGGTAAGAATATATGCAAAACCTGCAAACATAGGAGACAAGATCATCAGTGTGAACAAAAACAGACAGTCACAGAAAGCAAAATAAAACATTGCAGGCAGCTTGACTTTAAACCTGGGGATTCCAGTTAAGGGCCAGGAACTCAGGAGGGAAGAATACACGCAAAACCTGCAAAGGTAAGAGACAAGATCATCAGCATGAACATAAACAGGCAGTCACACAGGGACATAGAGAAAATATGTTAGGCATGGAGGAAGCGTAGGGAAAGGGATACAGAGGGACAATGCTAGATGCAGAGGGAGGATAAAGACATGGAGGGGAGATGCTGGATAGAACACATTAGGGACATAGAAGGAAGATGGATGGTGGGCATGGAGAGAGATGAAATGGACAGGCAGAAAAGCAGAAAAAAAGCAGAGAAAAGCAGAAAAGAGACACTGAGACCAAAGCAAATGGAAAAATAAAATGCTCAGATAACAGAGGTAAAAAAATAAAAAAGAAACAGTATATTTATTTTGAATGTATTAATTGGAATATGTCAATCTTGGCAAATATGCTTCTCTGGTATCTTACATTTCAGTTTCTGCTTCTCTAGCATTGCTGTGCATGCAGCACCTGACATTTTGAGGTTTCCAGTTCAGTCTTTTTGTCTTCATATCTCTATTATTATGTGTGGGCCCTTGTTTCATATTTGTTGAGGGTCTGGCTGTGTTTTGTGCATGTGACCAAAGTGTGTGGTATTCTGTTAGTGCTTATTTTCTGTGCAGGGATCTGTAGCAGTCTGACTTGTTCTGTATTTTCAGTAGGAAGTATATTGGTATTCTAGGGTGCTGCCTCTTTATAGGTTTGGTTGTTACTGTTTGAGTTCTGGGCATTCTCTCTTTCAAGTCCCTGCAGCCTACAAGGAGCAAGCTGTGAAATACTTATGGGGCCACATGGCAGACCCTGAATGGGGGAGGGTACCAGTGCCACCCCCTGGCCATTCCAAGGCAATGGGGGGTTAAGTGGCTTGCCTAAGGCCAGAAGGGGTTTTCTTGGGATTATGAACTTGGGCCCTCTGATTCCCAGTCTGCTGCTCTAACCATTAGGCTACTCTCTGCCCTGCTTTATTATGACAGGTTTTCTATAATATATGAATTCAGAATGTGTTTGCTTTGTGCAGTGTTTGGTTACTGGAACTCTGTTTCTGTTATGTAAAGTTTGTGAAATATTTATTGCAGACACTCTATATACCGCTGTTTGCACGGTTGCATCAGAGAACGCAGTTTTTCTTTTGAGATGTCAACCTTAGTGTAGACAGTTGGATATAGAGGGGTGGGAGAAGGGTACAATAGTAGGCATGGCAAGGGACTTGGGGCACAATATAAGGGAAGGGCATGGAGTGGTCCAGGTGTCGGGTTTTGCTTTGGCAAAAAGTTGGCAACCCTACTTTTGTCTGATGCTGGAACTGAGAGGAGGGATCTAGTGGATGATGCAGAGACTGGGGATGAGAAATGAGAGAAGGCAGAGGGTGAGAAGGGGCTCAGGCAGCAGGTAGAAAGAGAGAACAGAAAGTGGAGTGGACCGGAGGGAAGGGGTCAAAATGGAAGGAAAGAGGGAGGGAAGCAGTGAGAAGGGATCAGAGTGGAGGAAGAGGGTTAAGCAGAGAAAAATGTGGAAAAAGGGGGTGGGAAGAGGGAAAAGTGGAGGGAGAAGGGATGAATGACAGGTAATATAGCTGGGGTTGGTAAGAGACTTGGAGGAAGATAAATGAGGGCTGGGGAGGGGTGAGAGTGGAAGAAGGAAAGCTCATAGGTGTAGGTGAGATGTGAAAAGAGGGAGACTGAAGACTAGAGGGTGAGAGAAGGGGAGAATGAGGGGTAAAATCTAGCTGCTGAGTGGTGATGCACAGACAAGAGAACTAGAGACAGATGTAGAGAGAAAAGGAAGACTAGAAAAAAAGAAGAAATAAAGATGAGACCCTGAAAAAGAACTTAGATGAAGATAACACAAGAAAAGGAGAAAGGGGAAGTTGAGACCATATGGTAAGTGGATTAGTAAAATACAATGCACGAACCACAAAGGTAGAATACATTTTATTTTTAATGAACTGGAATTTGTCATCTTGAAATATGCAGCCCTGATAACTTTATATTTTACACAGTACAGCAGGAAATACATTTCTGTTTCTCCAGCTTTGCACTGCATTCAGACAGAGCTCCTATTTGCAGTTTGTGATTGTTTATTCTGTATTTGAGGCTGTCTTTATTCTGCAGGAATGATAGAAGTGAAGTATTCTGCTAATCAGTGATTAGTTTCTGCTAGGGATCTGTAGCATTCTGCCTTGTTCTGTTTCTCCAGCAGGAAGTATACTGTGGTTCTAGGGTGCTGCCTGTTATAGGTAGGGTTATTGCTGTTTGAGTCATGGTTATTAGTGCTGCTTTATCATGGCAGGGTTTCTGTATAGGTCTGGAATGGATGTTCTGAGGTGTTTGGTTACTGGAGCTCTGAAGGTTCCCTCCCCCTCCCCTAGTGGTTAGTGCAGTGGACTTTGATCCTGGGAACTGGGTTCAATTCCCACTGCAGCTCCTTGTGACTCTGGGCAAGTCACTTAACCCTCCATTGCCCCAGGTACAAAATAAATATCTGTATATACTATGCAAACTGTTTTGAATGTAGTTGCAGAAAGGCAGTATATCAAGTCCCATTTTCCCTTCCCTTCTCCACCCCAGTCTCCGCTACCTTGAGAGAGATGGTGTTATAGGGGTCTATCTTAATTTTTCCTCCTGGGACCTATTCAATCCTAGCCATGCCACTGGGTTGAAGAACAGCTTAGCCTGGCAGGAATAGATGGTGGTGGTGGCTTCTCAGCACGGTCCACTCTTCTTCTCTGTCTGGGCTGGCCTCCTCTGCTACTGCTAGTGCTCCTCCTCCTGGCCCCGGCTTGCCAGTTTCCCTGCAGCTCAGCTTCTCTTCTACCCCATGCTTACTCTGGACCCCCTTTCCTTCCTTTCTTCTGTGCCCTCCCTTGCCCAGGACTCACCAGCACATTCTCTCTCTCTTCTATGTGTGTGCCCAGACTTATCTCACACTGCTGCTGGGTGTCTCCCTGCCTCCAGCCTGCAGCCCTTCTGTCTGGGCTTGCCTCTCTCTCTCTTCTCCAGCCTGCAGCTTCCCTCCAGTTTGGGCTTGCCCTTTTCCCTGCCCCAGCTTGCAGCATGCTGTTGCCCAGACTTGCTCTGCACTCTTCTTGGGCTGATCTGCCTTCCCTGGCCTTGGACTGGCTTGAATTTCATGCCAATCCGGGGCTCTGGCTGCCCTCTCTCCCTCTGTTGTGATTGGCTCATCACCCGCAGTTCTTCTCTGATGCTGTAGCTGTCTTCAGAGTGTGCCCCCTTTCTTCACCGCTGTGCTCTCCAGTGCCGCGGCTGCTCTGTTTGCTTCTCCCTGCCTTCCCTCCTTGACCTGGAGTGCAGCTGCGAGTCGCTGTCTGTGGCACTTCTGTGTCTACAGGGGGTCTGCTGACCTGCCTTCCTATCTTCACCGAGGCACTAGAGAGTGCCGCGGTTCACCCGGCTGTCCCGCCTGCCTCTCTTCTCTCCCCTCCTTGTGGCCCAGAGTGCATCCATGAGTCGTGGCCTGTGGCACTGCTAGTTTCACAGGGGGCAGAAGGTTTTTTTTTTCTATATTTACAGAATAATCTTTTTTTTTGTATAGCTTTCATTTTTGGCAGTTGTTATTTATCTGCATTGCCCCTCTCTCTTTCCCAGGGCCGGTCTTAGGCAGAGGCGACCAAGGCGGCCGCATAGGGGCCCACCTCAACTCTGCCTCACTCGTGCCTCCGCTCCGACCTCCACCGCTGCTCGCCTTAGTCGCCTGAGATGATCTCCATTCCCGCGGCTCAGCCACTCTGCTCCCGTCACCACCGGCGCGGCACCCACCCCCGGCTTGGGCCCGCTGAGCCCACCGACCAAGCTGGAGCCTGGTCGGAGGTGGTGAGGACGTAAGGTGAGCCATCATTGCTGACGCCAACAGTTATGCACTTATGCCAAATCGAAATCGGATTCCATGCAGGCAGGAGATCAGGAGAAGTGTCTCTCTCATCTAACGACGCTTGCGGATGGTGCAAGGGTTGGAAATGTCTGCCTCCCTGAGAGGAATTTGGCCCAACAACATTAGTTGCTGGAGAAGCTGAGCAAGTAAGATCTTCTGGCTTGGAAGAGGCTGTTTCTTTTTTTAATTTATTTATTTATAATTTCACAAATAATTACAAGATACACTTGTTAAAGAAAACTCGGAAATAAGATATTAAACAAAAGGAATTACAATAATATTTCTCATATCAAAAGAAACAATATTTTCCTATCTTAGACCACCAACACTTTAAGGGGGAGTCAAAGAAATTGAGGAGAACAAAAACAAATTATTTATCTTATTTAGGCAATAGGACCTAGACCGCCCCACAGGTAGTCAATACTTCATTATTTCCCTTAATCCAAGAGGTCATTTGACAATCTTCTTTGATCCAACAAAGCTTTTCAATTGTTCAGGTTCATAAAAAATATACTTATTATCCAAGTATTTGATTAGACATTTATATGGATAGGCTAGCAAAAAGCTAGCTCCCAAAGCTTTAACTTCATCTCTCAATAGTAGAAACTCTCTTCTTTTTTCCTGAGTGAATCTAGTGACATCTGGGTAGATCCACAAACGAGATCCCCAAAAAGTTTTTTGAGCATTTTTGAAGTATAGTTTCATAATTGAATTGAGGTCTTGCTCAAAGACCAGAGAAACTAGCAGAGTTGAACGAGTATAAATTTCAGGCAGTGAGTTTTCAAGAAAAGCTGTTAAATTTTGTAATCCATCCTCTTGCATTCCCTGCGCTTCTGATTTTCTCCTTTGTTCCTCCATTTTCTTCTGTGGAATTGGAAGGTAATATATTTTATTTATAGGAGGAATCATCTCGGGGGAACAATTAAGAACCTCAGTAAGATATTTCTTAAATAATTCTAAACCACTCAGTTCAACCATTTTTGGGAAGTTTAATACTCTCAGGTTAAGTCTCCTATTATAATTCTCCAGCTGATTTATTTTACTATGAATAAAGGTTTTATCCTTTATCAAGGAGACAGTTGTATTTTTTATAGAGGAAATCTCTTGTTGAAAAATATCATTCTGTTTAATAGTATCTTGTTTTATTTTTTCGAGAGAGTCTTGCAAAGAATCTACTTTAGTCACTAGAGAAGCTGTATCAGCTGCAGCCTTTAGAACTGTTTGATTCAAAGTTTTTAACATTGCCCATATGGCCTCGAGGGTTACCTCCGTGCGAGCTTCCTGCTCTTGTTGTTGAAAAACTCTCCCGCTCGCTGCCTCCGCAGTACCAACCGCCGAATAATCCTCAACGTCAACCTCGGATGTTGTTGGAGATTCCACCGCGTCTCGGTAGTTCGCGGGACACGGAGGTGGGGAAATATCCGGTGAGGATAGAGTGATGGTATCCTGTTCCAGGGAAGTTGTCGCTCCTCCGATCCCTTCCACAGCGGAACTCTTCACCTCTATCACCCGTGGCGTGCTTGTGGCGAAAGCGTCGAGGGTCGACTGGACCGATCGAGTGGTCATCGCTGCGGGTGGTAAGCTCTTGACCACCCCTTTCCTTTTAGTATGGGGCATTTTAAATGAAGAAATCTTGTTTTAAATCAGAAAAAGGAGAAAGGTCCAGGGAGACTCGACGAACGCTCTCAAGCTGCGTCCGCCATCTTGAAACTCCCAGGAAGAGGCTGTTTCTAACATATCTGGGTTATTTTCACATAGATCTGCAGATATTTCTTCTGATAAAAATTTGGATGGCAATAGCAGATTTAGCTAAAACACTGCTTCCAGTAATTAATGATATGACACCTCGAATTAATCATTTGGAAGCTAGACTGCAATCACAGGAAGAAAAGATTACTAAGCTAAAATCTGAGAATGGACATCATGAAGTAGCAAAATCTGATATAAAGTAGGTACAATCAGTTCAAACTATTTAGTAACTGATGTGGCTACTTGCCTCTCTGGTTTGATGGGTTACAGAGTAATAGGAGAATTTGAAAGTACTGGATCTTTTCTTAATATTTTTCCTTTATTCTCCTTTGTTATGAGAATTGGAACTACTAATTGTAGTGGACTTGAACTGAATAATTTCTGGGGAGGGGAGGTTTCATGATAGCATTGTGCTTATTATTTCAATCAGTTTTTTTTTGTACAAGTTTAGCTTCATTTGTCTTTATTTGAAATTTCATAAATAAAAAAAATTTCTAAAAATGGAATAATCTTATCAATGGGGTGGAGCTAGGGTGGGGCGGAGCTAGGGTGGGGCCCCACCAAATTGGTCTGCATAGGGCCCCGCACTTGCTAAGACCGGCCCTGCTCTTTCCCCCTCACTGTGTTGCTTCTCCCCTGTGTGTGGCTCTTTTCTTCTCATTCCTTCTTCTTCTTCCCAACTCATCAGCCAATAAAACTCTTTTATATGGTAGTTAGGCCCCACCCAATGCATCCCAGGATGCACCAGATAGGTCAGGATGCTGCCGATTTGAGACACACCCAATGGTTGGAGGGACTAAGACTGCGTCCCTCCTCACTTTCAGGTACGAGGGGTTTGGGAAATCTCCATTAGGCCACTGGGGATGTCTTTTGGGGGGGGGGGGGGCGGGATTGACAGGGGTCCCTTTGGACCATCAGGGTTTCTAGCATTTGTGTGGGGGCGGGGGTCCACCAAACCACCAAGGCATTACCTATTGGGGTGGGTGGTCCACAAGACCATCAGGGCTACTCGATCTCCCTATTACTTCCTCCCCTGCTCTGAGTTGGTGTAAGGTTTGCTGCAGGAGGAGCACCCTTGTTTGATGGGTTGCACGTAAGTCAGTTAGCTTTTTTGCTTTTTTCTATTTGTTTTTTATATTGATTTGTACCTTATGTTGGCTACAGTACAAGCTTACCCAGTCACAGTGATAATTTATGAAAATACACACTCTTAAAACCGAAAATAGCACTCAGCCGAAACTGTAGCATTAGTGCACTTGGTTTAGCTAGTGATTGACGCATAACGACTACTCTTTTCAAAGTCTTTTAGACAATAGATCACTGTTAGGTAAAGAAGTCACGTTATAAATGTCTGAGAATTAGTAATATTGTTGAGCATTTACATAATTCCCTACAACAAGAATCCTCTTTTCCTTTTTTTTTTTTAAATTATTTTTTAGAAAATAAATTTAAATATGTTATTAAATCAATCACTATTAACACTATAAAAATCACACAAAAAAGGCCGGTGTCGGGCTGATTTGAATATTTGGTTTTCACTTAATAAATTTATGTTTACTTTCTACTGATCTGCTTTGTTGTTTTTCTCATTTGTTTCTCAGCATCCAGCTGTCAGTGTTTTTCAACTCAGTTCTCTGGGCACAGCCAGTCAGGTTTTCAGGATATCCACAATGAATGTGAATAAGATAGGTTGGCTTTCCAAGGAGGGAGTGCATGCAAATCTACCTCATTGTGGATAGCCTGAAAACCTCGACTGGCTGGGTGTGCCCCCAGGACTGGGTTGAAAGTACTGCCCTAATTCTTACAGTGTTCAGTTGATTTCTGCACCTTGAGAAAGTTCCTACAGGAATATCTGTTGTTACAGCCACTCTCTTCCATGCGGGCTCTGTCAGTGTTTCAGGGAACTACATGACTATGTGTGCTCTCATTAATTATGTGCAAAATTCAGCAGGCTCATAATCATGTAATTCCTTAAGGTATAAATAGGACTTGTAAACCCATACAGGAAGTGGGAACACTTTAATTATTTTGCACATTCAGCAAGTGCGGGTAAATACCTTGGAAGAAGAGGTTATTCAGGGCTCCAAACAAAAGAATTAGGCATAAGCGCCTTAGAGATGCCTGACAGAGGTGAGAAGAAGATAGCAGTACTTGTTAATTACACTCCAGTCAACTTTTAGCTTGACATAGAGGTGCTAATTTATATCCCCCCAGAGGAACCCAGAATATTCCACATGATAATTATGTTGAAAGCATACAGTGGAACCCATATGCAGAAAAGAGATGTGAGGACTTCCCTTGGATAGCACTAGAGTAGTGATCACTGTTTTTCAAGCACAGGCACCTTGGCAGAAAAAGAAAAAAAATGGGTGAGATGTAAGATCAGGGCTTTTTTTGAGGGGGTACTTGAGGGTACTAAGTACTGGCACCTTTCCATTGTCTGCTAAAATTGATCCATGATCCCCAAGTTTTAATGAACGAGCTCAGGCTCTACACACCAATTTTGCCTTGTCATAGATTCTGTGACTGGTTGCAGGGGGTCTGGCTATTGTGGGGTGGGTCTCTCAGTGATCACCCCACCCCTGAAGGGTGGCCTGGCATTTGAGTACCAGTACCTTTTTCCGCTGGAAAAAACGCACTGTGTAAGATCATCAAACAAAATGGTCAGCCCTCTGGGCAGTTGAGACATTTCTTTCCAGTGAAATGCAACTGCTGCAATAGCTGATCTATTTTCTACCTGCATTGCAAACTGTCGAGTTTGAGGCACACAGTGGCTGAGCTCCTGTGCTATTCTTAGTCTTGTGAGAATGTGTGTGTGTGTGCGCGTGGGGGGGGGGGCATTGGGCACTGGGACACTGCATGAGTCAAACTCAATGAAATTGGGAATGCAGGTAAAAACAGAACAGAGAAGGTGGGAGGGGAATATGTGTCATGAGGGTCACAGGGAACTTGTAGAGTTAATAGGAACTACCACTGACCCTTGAGCTTTCCAACAAAGAACACTGTACTAGAAGAAATGTCATGTGGCAAATTTTGCATTAGTGCCAGGAAAGAAGGTTCCTATTCTGGGAATGAAAACAGGTCAGGCTGCAGGAATCCTAAAGAGAAGGGTTGTATTGGAGGTTCCAGGAATAAGAAGGAGATTGCAAAAGCAGTGGAGCCGTATCATGTTTTCTGTGATACTGAGAAATTTCATATGACACAGGATGGAATGGTAAACATACTGTATCTTTCACACACCCTCTCCCCACCCCGCACACCTCTAGAGATGAGGCACCACTCGATGCCAGAGTCAGGCCTGACTCACTTCGGAACTAATTAAGTAGTTACAAAAACTCTATGCACAGTTGATGATTTTTCAGATTAAAAAAATTTTTTTTTTTGATTTAAACAAGAATCTTTATTGAACAAGTAAGATAAAATGTGAATACAGCCACAACAGTAAGCTCACAGGCTCTAGTATATACTGTAAAACTGGGACCTTGTTTCTTCAATACTCATCCATTGAGTAATAAAACATTCAGTATTCTTGTTGTTTTACCTATTTTTCTCACCCTTCTTCCCCCTTAACAGTCTGCATCAAAAAATTTCCACGTTATTGGTCAAAATCCCCTCCAAATCCCCCTCCCCCTTACAGTGTCTAAGGTAACAACAGTAATTCAACATATCAGATGTTTCTCTATAGCTCATTAAGTCTTCGGTATATCCAAAGGTTCCCAGATCTTAGTCGATTTCGACAACTGGTGTCTCTCTTTTGCCATCAATCTTTCTCTCTCTGCAATGTTCCGCAGTAGGGTCATCCATTGGACTACAGACGGGCTATATTTTTGCTTCCATGAGCGAGCAATAAGCAATCTGCCCGCACATAAGCAATGTTTGATTAACACTTGACCATAGTCATTCACCCCCAGGATAGTTTTATGAAACAAAAATACAGCAGGGTCATATGGTATCTCAACTCCCATCCAATATCCAATCCGGGCCTGGACAGCTTTCCAGAAGGCTTTTATTTTGTAACATGTCCACCAAATATGGCCTAATGTACCACGTGGGCCACATTTACGCCAACAAGTTGGGGAAGCCGTTCCAAACATATGATTTAACCTTACCGGGGTTAGATACCAACGGTATAGTACTTTTGTTAAATTTTTTTGAACATTTACGGCTGGAGATATGCGTACGGAACGCCTCTCCATTCTCTGCCACTCCTCTGCCGAGTAACTCACCCCTAATTCTTTCTCCCACAGCACCCTGTGCTTATGGCTAACATACAGGTTATCTCGCAAGTGCCCATAAATCAAAGTAATAAGGCCACGTTTCCCTTGTTCCCGAACACAGAGTTCTTCTAAAAAGGTCACGTCACCAACCAGTGGCGTACCTAGGGTAGTTGACACCCGGGGCCGGTCATTTTTTAACACCCCCCTCCAAAATCCAGTACTAGGCATACCGAGAATACAAAACACTCAGGACCTATAGAGCAATTCTACCATACCATAAGCAGTCATTTCTATGAGTCACACAAGGAAAAGGAAAGCATCTTAAACACTACAGTGAGCACTAGAACATCAATTCACCTATTGTAAAACGAAACCAGACAGAATAGTACAGATCGTCGATCCTGCACAGTCAATGCCAACTGAAAACCATGTCTTTTTCACAAACACAGATACACCCTAATCCACTATAGAATAAGTAATCATAAACTTTCCATTTAGACAAAAATTAAACTGAACCCCCAAGATGCCAGATTCTGCATACAATGCAACGCCACAGAAACAGAAAATGTCCCCTAGTACTGTGCAAAATATAAAGACAGCAGATGTAAATTTGAAAAAAACCTAACAAATACCAATCACCACTTTACAAATTAACAAATAGAAATAAAACAAATATAGAAAATAAAATACCATTTTATTGGACTAATACATTTAGCTGTCAGAGGCCAAAACCTTCTTCCTCAGGTCAATACAGTATAGTGTGTTACAGTGTCCTAACCTGACCTGAGGAAGGGGGTTTTGTTCTCCGAAAGTTAGTCAAAATTTATTAAAATTAGTCCAATAAAAAGATTACCTTATTTACATGTTCTATTATAAACATTTATTAACACAGCTACAATACTACTTTATCCTAAAGCAAAAAAAAAAATATATATATATTTTATTTACAGTTTGTTGTCTCTGGTTTCTGCTTTCCTCATCTTCTTTTCACTGTCTTCCTTCCATCCAGCATCCGTCTTCGTTCTTTCTCTGCCATCCAGTGTCTGCCCTCTCTGCTGTCCCCGCCATCCAATGTCTGCCCTCTCTCCCTGCCCTTTCCATTCACTGTCTGCCCTCTCTCTCTCCCCCTTCCATTCACTGTCTGCCCTCCCTCTCCCCCCCCCCATCCATCCAGGGTCTGCCTTCCCTCACCCCCTTCCATCCATCCAGGGTCTGCCCTCCCCTCTCCCCCCATCCATCCAGGGTCTGCCCTCCCTCTCCCCCCCCATCCATCCATCCATCCATCCATCCATCCATCCATCCATCCATCCATCCATCCATCGTCTGTCCCCTCTCTCTCTCTCTGCCCCTTTATTCAGCCACCAGTTCCAGCCCTCTTATCCCACCTGCCCCTAGTTCTAGCCCCAGCCCACATCTCCCACTTGCCCCCCCTTTTCAGTCCCACTATCCCACCAGTCCGCAGTTTCAGCCCCAGCCCTTTTCTCTCACCAGTCCTGAGCTTCAGCCCCAGCCACTTCTCCCTGTCCCCTTTTCAGCCCCCAGTTCCAGTACTAGCCCCCTTATCCCACCTACTCTCCTTTTCAGCCCCAGACCCATTTTCCCACCAGCCCCAGGCATGGCTCCCATTTTCTCGCATGGCCCCTTCCCCCTTCTCCCCACCCATCCCCTTCTCTCCTCTTCTCCCATCTGAGATCCCCCTCCCTACCCCAGTCCCCTTCTCCCCTCTTCTCCCATTTGAGACCCCCTCCTCACCCCAGTCCCCTTCTCCCATCTGAGACCCCCCACCCCCCTTCTCCCCTCTTCTCCCATCTGAGATCCCCCTCCCCACCCCAGTCCCCTTCTCCAATCTGAGGCCCCCCCTCCTCAGTCCCCTTCTCCCATTTGAAAACCTCCTCCCCAGTTCCCTTCTCCCATTTGATAACCCCCTCCCCAGTCCTCCTCTCCCATCTAAGCCCCCCAACTCGACCCACCTGCTACCTTCGTGGAGAGATGACAGCCTTCGTCTCCTGCCTCCATCCTGCTGTGCCTTAAAGAAAAATCTGAAAAGCAGCATGGCAGGCGTGCTTCGTGTCTGCCCTGCCTGCTTGTAAAAGAAAGCGGCAAATCTCCTCGTTGACGTCGCGACGTTGCATCGGGTCTTCCCTCACTGGGTCCCGCCTCCGCGAGGGCGGGACCCAGTGAGGGAAAACCCAACGTGACCTCGTGACGTCGATGAGGAGGTTTGCCGGCACTTTCTTTTACAAGCAGGCAGGGCAGACACGAAGCATGCCTGCCAGGCTGCTTTTCAGATTTTTCTTTAAGGCACAGCAGGCTGGAGGCAGGAGACGCGGGCTGCCTGCAGTGCCGACGGAGCACCCCCCCACCCACTGACACCCGGGGCGGACCGCCCCCACCGCCCTCCCCTTCGTACGCCACTGTCACCAACTAAATAGGCACGTCTGCCTTCTGATGACAAAAAATGAATCAATTCAGTGTAGGCATACTGATCTGTTGAGGGTAACCTTTATGTATCTGCTAATTCCAGGAATGATATAAAAGTATCTTTATTGATCAACTGTCCCCATAGATCTAACCCTTGCTTTTTCCATCTAGTAAAAACTGAGCGTGTGCAGCCTAATGGGAATGCTAAATTACAAGCAATAGGTGATAACCGAGAACAATAGATTCGTTTTTAGTGTTCCATTTTATCCCAACTTGATAAAGTGAACTTAATGATCGGGCTCACCTCCTCCCCTAAACAACAATGTTTAGGCGGCAGCCAGAGTAAATGGCCAAACTTCAAAGGGCTATGTAGTATATATTGTTCCATCTTTACCCAAAGTTTGTGAGGGGCTTCTTGAAACCATTCCACTACGGATTTAACCTGAGCCGCTCTATGATATAAATCCACTCTAGGGATCCCTAGCCCACCCTTGGTCTTACAGTCTGTATACATTATGGAGGGGTGGATTCTAGATTTGCCTCCTCAGATTAAAATCTTTATGTCGTTCTGGTAAATTTCAAGGTTCAAGGAAGTAAAGGGGAGAAAAGAAATGGAGCAGAAATTTAAGCTATTGGGGGAACAGGAACCCAGAATCAAATAGAAATGATAAGTAGTAATAGTAGTAGATCTAGGATATAAAATGAGGGAATGCTAGGAGGGTGCTCGGACAAGGACCAGAACCCTCTATGTCTATCTGCCACACTGAACTTTGAATTTGGGGAAGAAGAAAGATTTTACTGTTTTCTTAGATAAAATAATATGGTAGCTGGGTTAGTCCACTTTTAAAGGTAATAAAAATAAAACAAAAAGATGATACCTTTTTTATTGGATTAACTTAATACATTTTTTGACTAGCTTTCAAAAGCAATACCTTCTTCTTTGGATCAGAAATGGGCAACAGATAACAAATATCAGAAAATATAAGTGAAACATAAAAGTATTCTAATGACAGTCTCAGGGCAAAAGTTGGGGGTGGGGGTGAGAACATAGGCCCACTGCTTTTCCCATCCTGTCTTACTGTTTCTCTCTCACTCCCATTTCATGCACCGCTACCATGCAGCACAATATCTCTCCCATTGCACCCTGCCGGGTCCGCGCTAATAAATAAGCAAGACAGAGGAGCGGGACCACGGCTCTCTGCGTGCTGCTGCTTCTGACGCTGGTCTCGCCTCCTCTGAGGTAAACTTCCTGGCTGGCACAGGAAGCAGTAGTGGCAGACAGAGAGCCACGATCCTGCACCTCTGCCTTGCTTGTTTATTAGTGCAGACCTGGCGAGGTGCAACAAGAGGGATATTATGCTGTATGGTGGTGAAGCATGAAAGGGGAAGGAGAGAGAAATGGGCAAGACTGGAAAGGAGGGGAGAGAGATAGACAATGCAATACTGGATGGGAGGAGGAGGAGGAATGCTGGATGTGCTGGAGAGCAAGAGACAGCAGAGCGAGGCAGTACTGTATAGGAGGGGGGAGAGAGGAGCAATTCTGGATGGGGGGGAATTGAGATGGGCATAGACAATGCTAAATGTTCGGGGTGAGGGGGGGGGGGGGGGGAGAAGAGAGACAGGGTCAGTGCTGTATGCCAGAGGGAGAGTGACAGGCAATGCTGTATGGGCTGGAGACAGAAGAGAGGGGAAATACTGCATAGAACAGGGAGGGGCAGTGCTGGATGGGAGAAATAGAAATGGACAGTAGCAATGCTGAATGGAGTGGAGATGGGGATGGGAACAGGGGAGGCAGAGGAAGACAGGGGTAGTGCTGTATGACAGGGGAAGAAAGACAGATAAACAGCCAATGCTGGATTATGGGGGTGGAGGAGGGAAGGAGAGATAGAGGAAATACTTCATGAGTGAGAGAGAGAAAAAGAGGGCAATGCTTTATGTGCAGAGAGAGAGAAAAGAGACAGGGCAATGCTGAATGCTGCAGGTGGGAGGGGTGAGGAAAGAGAGAAGGGCAATGCTGCACGCCAGGGGCAGAGAGAGAGACAGACAGGGGCAATACTGGATGATGGGTGCAGGGGGGAGAGAAATAGAGAGGAGATACTGGATGGGGAAGAAGGAGACAAGAGACGGGATTCTGGGGGGTGGGGTGGGGGAGAGAAAGGAGAAGATATGCTGGATGGCAGGGGGAGGAAGAGGAGATGCTGGATGGTCATAGGGGAGGAAGAGACAGGAGATGCTGGATTGCAGGAGTAGAGAGAAGATGCTGAATGGAAGGGGGAGAAAGGAAAGTTAGTGAAAGAATAGGAAGGAGAATAGTAATAGGAAGGAGAATGGGAGAGCCAGAGTGGGAGAAAGAAATGGAAAGCTGTAGGTAGGCACAGTAAAACGAGGGAGATTAAAATCTGGATATCATGAATGAAATCAGAATGGATAGGCAGAAGAAAATGGAAGAAAGCTGAAAGGAACAGATCTGTGCTGGAGCTGGATGGAGGAGGTGAAGAAGAAGACAGAAGAGAAAAAAGGAGACATTTGGAAAGAGCTAAAAGAAGACAAGAAAGCAGTAACCAGGGACTGGGGCCAACACAATAAAAAAAAAATGGCCGGACAGCAAAGGTAATAAAGAATTTTACTTTTAATTTAGGATGAAGTAATGTGGTGGCTGTGTTAGTCCACTTAAAAAAGTTAATAAACGTAAATAAAAGACAAAAAGGAAAGTAAGGGGACACCTTTTTATTGGACTAAATGTATTTTTTGACTAGCTTTCGGAGGCCACAACCACCTCTTTTAGGTCAGGATAGTATACTGCTGTTTTAAGTATGTTTGTCCTAAATTAAGGATGTTTTGGCCTCTGAAAACTAGTGAAAAACTGTAATAAGTTAGTCCAAAAATAGGTATTACTATTATTATTATTTATTGCATTTGTACCCCACATTATCCCACCTATTTGCAGGCTCAATGTGGCTTACAGAGTGTTGTTATGACATAGTCATGACAGGATCTTGTATACAATCGGTATTAAGCAGAAGATGTATGAGGAATTAGAGAAGGAGGTGTTAGATAGGGTGGTGTAAGAGGTGTATTTTGATACTTGAGTGGGTTGGGTGGTGATTTGTGTCGTTAAGGGTTCTTTTTGTAGGCTTTGTTGAAGAGATGTGTCTTCAAGGATTTGCGAAAGTTGATTAGATTGTCCATGGTTTTCAGGGCTGTGGGTAGTGCGTTCCATAGCTGTGTACTTCTGTACGAGAAGGTAGTGGCTTATGCCTGCTTATATTTAAGTCCTTTACAGCTGGGGAAGTTCAGATTGAGGAATTTGCGGGCTGATCTTTTGGCGTTTCTGGGCGGTAGGTCCACTAGGTTTAACATGTAGAGTGGGGCATCTGCGTGAATGATTTTGTGTACGGTCGTGCAGATCTTAAACTCAATGCGTTCCTTGAGAGGGAGCCAGTGAAGTTTCTCTCTTAAGGGTTTCGCACTTTCGTATTTGGTTTTTCCAAATATGAGTCTGGCTGCGGTATTCTGGGCTGTTTGGAGTTTTTTAATAGTCTGTTCTTTGCAGCCAGCGTACAGAGTGTTACAGTCGTCCAGATGACTTATTACCATTGACTGTACCAGGGTACAGAAAATGTTTCTCGAGAAGAAAGGTTTTACTCTTTTGAGTTTCCACATCGAGTAGAACATCTTTTTCGTCGTGTTCTTCACGTGGGTATCGAGTGTGAGGTTTCGATCAATTGTTTTCTGTTTTTGTTTTATGTGTTAATTTATAATGTAGCAATTAGACTATGCCACTTTTTGAAATGCACATTTGCTCTTTTTATATTTGCACAGTACAAAGGGACATACATCGCTCTTTCTATTTCTCTGATGTTCCACCGTATACAGAGTGTAGCTTCTTGGGGGTTCAGTTTAATTTTTGTCTACATATTTCTATTTTTAGTTTGTGGTTACTTATTCTATACTTGAAGGTTTACCTGTGTTTGAAAAAGGTCGGCTATTCTGTTAGCACTGAGTCTGTGTAGGTTTGATCTGTAATTATCCAGCTTGTTTAGTTTTTCATTAGGTGTATTGATGTTCTATTGCCACTGTCATGCTTATGGGGCTGCCTTTTCCTAGGAAGGCTCTTGTTGTGTGACCCCTGGAAGTTAGTACTTGTTATGATATGGTAGAATTGCTTTATAGGTCCTGAGTGATTTTGTAGTTTTTTTTTTTAATTAATATTTCAAAGTATGCCGATTTGGATTTAGCTCATTCATGCCTCTTTCAGCTGTAGCTCAATGCAAGTTATATTCCGGTAAAGTAGATATTTTCCTGTCTCTGGGGTGTTTACAATCTGTTTGTACCCGAGGCCAAGGAAGGTTAAGTGACTTGTCCATGATCTCAAGGAGTGGCAGTGGGATTTGAACCCTGGCTTCCCTGGTTCTCAGACTAATACTGATAAAACATATTCCAAACATGTTTGTTAACTCAATAATAAACTAAAAGCCAGTAGATCTGAATCCTAGTGGCTATTTGGCAACCTGCCAAAAAAGCTGATAGGCAAATCATTTTATGGTTGCCAGTAACCACAAGATTTTTGTTACAGTATTGCTGAACATCACTGCTCACTTGATGGACTAGGGAGCTAGGTATGTCTCGTAGCCAAGTACAATATGTTGTATTAATTTGGTGTATTATTTATATTTTTTTGTATATAATTTCTGGAGTATATTCTGTGTGCACATTACCATCAGTAACAGAAGTACTGAGGAGACAGCTGATACTGCACCAGTGTACATAGTGAAGGACTCGTTCCACGCTGTGTTCAAGTGTCCCAGTGTCCTTTTACTGTCGACATAGGTGTTGTCCCCCATTCCAAGGATTTTAACTTGCTCCATTCTGTTCTACTCTGCCCAGTACACCACCCTAGCCACACCTATCCCCTGACCCTAGCCCCCCCCCCCACACTTTAGCCTTCCCAAACAGCTGAGTCACTGACCGCTTATGGGTGAGAAACAGGGAAAGCAGCCTAATGTTATGATTTATAATATGATAGGAAAACTCAGATCTAAAGGCCGACTGAAAGTGCTTTTTTTCAGATTTGCTCAAACCTGAAACTGCTACTGAAATTATCTAAATGCTTTCAGCTGAAACCGAAACTGTAGTGTAGCCAAAACTTATCCCCTGAAAAACTAAAGATTGGTTGTGTGAATGTGAACCAATGAGGTCCACTGGGGATTGTCAGAGCTAGTAGCTGGCAGCCCTCTACTAAATTTACAGGAGATTATTACCCTCCAGTCCCAGGAACTGCATGCGCAGGCTGACAACTGTGAGAGCTGGCACATTTAGGTTCCCAAGTCAATACAGATGTAGTTATACATCCTCTGAGTCTGTGATAATATGTGAAAAAAAAATCACGATTATCAGTTTTTTTATGTTTACCCAAACTCTGCACAAATAACAAGAGAAAGTAGTACTGAAAATCCAGACTCTGCACTGCGGACATTATACCAGCCTGATGCACAATCTGGAATTTAAAAAAAGCACATTGATGTCACTGAATGCGAGGACTATATACAGTGGTGTGCTGGAGCAGGCTCTCACAGGCTCGCAAGAGCCGGTTGTTAAGTTTTTAAGAATTTTGGGAGCCGGTTGTTAAAGTAGGGCCCTCCATGGCTACTTTAACAACTGGCTCCCAAAATGTGGTCTTGGGCCCCCTGCTGAATTCTCTTTTACTTTGCTGGTGGGGATGCTGAGCCCTGCCAGCCAAGTAAATAGACTACTGCTGCTCCCCGCTCCTTGTTTCCAGCTCTGGGCAGCAGGCTGGGACTTCTCGAGCATGTGCGAGAAGTTCCAGCATGCTGCTCAGAGCAAGACGGGAGTGGTGGCGGTCCATTTATTGGCTGCCAACAAAGGTATGCCTAGTGTGCCCGCACGAAGGGAGGGAGGAGAGAGAGGCAAGTGTTGCTCCCCCCCCCACCACAGCCACCCCTGGGCCTTCCAACTGCAGAGCTGGCTACGTCCGGAGAAAGAGCCTGTTGTTAAAAATTTACCAGCACACCCCATCAAATTATTTTCTAATACATAAACTTCATTTCATTGTAATATCATTTCCCTACTAACACTATGAGCTGACCAGTACTTTTGCTTGAAAACAATCACTGCAGGTTCCTTTCTCATAGAATCTAGCTTTTTCATGCTACAAGTTAAATTAAAATGTTGCTGCTGCTGCTGCATCATCATCATATCCAACAGAGCCTTTGGGCTTTGGGACCCCCTTCTAAATTTCACCCAAAGAGTATCCAAGCCAGAATATATATAATCATTTAAATAATGAAAGACCATATTTTACGCCCACACAAAATAGCCTCTGTATTCGTGGGCCTCAGTTAATGAAAACTGAAACTAAAAGCCACAGTGCTTTTACAATGGCTGACTTTGCGCCACATTTGGAATGACAGCCTCCACAGAGAAGACAGTTCCTAAGGAGCTTATCATCCGTAATTTACAAAAAACAAAACAAAACAGAGATTGAATGAATTCTTTGCTTCGGTCTTCACCGAGGAAGATTTGGGTGGGATACCGGTATCGTAAACGGTATTTCAAATGGACGAGTCGGAGAACCTTACTGACTTCACGGTAAACCTGGAGGACGTAATGGGGCAGTTCAGCAAACTGAAGAGTAGCAAATCTCCTGGACCGGATGGTATACATCCTAGAGTACTGATAGAACTGAAAAATGAGCTTGCGGAGCTACTGTTAGTGATATGCAATTTATCCTTAAAATCAAGCTTGGTACCGGAAGATTGGAGGGTGGCCAATGTAACGCCGATTTTTAAAAAAGGTTCCAGACCGGTGAGTCTGACGTCGGTGCCGGGGAAAATGGTAGAGGCTATTATAAAAAACAAAATTACAGAGCACATCCAAGGACATGGATTACTGAGACCAAGTCAGCACGGCTTTTCTGTGGGGAAATCTTGCCTGACCAATTTACTTCAATTCTTTGAAGGAGTAAACAAACATGTGGACAAAGGAGAGCCGGTTGATATTGTGTATCTGGATTTTCAAAAGGTGTTTGACAAGGTACCTCATGAAAGGCTACAGAGGAAATTGGAGGGTCATGGGATAGGAGGAAATGTCCTATTGTGGATTAAATATCGACCAGCTCAACTTTATCCACTTGTTTGTTCAGTCCTTCAAAGAAATGTAATAGATTGGTGAGGCAAGATTTCCCCTCACTAAATCCATGTTGGCTTTGTCTCATTAATCCATGCTTTTGAATATGCTATGTAATTTTGTTCTTAATGGTCTCTACCATTTTGCCCGGCACCAACATCAGACTCACCAGTCTATAATTTCCCGGATCTTCTCTGGAACCTTTTTTAAAAATCGGTGTTACACTGGCCACCCTCCAATCTTCCAGAACCATGCTTGATTTTAAAGATAAATTACATATTACTAACAATAGTTCAGCAAGTTCATTTTTCAATTCTGTCAGTACTCTGGGATGAATACCATCCGGTCCAGGAGATTTGCTACTCTTCAGTTTGTCAAATTGTGCCATTACATCCTCCAGATTTATAGAGATTTCATTCAGTTTCTCTGACTCGTCAGCTTTGAATACCATTTCTGGCATCGGTATCTCTCCCAAATCTTCCTCGGTGAAGACCGAAGCAAAGAATTCATTTAACTCTCTGCTATGGCTTTGTCTTCCCTGATTGTCCCTTTTACCCCTCGGTCATCTAGCAGTCCAACTAATTCTTTTGCCAGCGTCTTGCTTTTAATATACCTAAAGAAATTTTTACTATGTGTTTTTGCCTCCAACGCAATCTTTTTTCCAAAGTCTCTCTTTGCCTTCCTTATCAGCGCTTTGCATTTGACTTGACATTTCTTATGCTGTTTCTTATTATTTTCAGTCGGTTCCTTCTTCCTATTTTCTGAAGGATTTTCTTTTAGCTGCAACAGCTTCCTTCACCTCACTTTTTAACCATGCCGGCTGTCGTTTGGTCTTTGTGCCTCCTTTCTTTAACACTCAGAATACAATTGGCCAGGATGGCATTTTTGAACAGCATCCACGCCTGATGTAAATTTTTGACCTTTAAAGCTGTTCCTCTAAGGTTTTTTTTCACCTTTCTTCTCATTTTTATCATAGTCTCCTTTTTGAAAGTTAAATGTTGACGTATTGGATTTCCTGTGTGTACTTAGTCCAAAGCCGATATCAAATCTGATCATATCATGATCACTGTTATCAAGCGGCCCCAGCACCATCACCTCCCGCACCAGATCATGAGCTCCACTAAGGACTAGGTCTAGAATTTTTCCTCCTCTTGTTCGCTCCTGTGCCAGCTGCTCCATAAAGCAGTCCTTGATTTAGTCAAGGAAATTTACCTCCTTAGCATGCCCTGATGTTACGTTTATCCAGTCAATATTGGGGTAATTGAAATCACCCATTATTATTGTGCTGCCTAGTTTGTTAGCCTCCCTAATTTCTGATAACATTTCTACATCCGTTTGTTCATCCTGGTCAGCCCTGTATGTGTCCTGGTTTCTTTGTTTGCATTTCATTGACATTTATTATTGGACAAAGTCAACTTTATTGTCTTTAGTATTAGATGTACCTTTATAAAACAGGATATCCAGTTTGTAATAGTTTGTAATTTTAATATTGCATTAAAAAATAAGCACTTTTTAAAAAACGTTCTATTTTAATTAGAAGTACAGAGGAAACAGTAACTATAACAGAGAAATAAGCAAATCACAACCTTTCAGATGCAAAGCAAATATGTTTTCCACAAAAAAGCACCTTTATTGACATTCTGCATTTAGAACTGAATGATGTCAGCATGATCCCAAGCAGCCCAGAATAAACAGGGAGCAGTGTGTCTGAGGCGCAGGAATCATCAAAATCATGCCATTTCTACTCTGCTGCTGACAGTTTTGTATGCAAAAGCCAGAAGCATGTCAAATAAAACTGCAGAGGTAGGATTAATAGCAGCTGGGGGCGGATATTACACACTGAGACTTTGAAGTTGTCTCCTGACTGAAATAAATTTAGAAAGTTGCACACTGTTCAGAAGAGATCGTTTTGCATGGTGTTTGCCTTGGTATCAGGCCCAAGTTACAGCTAACCTTCAGGGAGGACAATGAAGCAGACTCAGATGAGAGGATTTCTGAAAGTTTTTGTTGTCCGAGGGTGACAGAGCCAGTAGCTTTCCTAAAGGTACACACTGGAGGTGTTCCTAGGTGTGTTCTGCTTGGGGGAAAGAGGTAGAAAATAATCCATGTGGATTGCATATTCCAATCCATCCACATTAGTTTTGTGCTCAAAGTAACTGAAGATACAGCAGGTACAAATGCCTGCAAGCAATTTCGTACCCATGGCACTTTTCAAAGTGAAAACACATGTGGACTTTTGCTTCAAGAACTGGTGAAAACATTGTTGGTAGGAAGTACCTGTGGACTTTGCATCAATATGGGTAATTTGAAAATTGCCCACATAGGTAGGAATAGGGAATAAATATCATGACATATAAGCCAATTAATATTGCAGAGTAGATTGAATTTAGTTAGTAGCATTAGTAGGTGATGTCAGATAAAGGTTCTGTCTGGCCCGTTATTCTGATATAAACTTCTTAGGATATATTCCACTCACCAGATGTAGAAACTTCATTACTTGTAGAAAATGGCTTCTTGTCCAACACAGATTTTGTTGTTTTCATCTTTGGTTCTTTACCATATTGGCTAGATGAACACACACGTTCCCATTCAATTCCAGTACTTGCCTTCCTACTACTACTACTACTTAGCATTTCTATAGCACTGCTAGGGTTACGCAGCGCTGTGTCCTATGCTTGGTATTGCATCTTCTTGCCTTTTAGGCAGGGCCGGTTTTAGGGGGTACAAAGAGGGGCAGTTGCCCTGGGCCCCAAGTCTACCTAAATCTGAAGCCTCTTGGTGGGTTTTGGGACCCCTTTCTAAATTTCTACCCTAGGCCCCAGCATGTTGAACACTGGCACTGCTTTTAGGAATCTTTCGAGGGAAATAAATCATATGCATAGGAAGGTAATATACTACATGACTACACCAATAAGTCAGGGAAAACTGACATTTGAAAAGAGGAGGGTGTTTAAAATATTAATTGAAAGGAATTGGACAAAGAAAGACTTAGCAAACTATAAACCTTGTAAAAAAGAGTGTGAGAGACCTAATAAAAGATATCGTCACCTTCCTTTCAAATCTACCTCTTCAAAAACTATATGAATAAACATCACCAAAACTCTACAACTGAACACAAAAGCTACCACTACCTTTTCAAATCTCTCTCTTCAAAAACTCTATGAATAACCAAACGAACTATAGATGCCCTCTCAAAATTGCACAACACTATTGTAACTCCACCAAAATGTAAATTGTAAGCCACTTTGAACTGAAAAATATATTTTGATAATAGTGGGATACAAGAATGCATAAATAAAATAAATAAAATTAACAGTGAAAGAAATATTGTTCAAGTTAGCAAAACTAATCCCAACAGATTCTTAAACCGATAAAATTATAACAAATGACGAAGTTTATAGAAGGTTTTTTTCCCTGTACAAACACTGCTTCTGAAAGTTTCTCCCCCTCCCATCTCATTGCAAATTACTTTAATGCCTCTATGCCAGTGTCTCAGAGTATGGCGTAAAGTGTCTTCAGACATTATAGAAAACAGCAGCTCATTTCCGCACCTGCCTACTTTTACTTCACTTGCATTGAATACTGACTGCATTCCAGTTTTGGTACAAATCATTAATCTTGACCTTCTAAGATGTTTGTGATAATTCTCCCAGTTAGTTAGCTGGGAGAATGGAGGAGTAGCCTAATGGTTAGTGCAGTGGCCAGAAAACATGGAGACCTGGGTTCAATTCCTACTGCAGCTCCTTGTGAATCTGGGCAAGTCACTTAACCCTCCATTATCCCAGGTACAAAATAAGTACCTGTATATAATATGTAAACCACTTTGACTGTAACCACAGAAAGGTGGTATATCAAATCCCACCCCCCTTAAGAACATTGTAAGTAGTATACTATGCCATATGTGGAGGGGCATAATCGAACGGAAATGCCTATCTCCATGGGCGTTTATCTCCGAGAATGGGTCCGTGAAGGGGCGGGCTGAACCGTATTTTCGAAAAAATGGACGTTTTTCAGCTGGGCGTTTCTCTTTTTTAGCGATAATGGAAACTAAAAACGCCCAGCTCAAAAACGTCCTAATCCGAGCCATTTGGTCATGGGAGGGGCCAGGATTGGTAGTACACTGGCCCCCCTGATATGCCAGGACACCAACTGGGCACCCTAGGTCAGTGCGGTGGACTTCAGAAAAAGCTCCCACATGCATAGCTCCCTTACCACGGATGCTGAGCTCCCAACCCCCTCCCCCAAATCCCACTACCCACAAATGTACAACACTACCATAGCTCTTAGGGGTGAAGGGGGCACCTACATGTGGGTGCAGTGGGTTTTGGAGGCCTCCCATTTACCAGCACAAGTGTTAAAGGTGGGGGGGATGGGCCTGGGTCCACCTGGCTGAAGTGCACTGCGGTACCCACTAAAAGTGCTCCAGGGACCTGCATACACGCAGGCCTCTAGGACTTGTTACTGCTGTATAACATTGGCACACCAGTTGACACCTGAAGACTAATCTCTCTGAAAACGTCCTTTATTGGAATAACTATGTTTACTCACAGTTAACTGCAGATCAGAGGTTGTGCCCCACCACTGGCAACGAGTCTCCCTGGTAGTGAGATTAGCAGGTCAGAGCTGGCAGAATGTTGTACAATGCCCTCTTTCAGCCACATTCAAGGGAAGAACTAAGTTCTCTAACGTGGCTAACACATGGAAGGGATCTAAAACTGGCTTACAAAAATGGCCACTACCTCATGGTCTACCGGAAACACAACAGGGCACACTCTGACCCAGTAGGCAGGGGGAAAAGCACCATGGGAGAAGAGCCTACCAACTACCAACATTGTGAGACTGTAACACAAGCTAATGAAATCACGGAGCCCAATACCCTACACCCACCACAATGCAATGCTGATGTGACCCTGTACTGCACCCGAGAGCCACATCTGACCCAGGGAAAGGCTGTGACAGGATCGAACATATTCTGCTGTCATGGAGGTGGGTATGGCATTTGAGGCTGGCATAGAGGCTGGAAAAAAAGTTTTTAAAGTGGGTTTTTTTGGTGGGAGGGGGTTAGTGACCACTGGGGGAGTCCGGGGAGGTCATCCTCGATTCCCTCCAGTGGTCATCTGGGCAGTTGGGGCACTTTTTTGGGACTTGTTCGTGAAAAAAAAGGGTCCAAAAAAAGTGACCCAAAATCGCGGTAAAAACGCCTTTTTTTTAACGATTATCAGCTAAAGACGCCCATCTCTCCTTGGCTGATAACCACGCCCCAGTTCCGCCTCCACCATGCCTCTGACACACCCCCGACACGCCCCCGTCAACTTTATTTGTTTCCGCGATGGAGTGCAGTTGGAAATGCCCAAAAATCAGCTTTCCATTATACCGATTTGGGCGCCTTTGCGAGAAAAACGCCCATCTCCCGATTTGGGCCGAAATACTGTATAGGCGTTTTTCTCTTTCGAAAATAAGCTGGTTTGTATTGTTATTTGAATGTTTTTACTGCTGTAATTGTCTATTGCACATGTTTTATTCTTATTGTACACTGCCTTGAGTTAATTCCTTCAAAAAGGCAGTAAATAAATCCAAATAAATCCAAACAACAAATTCCTGAGTTTAATTACACATTGAGTGAAGAAATATTTTCTCCAATTTGCTTTAAATTTGCTAATTTGGAGCTTCATTGCGGGCCCCCTAATCTTAGTATTTTTGGAAAGAGTAAAAAAAACAATTCACGTCTACCCGTTCCATTCCACTCATTATTTTATAGACCTCGATCATATCTCCCCTCAGCCGTCTTTTCTCCAAGCTGAAGAGCCCTAGCTGCTTTAGCCTTTCCTCGTAGGAAAGTTGTCCCATCCCCTTTATCATTTTCGTCACCCTTCTCTGTACCTTTTCTAATTCCACTATATCTTTTTTGAGATGCGGTGACCAGAATTGCACACAGTATTCAAGGTGCGGTCGCACAATGGAGCTTTACAAAGGCATTATAACATCCTCATTTTTGTTTTCCATTCCTTTCCTAATAATACATAACATTCTCTTTGCTTTCTTAGCTGCCGCCGCACAATGCGCAGAGGGTTTCAATCAAGGAGTTTAGATTGAGAACAGGAGAAGGTAAGAGGCTATCTAGCCCATTATATGGGTTGAAGCCAGTAGGCGTAGCTTGCTGGCAGTAGGCGGAGTAACAAGTGCACCCAAAACAACAGCAAACGCTATTGAAAACAATAGTAAAAGATTATTAGAAATAATGGACTGCCTATGTGTGGTTTATCTGTAAAATGTCAAAAGCCATTCCAGTTGATTAGGCAGTGCCTTAAAAGGTGGAGGACAACAGCTTTTTTATTTTTACTTATTTGACAGCTTTTTAATTTATTTGAAAGTGTCCCATATGTAGATATAAATATCATGAAATCAAAACTGAATATCAGTAAAACAGCTTCAAAATTTATTGTAGCTGGTGGAAACAGACTAATAAAGGCTGTATTTTGTGTTCATTTTTCTACGCTTTTCTATACAATACAGTAATACATGGCCGCATTTCAGTGAGGATATCCTGTTTACTGATGGGTTCATCTTAACTGTTGTTGTAATCTGCCTTGGGAAGCCTGGTGTTATAAAGATTGGAAGTAAAATTAAACTGTCCTTTCATTGGGGCACATGGAATCACATCTTCAACTCATCTCTTTTGTACAAATGGATTATTCTGATTTGAGCATATTTCAGGGACAAGTGGTTTTCATAAGTCAAAATAAAAAATATTTGTTTTCCTTTCATTCAGATCTCTCATTTGTTTAATTAAATGGGCTATAAGCTCCTTATGCAGTCCATTGGTTTTCTTATATTTTGTCCTTGTGATGACTTATACTGTGCCAAAACTGGAAATACAGTCAGACAGAATAATAGAAATCAGTAACATCCAAAACTTATTAATTAACATTATAATTGTGTTAAATGCTATTGAAAACTGACTTGAAGAAGAAATAAATATATATTACAGAACTGGAAAATGTTGGCACATTTAGACTGATTCTGGACTTTTGCATGAAGGTAGCTCTGCTCTCATTATTTAATATTTTTCCTTTAAATAGTAGTAATAAACAATATTAAGTGCATTTTGTAATATACCACTGCAATCCACAAAACAAAAGGAGCAAGTTCCCACAAACCATCTTTCTCTTTTGATCTAGGCACAGGAAAGAAAAAAGATTTTAAATGCTCTCAGATTTCAACCTAAATTATGTTTAATGTGGGATATAACTGCCATAAATAAATAAGTAAATAAATAAATAAATAGAAACTCTGAATGTTGAACACCTGATTCTCATAACATGGTATCTGTTTTACTGGCCCTTTACCAGGAGAAAAAAAAATCTCTTCACAAATAAAACACATGCTAGGGTGTCCCCTTCAAATGACACACTGATTACGATTTATAACAAACTAGTAAAACATGCCCGTTTCTTGAGCAAATGAAACGGGTGCTAGCAAGGTTTTATGCCAAACCCCCCCTCCCTACCCACCCCTTCGGCGTTGTGAAGGCACTCACCGCCATTGCTCCACACCTCGTCAACGCACGCCACCTTCATCCACTGACGCCATTGCTCCGCCCTCGATCTTTGACGCCATTGCTCCGCCCTTGACGTCATCACGTTTGACGTGAGGGCGGGGCCCAGACACAGTGATTTCGGTGGCTTCACCACCACGAACCCTTCGAACCCGAAGGAAGTGCCTGCAGGAAGTGACATTGACGTCAGTGTCCTCAGAACGTTGAGGGTGAGTTTTATTATATAGGATTACTACTGTACCTATGAAAAGTTATTCTGTAATTATACTTCCTCTGTGTACATCTGTATGCTGCACAAGCTCACATGTTTGAAAACATAAGTGAGATTAAACAAAAATGCTACCAATAATAAGGAATGATGTGGATGGAGCAGCTCATAGGTTTGTTTGCTGTTTTGGGTGTATGCAGAACAATGGCTGCGTGGGGAAGGGGAAATATAGACTAACCTAAGTGGCTTCAATGTTTTCACGTCATGCCGTCTCCTGTTCTCAATCAAACCTCCTTGGTTTCAATGTATCATCAATGTTGACACCTAGATCACTTTCTTGGTTGGTGACTCCTAATGTTGAATCTTGCATCATGTAGCTATAGTTCAGGTTCCACTTTTCCACATGCATCACTTTGCACTTGCGCAAATTAAACGCCATCTGCCATTTGGATGTCCTAGTCTGGTAAGGTCCTCTTGTAATTTTTCTTTAGCTGTTCTGTATGTTCCCTCTTCTGCACTGCACTCCCTTAACGAGTACAATCTGATCCTTCCTCCTCCATCCTTGCATGACTTAAGGTACACATCAGAGTGCTATTTGCTTTGTGACACCGTATTTGTGGAACAATCTCAATCCTTTATCAAATTTAAATCCTTATTGAAAACTCACCTTTTTTGATTGACCTATGTGGATTAGGGGGCAAAATCTTGTTGGTGGTCAGGAGTCCCTTTTCTTTGTTGTTTTTATTTTCCTTCTTTTATTTTGTGTGTGCAATTGAGTACTTTTCTATCAAGTATTATAGTTCTTTTCCTGATTCTAATAATTGAGTTGTAAACCGCTTTGATCTGTGATGCAGTAATGGTGAAGTGTACTTCTCCTCCCCCCCCCCCCCCCCCCCACACACACACACAGGAAAAAAGGCAGCACTTGGGCAAACTTAGTGTTGAGTATCAGGTCAATATTGCACATCATTCCTCCAGATATCAGCCCCAGCTATCTGAATAAGTGCTGCTGACTGGGATATTGAGAGGCACTGTCCAGTTAGTGAGGGTAAAGGATCATGGTATACTGCCTTTTTTGTGGTACAACCAAAGTGGTTTACATTCCTCTGTCCTTAGTGGGCTCACAATCTAAGATTTTGTACCTGAGGCAATGGAGGGTTAAGTGTCTTGCCCTGGGTCAAAAGGTTTGCGGTGGGACTTGAACCCAGTTCCCTGGACCACTGCACTAACCATCATGGCTGCCGAGAGACTAAACCAGACCTGGGGCAGGACCACTGCCCCTCCCCCTCACAATCATCGTCCGCTGCCCCCCCCCCCCAATCACTGCCGCAACAGGAAATACCTTGGCTGGTGGGGATCCCGAGGCCCTACCAGCAGAAGACGTCTTCCTCCAGCACTGACTGCCTGCCCCTGTGACTGCTTTTCCTCTCAGGTGCGCATGCTCGGTTTCGAGCATGCGCGCCTGAGAGAAAAAGCAGCCACTCAGCAGAGCAGCACTGGAGGAGACTCCGGGTCCTTCCCAGCCTCCAAGGGGGGCCCGGCGCCAGAGTTCTCTCTCTCTCTCTCCTGCTCCTGTCGGGACGCGATCACTCGGGTCCTGCCAGGAGCAGGAAGGAGAGAGAGACTCCGGCGCTAACCCCCCTTGGAGGAGGATTTTGCCCCCCCCCCCCCCGCATCCCCTCTCGTTGGCCCTGCTAACCATTAGGCTACTCATCCACTCCATATCCTTACAGATTACTTAAGTA
This sequence comes from Microcaecilia unicolor, assembly GCF_901765095.1. Classification (NCBI taxonomy): domain Eukaryota; kingdom Metazoa; phylum Chordata; class Amphibia; order Gymnophiona; family Siphonopidae; genus Microcaecilia; species Microcaecilia unicolor. The sequence goes on along the minus strand of NC_044031.1, from coordinate 287,558,168 downwards.
CTATGCAAATAGGGGGTAATTCTATCAATTGGGCACTAACATTTCAGCATCTATTAAGCATATGAATGTGTATATCTGCACACATATGTGCACAGATGCTGAAAATCACCTAAGTGCAATTCTGTAAATGTGCGCATATCTTATGTGGGGGTTCTTTTACAACGGTGTGCGCTAATGATTAGCACGTGCTAAATGCTAGAGACGCCCATAGGAACATATGGACATCTCTAGCGTTTAGCAAATGCATATTTAATGTACACGTTAAAAATGCTAGTGCACCTTTGTAAAAGGACCCCATAGTGCGTATTTCACAGGTAGGTGTACACATAAGTAGAGTCTGTGCGGGGCATGGGTGAGACTCCCACTTACTTGCAAAACTTACAGAATTCTATAAATTAAATGCATCTCTCTGGCATTTAGGTCTGGGTATTTACACCTAAGTGCTCATGCCTAATCACATGGGTATCTAAATAGCTGGTTATGTACTAGTATTGTATACAGGAAATAAGCTGCCTACTTTCCTTTATAGAATAGATGACCTGTCCTAGAATTAGCCCTAAGTGCTGGTGTGGAGCCAGATAACAACAGTATTCAGCCACTTATCCGGGAAACTTAGAACAAAAGGTAATCCAGATATTCAAATAATGGCAGTATTCAGTCTATGTTCTGGCACTGGACTGCACTATCCAGGTACTGGCACTGAATTTCCGGATAGCTTTTGACACTGCCACAGTCAGTGTTTAAAAATACGCTGACTGTGGTAGCTGAATATTGACCCATATGTATTTTTTTAACTTCCCAAGTGTCTTTCCCTCTAGAGCAGTGGCTCCCAATCCAGCCTTCAGGGAAATGAATATGCATGAGCAGGGCCACCGAGAGACTGAGCCAGGCCCCGAGGCCCCCACCACTGCCGCCCCCCCCCCCAATCCCTACCACTGTCACCTCCCTCTCCTACTCCCAGGCTACTGACGCTGTATTCCCTGGTCTCACCTGCCTGCCCTTGGCTCCGTCAATAGCCCCCCTCCGTCCGCCACTGTGACCGGGTCCCCTGCATTCAAATTGGCAGAACCTCACCTCTGTGTGAAGGCGGCAGATTGCCTCCCTTTGGACCTTCCCTCACTGTGTCCCGCCCTCATCACTTCCTGTTTCCGTGAGGTCAAGGAGGTCAGGGCAAAGTGAGGGAGGGGGCCTGGAGAATTTTGTCCCCCCTGCCCCCCCCTCTTGGCGGCCCTGTGCAAGAGATAAATCTAAATCTACATGTACTACTTCCATTGAATACAAACCTACCTATCTTGTGCACGGCACATTAATTGTGGGAATCTGGAAAGGACTAAGTGTGCCCTTGAGCACTGGGTTGAGAACCCCTGCTCTAGAGTTTGCAGGGTACTTATGGTACACTCAGGGTCTCTGCTAGGACAAACGTTTTTAAAGGGAATGGGGCTTGATTAGATTACTGCCTTTCTGTGGTTTTTTTTGTAACTACATTCAAACAGTTTACATAGTATATACAAGTACTTATTCGTACCTGGGGCAATGGAGGGGTCACAAGGAGCTGCAATGGGAATCGAACCCAGGTCCCCAGGAAAAGAGTCCGCTGCACTAACCACTAGGCTACTCCTCCCCAGAGCTAACTTCACCTCTAAAAATGCCAGCTTCCTGAGAGGTTAGATTTGCCCCTGACCAGGGCTGAATTTCCATTTCCTCTACTCCTCAGGGGATCTAACCATTAAGTACTTCATTAAGTAGCTTCAGCCCTTTGACGTGTACTCCTTAAAGCTTAATCCTGCCAAGGAGCAGCATCTGGGAACGTGGAGGGGGAGATAAAACATCTTCAGGCTCAGTGTGTGTGTACAAGCATTGAATTATGAAACCACTCTGGAAATCATTCCCCGGGGTGCACGAGGCCCTGTGGTGACAGTTTATCCTTAGCGAGAGTGCAAACATTCAGGCCATGATGACAGGTGGGGGCGGGGGAAGGGGGTGTGCCTTTCATCTGAACATCCGATTTGTTACTCGGAGAATGTCTTTTTGGCAGGCAGCTTATCACAGCACACCAACCTGACCCAGTGGCAGAATAACAATTTTTTTTTTGGAGCCCCGTAAAAGCTAGGAAAAGTTTTTAGAGCTTCAGTGCAGTCCAGTTGGAAAATGCTGTTTTTTTCACACTTCCTGTAACACACAGTTCTTTCATTATATGCAAGCAAAGGCATCATTCAAAGAGCTTCATGTTGAGCTGACTAAAGCTGAACTGCTCCCAGAGTGGGGAAGGTGATCTGAGAGGGTGTGGCAGGGGGCTTGTAGGGGGGTGGGGGTTGACCCTGTTGTTGCTGGCTCATGTTAGTGTGGTGTTGTAGTCTGGTTTTTTTTGTTTTGTTTTAAATGTTGGTTTTGGGGGGAGGGAGGTTTGGGGGATGTCCCGTGCTGGCAAAGTGGGATGAAGTGGTGTATGTGACTTTGAGGGTGGTTATTGTTGCAGGGATGATATAGAGTGAGAGAGAGAGAGATTGAGTGTGCATCTATCCTTGTTCCTTATCAGTGTATGTGTGTGTGAGAGTTTTCTTGTGGGATTTGGGGGGGGGGGGGTAGGGGGGCATTTGTTGTCTGTGTGTGTGAAAGATCATGTATGTCACAGAGCTACATTGTGTGTGTGTGTGTGTGTGTCACAGAGACAGTTTGTGTGTGTGTGTGTGTGTGTGTAAGTAAGTGAGAGAGGGTGGGGTGGATTTGGTTGGGGTGAGTGTCTGTGTTTTTCTGATATTGTGTGTGTGTCTCACAGAGAGTTCGTGTGTGTGTGTGTAAGTGTGTGAGGGTGGGGTGGATTGGGAGGTTGGGGGTGAGTGTCTGTGTTTTTGTGATATTGTGTGTGTGTGTTTCACAATGAAAGGGGGGTGGGGAGAGGGTTTAGGTTTTAGGGGGGGGTGGGTTTGGGGAATGCCCCGTGCTGGCAAAGTGTCTTGAAGTGACGGGTGGCTTTGAGTGTGGTTATTGTTGAAGGGGTGATATATATATATATATATAGAGAGAGAGAGAGAGAGAGAATGTTACACATCAATGTATGTGTGTGTTAGTGTTTTTTAGTGGGGTTTTGGTGTGGATGGGGGCGGTGGTTGTGTGTCTGTGTGTGAGAGTGAAAGATCATGTGTGTCACACAGGTAGTTTGTGTGAGAGAGTGTCTGTGTCACAGTGTGTTTGTATGTGTGTGAGAGAGGGTGGGGCGGTCTGGATGTTTGCAGGCGAATGTGTGTGTTTTTGTGATATTGTGTGTGTGTGTGTCTGACAATGACAGGGGGGAGGGCGGGAGTGGTGAACTGTGAGGATGTGGCTGGGTGCTTGGAGGGGGGTCAGAGTTTGTTGAGGGGTGGAGTGGGTTTTGACTGAGGGCTCGTATTAGTGTGAGTTGTTTTGGGAGGGGGAGTTGGGGAAAGTTGGAGGAACTGTTGGTTGTCTTTGAGGGTGGTGGTGAACTGAGAGGGTTTTGCAGGGGGTTTGGAGGGGGGTCAGCATGTGTTTTGGGGGGGGGGGTGGAATTCATCTTCACTATCATCGTCGGTGTTACGGCGGCCAGCAGCAGCGGTTCAAAACGTGTAGACTCGGCCCTTTTCTCTCTCATGTCCTGTTTCCGCACGGGCAGGACCAGAGCTGTGAGAGAGAGAAGGGACGAGTCTACACGCTTTGTTTAGCTGCTTCCATTCGCCGTAACACTGATGATGTAAGTGCAGATGTCTTTTCAAATTCGGAGGGAGGGTGCCTGCAACTGGAAGGGAGGGAGAGTGTAACAGAGGGACAACAACCCTTGAACGCGGGGGGAGAGGGTGGGGTCCTCTATGTCCAGTGGTGAGATGTGACGGGAGGGGGGAGAGTATGGGGGGATTGAACGGTGATTCAGGAGGGAGTCGGTCGGGGGGGAGGGGGAGGTCCGAAGTTGGACAGGAGAGGGAGGTCTGTGGCAGTGTGCATTGGGGAGGAGAGTGGATGAGGGAGGCTGTGGCCGGGGGACGGGGTCCAGTGGCATCTCGGGAGGGGCGAGGGACAGAGCACCGGGGGGGGGGGGGGGGTTGTCGAGTGTGTCTGTGAGGTGGGTTTACTGGCTTTACCGGCAGTGTTCACGGTGGCTATGTGTTGTTGACGTTCGGGCACGCTGTTTGGGCTGTTTTTTTTCAGTCCGTTGGTGTGTCTCGTGCTGCTTTCATGTGGTTGGTCAGTGTCGCTGGTGATGTACCAGGAAGTACTGACGTCAGTTCATGAGATGGAGTTACAGAGAGCACGAATGCTTCAAGGTTTTAGTGCCACGAAGTCAGCTTCAGAACATTGGACGTGCTTTTTATTATATAGGACAAGCCACCTTAAGAGTGCAGATCCCGCCCCAGGAGGGGTGGAGTCATGACTGGGAAAATTCAAAAGGCAGGGCCAGGTAGAAGTTAAGGAGGCCCAGGGAAGGAAGAAGGGGGGGGGGGGGGCAGCCTATGATCTGACTAAATACGTCTAACTGCTATGATTTGCCTGAAGTAAGCCAACCTTGTGTTTTTTGTTAACTCTTGCAAGTTTTGCCTCCTCCTTCCCTTCCCCTCTTCTTTCTTTTACACTTCTCAGCCACAGTGGTTGCCAGATTGGCACAGTTGGACAAGGTCTGTGCCCCTCTGTTATCTGAAGCCCCTGCAACAGGGGCGTATCTGGACTTCGCTGTTAGGAGGGTCCAGAGCCGAGGTGAGGGGGCACATTTTAACCCCCCCAGCGCCGACGCCGTCCGCCATTGCTGATACCCCCGCCAGAACCACCTCCAACAACTGTGGCCCGCCTGCCGCCAACCCCCCCCCGCCTGCCGTTGCTGTGACGTAGCCTACCTTTGCTGGCGGGGGACCCCAACCCCCGCCAGCCGAAGTCTTCTTCCTGCGTTTGGTTTCTTCTGAGTCTGATGTCCTGCTGCACGTACAACACACAGGACGTCAGACTCACAGAAACAGAACGAAGCCCTGCAGATCGCAAGGCTTCGTTCTGTTTCTGTGAGTCTGACGTCCTGCACTTTGTGTACGTGCAGGACGTCAGACAGACTCAGAAACCAAACGAAGCAAGAAGACTTCGGCTGGCGGGGGTTGGGGTCCCCCGCCAGCAAAGGTAGCAGATGGTGACGGTAGGTTGATGGCGGGTTGGCAGCGGGAGGGGGGGTTGAGAGGGTCGTTGGCAGGGGGGCCCAGTGCCTGACAAGGGGCTGGCGGCGGGCCCGGTGTCTAAAAAGGAGGCAATAGGAGGCAGTATTCTTTTTGCCATCTTCCTCTCAGAAATTGTCTTCTCTATTTCGGGGTGCTGATAATTACTCAGAATTGCTATTAACTCAACTTCATTCACTCACCACTTCTGTTTCCTTGTCTGCTCCAATGGAGCAAATACATCTGCTAGAACTGTAGATGTCCCAACTTTAAGTGGCATAAGTAAATGGAAAGCTGCATTCCACCCTAGTAATTCTGGACTTTTTCATCCACAGTTTTCTTATAAGAGCAAATATCGGAGCAGTTATTTAAAAATTGTTCTGGTTACAACCCAATCAGGATCAGGAGTACTTCTATTCAATCTGGCATCACCACCATGAGTGTTCACGTCATGTTTGGTCACATCTCTGACCCATTTTCATCAGAATGGAATAGATGTTTTTAAATGTATTGAACGACAGGTGAATTTTACGCCAAGTTTTTCACAGATATTTTCATGTCTTCCAGACTAAAGTGGCTCTCCTACACACTAGATTTTTTTCTACAAAACACTGCTTGCTTATTTGAACCCAGTGGGTATATGGAAACTTCCATCATCACCCCATTTCTTTGTATGCAATTATCGCTCTCAAATCATGTAGAACAAATCTCGCTACTCCCTCAAATTCTAACTGTGTTTAATTTGACCGCTGTTTTTTCTCCTATTATTGAGCTACATGATAAATACCACATACTTTTAAACAGGACTGGATGGCATATTGGACATAGCTTATGTCCCAAGGTGTGCTTGTGATGCACCAACTATATGGCATCAGCATATTCATACTTAGGTACATTCAATACCTCTCTGTATTTTCTATAATTTAGTACCTCATATATTCTTATGTCCAATTGGACAATCAGGTTTTGCCAAATATTATCTCAACAAGCAGGGAGTACCACAACCTTTGAACTGTCACTGCATCTTACTTCCTGGACGTTCAACTCTCTATTGGATTCTTTGAGCACAAAATTGTAATAACATGAATGGTTATTCAGAACCACAATTCTACTTTCTTAATATAAAGTTACATTCACTCATTTGTTCTTTTCAGTATTTATATGCTGCTTAATCCTAAGCAATGTACATTTTCATTTTACATAGACTGTCAAATCAGAGTGGACTACAGTCAGAAACATTTCTATTATCCTGTGATCAGGAACTTCTGTATCTCTTCTCTCCAGTTCCCCTCATAGCAAGCATCTACGTATATATATAAAAGGCACTTTGAAGCCTCAAGCCGGAAATTTGAGGCGCCCGAGATATCCGGTTTGGCCTGCAGGCTCCAGTCACTGTAGCTCCGCCCTTGCGTCAAAACGCGATGATGTTGAGGGCGGGGCGGCCCTCGCGTCAATATGCGATGACGTTGAGGGCGGGGCGGCCCTCGCAACCACGTCACTGAGGGACGAAGGGACAAAGAGGAGAGGTGTGCAACTCGGAACGGAGGCACGGAGGGGGTGTCTGCAACTCGGGAGGGAGGGAGGACGGGGGGGGGGGGGGGGATTACCCTGCTAGCGCCCGTTTCATTTTTGCCAGAAACGGGCATTTCTTACTAGTATTTTCATAATGCAGCTCAAAACCTAGCATACATACTACTCATTACTTTGTTTCGGGCTCCGAATGTGTGGTTCCCAGTGTTAGTTCTTTTCACGGCTTTGTATCAACCGTTCTTCCTTCCCAGAACTAATGGCTCTCATTCCATAACCCCAAGACACTATTCTCCATTGAGTCTTTTCCATTGTATCAATTTGGCACGTCAATCAATTATATGACTTGCTCCTGACTTATCTCCAGCAGTATCTCGTTTTCTACGACTGCATGTAACACTTCAAGAGGTTGTTGTCTAATTTTGAATGCCTCTGATTCTCCTTCTGGTGTGTGTGTGTGGCATTATTTGTTTTCTAATTTCTGAAGGTGTTTGCTCACATTCCTATAGTCATCAATTTGTTTCAATCTGGTTTATACAAAAGCTCTCTCCTTTCTCAGCCCAGCTGACTCCAGACATGTCTTGGGAACTCAGTTTAGAGTTGCCTGCTTTTATGGATGCTCCTTTGCACCCAAATTAATGACACGATAAACTATAGGCCTAGGTCATGGGGTTTTTACTATGAATTCATTTCACCAGGACTATCCAATCACCGGTCTTGTTATATCTCTCTCAGAGGAAACAATTTATAGAGGCAGTGAGTCTAACCACCGTATCTGTCCGCTTCAGATGCTACTTCATTAGGAAGTATTATCAAATCTTTTAATGATACAGAACTTCTTAGCACACATCTGAACTTTTTGCCTCAGATCGTGTACCCTTTTTTTTCATTAGGACATATATATATTATCCTTCCAGTATTTGGACTATTTCCTCTTACTAGTATGTATCAGAGATGGTTCTATACAGTGGTCTTTCCTCGAGCCCTTTGTATACGTTTGGCTCGTAATGACTCCTCGGACCACCTGTTTTCATTTCTGTCTTTCATTATTAAAAAAAAAAAGGGTAAGCTGTTATCTGTTGAAAGAAAACACATCTTTTCTCCTTTCAGCAGACAGGACCTCATAACATTTGCAAATCCTTCATATCACAGTACATAGAGTAGGAACTATCTGCTATGAAACCTCATTTGCAAAGTATTGTTCTACTGGCTGTTTGTACGGCAAACATAGCAATATCATTGTATACCTCTACAAAATACGCCTGCATTCATGCTGCTTCTTCAGCAGTTTCTGTTCTGCAACCTCTATTTTTATTTTCATTGCTTGGAGCGTCAACTTACCACCTCCTCCACTTCTAGAAAACAGTCCTACTATTTTGCATTTATTGCATGCAGCATTCTTTTTCGGACTGTTCTCTGTTTCTAGTTTGGGAGTCTTCAGCTGTGTGGCTAGATGATCTCACTGTCCATGGAGTTGCTTACCTGTAACGGTAGTTCTCCTTGGACAGTAGATCATCTAGCCACACAGAACCACCCACCCTCCCAAGTTGCCGCCAGCTTTTTGATTAACTAAGGCGGGTGCACTGATTGTGCAGTATATATAGTGCCTGTCAATGGCGGGAAGGCAGGGACATGCGCAGAGAGCTCATTTAAGTTTTCTGTGCTTTGGAAGGGCCGGGTCTATGACATCACTGTGGAGTCACTTCAGCTGTGTGGCTAGATGATCTACTGTCCAAGGAGAACTACCGTTACAGGTAAACAACTATTTTTTACTGCTCTCGCCTCCCCCTGCAGCCTGTTCAATAGACTGCAGGGGAGGAGGGAACTGCTGTAGCCTAGCAGCTGTCAATGGGGAAGGCAAGTGCTGCAGACAGACACTAACAAAAGGAACAGACAGTCAGATAACTTTATTGGCATGACCATTTTGTAGGGTTACTATATTTTGTCCTCTCAAAAAGAGGACACATGTTCCACCCCTGTCCCGCCCACGCCCCATCCCTGTCCCGCCCATGTCCTGCCCCTTTTGCATCCTCACCCCGCCCCCTGTCACATATTCCCCTCCCCTGCCCCCCCCCCGGTCACCTTCCCTTACATACTATCTACTGCCCTGGTGGGCTAGTGACCTCTTCAGGGCAGGAAAGAGCCCCCTCTTTCCTGCCTGGAGCTCTGTCCTTGCCCTGCATCCTGTTGCTGTGACGGTCTCGGAATTCAAAATGGCTGCTGAGAGTTGAAGTCTCACGAGGCTGCTTCAGCTCTTGGTGGCCATTTTGAATCCCGAGACCGACACAGCAACAGGATGCAGGGCAAGGGCAGCGCTCTGGGCAGGAATGAGGGGGCTCTTTCCTGCCCCGAAGAGGTCACTAGACCACCAGGGCAATAGATAGTAAGGGAAGGGGAGGCTAGGATAGGCCCGCCCGTTTGTCCAGAAATCCGGACAAATGGGTGGACTGGCAAAATCCGTCCGGACGCCCAGACATGTCCTCAAAAAGAGGACATGTCCGGGTAAATCCGGACATATGGTAACCCTATATGCTACCAAAGTAATACCTGTAGCAGTTAAGGTAAAAAACAAAACAAAACACAGAGGTACTGGGAGAGGAATAAAGGGAGCAAGAAAGAAGTGAAGATAAAAAGACAGAGGTACTGGGAGAGGAATAAAGGGGGCTAGGGGGGGAATGGAAACAGGTCACTGGTTAGGAGAGACAATGTTTCTCTGAAATGCTTGAAGAGACAGAAAGGAGCTGTAAAGGGAATAAAGGCTGGCTGATGTGGACAGGTATCGATAGTGGAGCCATAGGAGAGGAGTAGAAACAGGCTGTGAGGGTGAGAGGAACTCAGAGCATGGGCTGTGTGAGGGAAGGTTGCTGGCAGAAGAAGACAATGTGGGAGACAGGAAGAAGAGCAGGCAGAGGAGACACAAGCTGCAGACAGAAGAGGAGCTGAAAGAGGTGGAGAGTAAGCTGTGTGGGACTGGGAAAGGAGTGTCTGTGGGAAAGGGGAGTCATGGGGGAGAGAACAGACATGAAGGTGAGAAGTGGGGGAGGGAGTAAGACTAGAAAAAAGTGAGATGAGAGTCAAATATACATGGAGGAAAGAGAAATTATGACAACATGGGAGGAAGACTGGATGAGAATCCTTAAAAGAAGGAACTTGAGGATAGAGAGAAAATCAAGATCAAATAGAGACAAAAGACTGAATTTGAAACAGACACAAAGCTGGGCTGGATTAAGGCACTAGCCAGGGCCAGCTTAACCACTGGACTAGGTGAGACTTTGGCCCAGGGCACTGGTAATTCAGGGCAGCAAAAACCCAGCCTGTGACCTCACCTGGTCTATAGGTTAAGCCTTCCCTCTCACCCCCCCCCCCCCCCAATGGGTCTGGCACTACTCCCTCTCCTCTCACTCCCCCGCCATCCAGTAAAGTTTATATTGATCACCAGCAGCAGCAACTTGATGTGCTGCCTTCAGCCAGCACTTGGTCTTCCTTTTGCTGAGTCCTGCCTCCTCTGATGCAGCAGAGGAATACCCATGGACTGGTTGAAAGCAGCCTGTCATGCTGCTGCTGCTGCCACTGCTGGTGACCAATGTAAACTTTAGGGAGTGAGAGGTGAGAAAGTAGTGCTGGACCTGTGGGGAGGGAAAAGAGAAATTGGATGGGGGGGAGGGGGGAAGAGATGCCAAGCCAAGGGAGGGACAGATGCCTAACCTGCAGAAGGGGGAGAGAGGGGGCACCATAAATAATGCAAAGGGGGGGGGGGGGCACCACCAAAGCAAAATGGCTCAGGGCACCATTATCCCTTGAGCCGGCTCTGGCAATAACTATATTTTGCCCTTCTCATCCAGCCCTGTAGTCACCAGAATTAATGTTATTTTACTGGAAGGACATGGGGGAGCAAGAGGGGATTATGCTAGGATAGGCCATATGACCTTTCTGTCTTTATTTTTTCTATTTGTTGCAAAAGGAATCAAAAAGCTTTGAAGGATTTATAACTTTTGGTTTCCTCTAAGAAGTGCTCTTTTTCATGCTCAGACATGTTCAACACCTCTTTGCAGACTGGACAGCTGTTACAATCCTTACTCCTCAGCAATGTTCCTTTCGTTTCCATTAAGTTAGTAGGTAGCCTCTTTCCTCTTTGTCAGTCCTTCACAATTATAGTTTAACACCTAGGCATAGGTTAAGCCCTGTGGTTTTCTCTTCTCACTCTCTTTGGTAGGTAAACAGGTTGTGAGTCTTCAAATCCCACATCTCTCCCCTTGCTCTCTCTCACATGTGGCTCTGTGCTCCAGGAGCAGCTTCACACTGTTACTGTCTCTTCTGAGGATCAAATCTCCCTGTGGAGCTATCCCTCCTCTTCTTTTTGACACTCTGTGCATCAATGCACAGCTGTGGATGAGACTGGCAACCCCTGCTCAGTTTAGTCTCTTTGGGAACAGGCCTCTATCTACTCCTTATGCACCAGGAGACAGCTGTGAACCAGACTGACAACCCCTGTGCTTTTTTCTTTCTTCTTAGCCCCTACAGCAGGGAACCAAGGCACCTGTGGTCCCCACCCTTTGTGGTTCTACATGCCTCTTTTCTGGACTTCCTTTGGGGGAGGAATAAAAGGCTTCTCCCTGCTCTCTCAAAGCTAAGACTTCAATTCCATTGGGCTATGTTCCCTGAATAGGCCACACCCCCTTTTCACTTGAAAGGTATTAATCCGCAAACAAATCTTTTCCGGAGATGGGAAGGCGGTAGAACGAGAGGACATGAAATGAGACTCAAAAAAGATGTCAGGAAGTATTTTTTCACGGAGAGGGTGGTGGATGCTTGGAATGCCCTCCCGCGGGAGGTGGTGGAGATGAAAACGGTAACGGAATTCAAACATGCTTGGGATGTGCATAAAGGAATCCTGTGCAGTAGGAATGGATCCTCAGAAGCTTAGCTGAAATTGGGTGGCGGAGCAGGTGGGGGAAGAGAGGTTGGTGGTTGGGAGGCGAGGCTAGTGGAGGGCAGACTTATACGGTCCATGCCAGAGCCGGTGATGGGAGGCGGGACTGGTGGTTGGGAGGTGGGAAATACTGCTGGGCAGACTTGTACGGTCTGTGCCCTGAAAAAGGCAGGTACAAATCAAGGTAAGGTATACACATATGAGTTTATCTTGTTGGGCAGACTGGATGGACCATGCAGGTCTTTTTCTGCCGTCATCTACTATGTTACTATGTTACTATTTGATCAGTACATTTCTGGAATAGGGGCCTAGAATATTCTTCCTCTAACTGCATACATTTTAGCAGCCTGCTACGTAAAGCACCCCCATCCCAAAAAAACTACTCCACAACTGCCCCATGTCCTAAAACAAACAACCCCCCAAATTAACACTTGACTACTCCAACACCCTCAAAACTACATCACAACTATCTCTGCCCTCCACTGTGATTCCTTGTGATCTTGGGCAAGTCACTTAACCTTCTATTTCCTTAGGTACAAACTTAAATTGTAACCCCTCCCAGGACAGAAAAATATCTACTGTATCTGAATGCAACCTGCCTTGAGCTATTACTAAAAAAGGCATGACCTAAAGCCAGAACTACCTCTCCACCTGCTAAAAGCACTCCCCACCACTATCTTCCACCCCCAACTACTCCCATAACTACCTGTCATCTCCCAACTATTTCCACCTCTTCAAAACTTCCCCAGCCTCCACAGCTAACCTCCATATAGCTCCCACCTATCCTACTACCACCCCACAACTACACCAATCCCCAGAACTATCTGATCTACTCCCAGAAACCATTGTAACCCCCAGAACTACTCCAAGTTATTCCCGCAACTACCCAACTCCCAAAACTACCTCATCTATTTACTACAATTAGCCCACTGTCCACCTCCCAACTACCCCATCCCCCAACTAACCCCACCCCCCCTTAATACCCATCCTCAATGTACTTTCACATCTACCACCCATCCCCCCAAACTACCAACTGCCACATCTCAAACCTCCCCCTTTCTCTCTTACCCCCCTCATAAACAGTCACCCCTCCACTCTCTCTGTATCATACACATTCGGAGAAAACACAGTGTGAGGAATATGAGGGTGAGAGGGAGAATGAAGGCACATGGAGAAACGAGGAGGCTCGAGAGGGAGGGAGACTGGGTAGAGAAAGGAAGGAGTCTTTTCCACTGGGGGATTGGAGAAAAGGGAAAGATTACAATTCCCAGCAGCCCCTGAGTAGGTCCCATGGTAGAAACAGGGACTTCAATCCCCAACAGCCCCCAGAGGAGGTCAGGAGAAGGGCAAGAGAAGGGAGTTGGAAAAAACTGTCCCAGAGAGCCAGGATGAGGGAAGGAATTCTGAACCTGCCCAATCAAGCAAATGGAGCGCAGCTGAGCAATGTGTGTGGGGAGGAACCTATGGACTGGCAAGGGGAAGAAAAGGGGGGAGGAACTAGAGCAAGAGGAGCCGATGGAGATGGCTGCTTTGACCAAACTAGAAGGAAAGGAGGTGAAACAGGAGAGGGCTGCTCGGGAGGAGAGCCTGGTAGAAGAAGGGAAAAGGTGGCTATCCCATGAGGGGAGCTGAGAGAACAGGTTTACCACGGAAGGGTCATGCGGGTGGTGGTCAGGGTATAATGCTGGCCTGGTTGGGGAGGGACCCTTGCCACTCTCCCTAGGTTGATTTCTTTTGAAAGGGAGAGAGGAGGAGTGGTGGTTTTGGGCATAACTGCTATACATGAACTGCTGGGAGTTTGAACCCTTTCTGAACTGCTGTGTTTGGGGAATTGTTTTGCCTAACTGCTGACATGAACTGCTGGGGAGGGTTTGAACCCTTTTTGGAGCTACTGTGTTTTAGAGAATTACTTTGCATACCTGCTATACATGAACTGCTGGGAATTTGAGCCCTTTTGAGCTATTTTGTTTGAAGAATTGCTTTGCATAACTGCTTTATATGAACTGCTGAGATTTTGGAACCTTTTTTTTTGTTTGTTTTGAATACTATGCTGTTGAACTGCTATGCTTCTTGAGAAATGCTGTGGTGGGAACTACCTTTGGAGGAGCAGTTGACACAAAGTGATTACAATAAAGTATAATGATCTGACCTTGTGGATTACAGCACACAGCTCAGCTAAAGGGCCGAGGGACTCAAGAGTCTCCCAGTGCAGGAGACTTTTCCAAGAGTCTCCCGGTGGTACAGACCTTACAACAGCTACACGCACAAACACACGTGGATGGGGTGGAAAGAATTCTATGAGCCATGCTATCCCCACTTGTTCTAATCATGTGGTCAGAGTTCACATTTCTTATATTGCATTCCTGTTCTAATACCAGTGTGCACAGTAATACTCTCGGCTAGTGTCAGCTATAATTATGTGATTACCTCTTAGCCATCCTCGCAGATCCCGTGTATAAGAGGATGTTCGTCTGCTGCACTCATAAGTACTAAGGCCATGCTGACTGGTGTTTGCACACCAGAGGGATATCTATTCCTGACATTAGCTGGAGCTACAAGTTTTTGGAAATTTAGAATCTAAACTAGGCTGTTCCCATTCTAATCAGTGGAGGTCCCTAACTAGTCCAAAACTATGGATTGATATATCTGCTCTGATGTTAATCCCAGTAACCCCACACTAGGTTAATGAGTGTTGTAGGCATCCCCAACTTCTGACCAGCTGTGTCTGCTTTCCTCTGTTACAATACCACTTAGGACCCTCTTACGATCTGAGAGATAAGAGATGTGTGGGTAGTTTTTACTATATGAATGTTAATTTCTCTCATGTTTCACAAGAGGATCGCAGAACAAGTGCAGCGGAGCAAGCAGCCCTGTCTAGCTAAATGTGTGAGTGTCAATGCTTGTAAACCTAAAAGCATGAGCATCAAAATGTTGTGTCATCTTATGAAAACAGTTCAATATTTGATGCTATGGACATGTGTTAGATTAGAATAAATTGGGTTTCTTTTTCTTTTAAGCCATGTCTCACATACATGGAGGGGCATTTTTGATATAACATCTAAGTCCAACTTTGGACATTTTGCTCAAGACTTCCAAAATTCAAGTGGGGAATATAGCCATTTTCAAAACAGAAAAATGTCTTTTTTTCTGAAATTTGCTATTTTCTAGATGTTCTGTGCTCAAAACATTTATCTTTTTGGTCCATTTTAGAAAAATATGTCCTAGTGTAAAATGTAGAAAATCAAGCCACTGTGATGTAGGAGGGGCCAGCATTTTTAGCAGACTGATCTCCCATACATCCCGAGAGAGTAGTGGGGCACTACAGTGTATTTCATATAAATGTTCCCAGGTACACGTCTCACTGTTGCTCCCTTATCTTGTCCACTGAACCCACCAAAATCCACCAAAACTCCACTACCCCAACTGTAGACCACTACAGGGGCACCTGTATATGGGTATAGTAGATTTCTGTTAAGTTTGGAAAGGCTCACAGTTTCCACCACAAGTGTAACAGGTAGGGGGAGAAATGGGCCTGGGTCTACTATGTTCAGTGCACTGCACTGACCACTAGACTACTTCAGGGACCTGCCTGCTGCTCTAATAGACCTGGCCATTACATCTGAAGCTGTCATAGAGGCTGATAAGTAATATTTTTATTCACATTTTGGGGGTGGGAGTGGGAGGTCAGTGACTACTGGGGGAGTAAGGGGGGGGGGGGGGTCATCCCTGATTCCCAACAGTGGTCATCTGGTCTTTTAAGGCACCTTGTTGTGCCTTATTAATTCTAAAAACAGGTCTAGACAAAAACATTGAAGTTTCAGCCCTAGGTGTTTTCATTTCATTTCCTGAAATGCCCATTTCTGATTTGGACAAACTGCGGATGCATTGCATAGATAAAACGTCTGCAAAACAGGTTTAGAAAATACTGATTTGGATGTTTTTATGAGAGAAAAAAAACATGTAAAAGCTGCTTTATACCACTTTTTAGACATTTTTCTCTTTTGAAAATGAGCCCCATAGAATTTAGCAGATGATGTCTGCCCAACAGAGTTTAGCCCCATTCCTGTTTGTGTGTGGTGGAAGTGTTCTAAGATTAGTAGCAGGTTCCATCAGCCAGTCCAGCCATGTGCTTACTGCATCACCCTTTGGGTTTTATGAAGTTAGGCCTTGCAGAATAAAGTTAGCTTGTTTTGTGGGAAAACTGGAGCTCCCATTTAGGGTTACCATATGGCTCCAGAAAAAGGAGGACAGATTGAGCCAGTCTGGGTTTTACTTCCATTACTTTCAAAGGAAGCAAAACCCAGACTGGATCAATGTGTCCTCGATTTGCTGTCCCTGAAATCACACAGGACAGCATGCACCTCCTTTATCCCAGATATTAATGACTGCCAGAACTTCAGAATCAGGGGTGGAAATCTATAGAAAACTTTTTATCAACAGTCAAATATTTTTCGGAGCTAGGGGGTATTTTTTCCCTACTTTTTTCTTACTTCTACACTCTGTCTTGTTGCTATTTTCCTTATTTTTGTTTGATCTTTTTCTTTGTTCTTTTTAAATATAGCTTATTACATTATTGTATTTTCTCTTTATTTTTGGCTTCTCTGAATCTTATGTGCCCCTGAGACCTTACTCCCCTGATTTTTTTCCAACCCTTTTTAGTGATGTACCCAAAGCTTGACAGCTATATATATATATATATATATATATATATATATATATATATATATATATATATATATATATATCAAGTGGAACAACTTTTGGAGCCTTAGTTTAGAAGTTTTCTGGGAATACAGAGTAAGAGGGTTCTTTTGAATGTGGGACTCGCAGCAGTTACTGGGAAGTGCAAAGGGAACGCTGCTAAACTATGGTTGTTTCTGAAATGAGTAACTGGCACCTATATCCTATTAATAAAGCAACAGTACTTTCTGGATCACTCAAAATATCAACTTCCCTGTTTCTAGGCTGTTCTTAGATCTCTTTTCTGTTTTGTCTTGGTAAATTGTATTATATTTTTACTCTACATTTTTTGGAGGGAACAAAATGTGAGTAGGTGATGTTATAATCACATCTACTCCTTCCCTAAGTCCGTTCTTCTGTTCTTACTTTATTCTTGCTTTATGTGGATCAGTATCATGGCTGTATGGAGTTTGAGGGAGCTTAGTACAGCTTCTCACTTTACTGATTTGTAGTAGAAATCAGAAGATATTGGTGGATAAGGACCATTGGTCAAACTGATCCTATTCATTCTATATCCTCTTCTCTACCTAGCGCAGCCAGTAAGGTTCCTTTTGTATCTATCCCACATATATGTATATTGACTTCTGTTGTTTTGGTTCCTATAACTTCTGCTGGAAGTCTGTTCCAGGTATGTACTGCCCTGTCAGGGAAAAAACATTTTCTCCGCTTATATTTATGTAAAACTTTCCTATACCACTCTTAGAAATATACATCAAGAAAACAAGAAAAATAATTTTTAAAAAACCCCTACAAATCCACATCCTATCTCTAACTATATCAATAGAGGCTAATCTTTAACAGCCACCTCTTCAATCTCTTTCTAGCATTTTAATATCCAACTCAGCTATCAATGTCAGGGGCATACAATTTTTTTTTTGGGGGGGGGGGGGGGGAATGGGAATGGGACTTGATATACTGCCTTTCTGTGGTTTGTACTACTACATTCAAAGCGGTTTGCATAGTATATACAGGTACTTATTTGTACCTGAGGCAATGGAGGGTTAAGTGATTTGCCCACAGTTACAAGCAGCTGCAGAAGAAATTGAACCCAGTTCCCCAGGATCAAAGTCCGCTGCACTAACCACTAGGCTATTCCTCCACCATTGCACAGAAATTTCTGAAAACATCCTGTTCTGAAGGCATACTTTCTATACATAATAGCAGGAATACTCACTGCGTATTCTCTGATTGCAGACGGTACCACCTCATTCTAAATATCAAATACATGGGAGCACCTTCCCTCATTGCCTTAAATTAGACCATTAGCTTGAATTTAGTACATGCTAATATCAGAAGCCAATGAAAAGATTTTTAGTAATGGGGTTTCCTTACATGGTTTTCTGCACCGGTTGGAATTTTTGCAGCAGGAGGGAAGGCAATCCTTACTACTACTACTTAACATTTCTAGAGCGCTACTAGGGTTACGCAGTGCTGTACAAATTAACAAAGAAGGACGGTCCCAGCTCAAAGGAGCTTAAAATCTAAAAGACGAAATGTCAAGTTGGGGTAGTCTAGCTTTCCTGAGTAGAGGTGTAGTGGTTAGGTGCCGAAGGCGACATTGAAGAGGTGGGCTTTGAGCAATGATTTGAAGATGGGCAGGGAGGGGGCCTGGCGTATGGGCTCAGGGAATTTGTTCCAAGCATGGGGTGAGGCGAGGCAGAAAGGGCGGAGCCTGGAGTTGGCGTGGTGGTGAAGGGTACTGAAAGGAGGGATTTGTCTTGAGAGCGGAGGTTATGGGTAGGAACGTAAGGGGAGATGAGGGTAGAGAGGTAAGGAGGGGCTGCAGATCGAGTGCATTTGTAGGTGAGTAGGAGAAGCTTGAACTGTATGCGGTACCTGATCGGAAGCCAGTGAAGTGACTTGAGGAGAGGGGTGATATGAGTATATCGGTCGAGGCAGAAGATAAGACGAGCAGCAGAGTTCTGAACGGACTGAAGGGGGGACAGATGGCAAAGTGGGAGGCCCCTTACAGGAGTCAAGCTGCGATATAACTGATGCCAACCTTAAAGTCTTAAGTGCTTTAAAAGTCAGATGCAGTTTAAGTAGAGAAGGCCTTACATGCAACAGTTGAAAGCTGTGGGGCTCATTTTCAAAGCACTTAGACTTACAAAGTTCCATAGGTTACTATGGAACTTTGCAAGCCTAAGTGCTTTGAAAATAGGCCTCACAGTGTGCCTCTTAATAACACCCACATTCTTGATCACTGGATTGAATCACAGTTCACCCTGTCAATCTCCACTCCTAGCCTCAAGGTATACTTCAGTTTCAGCACTATTTAGTGGTTAGCCATCAGGAAATTGTCCCTAACCACTTATTAATCCTTAGTCTTACAGTATCTCAATCCCCATCTACTGAGACAGTCAACTGAATATAATAATGATGGCAATAAATAAGTAGCACTAATTTCTTCTGAGGACTTAAATAAAAGTGAGAACAAAAGGATTTTGACAGCTAGCTGAATATTTTCAATTTGTTTTGCATTGGCTGACCCAGTGACAGTGCTGTGATTGATTCCCAAACTACCTGATTGCTGATCCCTAGGTGAGCTAGGGCTAGGGGTGCTGCATGGACAGCATTTACAGCCCCTTGGAGGGGGGGGGGGGGGGTGGAGTCTCACTTCTTGTGGTACAGTTTTATTTACTGACCATGCTTTTCATCTGAGGATTAGCACTGTGATGACTTAGAAACAACAGAAAGGCAGAGAATTAAAATGGAGGAACCCCACCCCCTATGTGGTGGTGGCAGCTGAGAGTTTATGGCACTGTAAGCCTAGTTCTAGTTTTCATAGAGCCTGAAGCCCAGAATTGCTGGAGCAAGATACTCAGCAAAACAAAATACACATTCTTCTCCGAGCATTACTTCTTTGAAGAATATGATGCAATACATGTGGGGCTTCTGATTTTTAATTATAACTGAAAAACATGATTATAAACTACTTTCTGATGAGGAAATTGTGTTTATCATCATTAACTGAAAAGGCCCAAAAACTCCTTGCTGAACTCCAGTGATGTCATGATGAATCTACTGCCCACTGCAGGGCCGCCGAGAGACAAAACTGGGCCTGGGGCAAACAATCTTCAGGACCCCGCTACTGCTACCCCCTTGGCTGCCTCCCTCCCCCCCCCCCCCCGCAACAGCAATCGAGAGAGACTGCTCTGCCAGCCAAGGGTCCTTCTTCCTGCCGCATCCTACCTGCTGTGAAGTAGCTTCCTGTTTCCGCATATGCGGGACGTGGC
The DNA here is from genome assembly GCF_901765095.1 of Microcaecilia unicolor. Classification (NCBI taxonomy): domain Eukaryota; kingdom Metazoa; phylum Chordata; class Amphibia; order Gymnophiona; family Siphonopidae; genus Microcaecilia; species Microcaecilia unicolor. Next base: position 287,538,591 of record NC_044031.1, on the reverse strand, counting down.
AGGAAGAAGGACCCATGGCCGACAGAGCTGTCTCTCTCAATTGCTGGCACTGGGCCCTCCTTAGAGGCCAGGCCTTGGGAATCTTGCCCTCTCCCCCTCTCGGCGGCCCTGGCCCACTGAGCTTATGAGCAGTGGTGATGTCAGACTGCTGCCAATAAGCCTTGTCCATGCAGCTCTACTCTCCGCTCATTGCATTCTCCAGACACACAGCCATGGACTCTTCTCTCCTCAAATACAAAGGAAAGGGTGAAGATGGCTTCAATTAGGGCTAACAGCTGCAGGTATTGATCTGTAGTGGGTCAGCCCTTTATGCGAGGGCTATGAATCTTCTGTTCTTTCTGCAGCACCTAGGGTGGAAACCATTTGGTGGCGAGAATGTCAGGCAGTCAGAGTCACTGAGGCTACTATTGAAGTTGAGGGGCAGGCTAGACAAGTGTTGCTGCTTAGTCTAGAACATGCAGAAGCTCTTCCATGGAGGCCTTAGAAGAACAGTGTGTGTGGAAGAGAATGGAAGGAGAAAGGCTGAGTGGGAAAAATCAGGGCCACTTAACCACTTAAGGGCAAACTTTTCTGAATGGGCCATCTTACATAAGAACATAAGAACAGCCATACTGGGTCAGACCAATGGTCTATCTAGTCCAGTATCCTGTTTTCCAAACAGTGGCCAAGTCAGGTCACAGGCAGAAACCCAAATCGTGGCAACACTCAATACTACAAACCCCAGGGCAAGCAGTTGCTTCCCATGTCTGTCTCAATAGCAGACTAGTATGGACTTTTCCTCCAGGAATTTGTCTAAACCTTTTTTAAACCTAGATACACTAACCACTGTTACCACATCCTCCGGCAAAGACTTCCAGAGCTTAACTATTCATTGAGTGAAAAAATATTTCCTCCTACTTGTTGTAAAAGTATTTCCATGTAACTTCCTTGAGTGTCTCCTAGTCTTTGTACTTTTGGAACGAGTAAAAAATTGATTTACTTCTACTGATTCTACATGACTCAGGAGTTTGTAGACCTCAATCATATCTCCCCTCATCCTTCTCTTTTCCAAGTTGAAGAACTCTAACCTCTTTAGACTTTCCTCATATGAGAGGCTTTCCATTCCCTTTATCATTTTGGACTCTCTTCTTTGAACCTTTTCTAATTCAGCAATTTTTTTTTTTTTAGATACGGCGTCCAGAACTGAACGCAATAGCACCATTAGCTTGCTGATAATAGAATATTAGTGCTTACGCAAGTGATTATAACATTATCACACATAAGTGCCAGATATGTACTCAGCAGGGTGAGCTCACAAGTTGCTTTGCATATAAATGCAAGAGGGCAGGGCATGGGCATGTTAAACATTTATGCACGTAAGATACAGAATACTGTCACTCACGCCTAAAGTGAAACAGCTTTTATTCATATCAAGCAAATGAATACTGCAAACAGGTGGATTGCCAAGAAGAAGAACAATTGTACAACCCCCCCCCCCTCAAGTATTACAATACAACATCCCTCACCCCTCCCAACCCACCTACCCCATCCAACTCCCCTTCTTCCCCCCATATTTATTCATTATCTGGATCAGCGTCCCATTCATACAGCAAGATATGGGACAATACCTGAAAAGGTACCAACCAAACGTACACACAACCCCCCCCCCCCCCCCCATCATGGAAGCCCCCTCTAAAGTTGATAAGGCCGCCAAATCACCTGGAAATGGCGCACAGCATCTTTCTTAAGCGCAGTCAATTTAGACATCAAATAGAGAAAGTCCAACTTAGCCAACAGGTGCTTCTTAGAAGGGAGTTTCAACTGCTTCCACACCAACACCAGAGAAATCCACGCTGCCAGGACAACCGATGCCACCAAGCGGTGAGAATCGTCATCCAGAGAACTGGGCTGGCCATTGAGCAGAAAGTTATGAATATGAAGTGGAATGGAAACATGCAGCAGTTTTTCAATAAGCTGGGCCACCATAATCCAACATTTCTGCGCTTTAGCACAATCCTACCAGATGTGAGCAAACATCCTCTCCATAGCACAACCCTGCCAACACTGTCTAGATCTGTATTGAAAGATGCTTCACAGGCAGGCAGGGTATAGTACCACTGATTAAACATTTTATAATGAGGTTCCACATAATTAGAATCAATAGAAATCTTTAACAGATGCATATATAAATAGTCCCACTGCTGTGGCTTCAAGGTATGACCCAGAAGAGCCTCTCACCTCTCCTCATAAACCCAAGAAGTGGGCCAACTATAGAGAAGGGCTTTGTACAGATGAGAGATCCCTCCCCCACTCCTAACTGAAATGTTTTTAACAAGACCTGATCATCTCTCTTCCAATCAGGAATCACTTTTTAATGCATGACATTCCTCAGCTGACAGTAATAGAAATAGTTATGCTGCTCCAGGCCATATTCACCTGGACCCAAATTTGACTCAGTACCCGAAGTCCCCCCCCCCTCCCACCTACTAAACACAGTAGTATGATCTTTTGGTGCAAATCCAGGGCATGTTGGATGGGAGTGTCATAACGGTAGCGCTGATGGGGAAAAAGTGCCACTCTGGTATTATACCACAGCTGAAGGGTGCATGCAGCACCGTAAGGTGCAGCTTTTACATATGACCTTAAAACAGCCAAAGGCATCCAAGGTAAAAATTGAAGAGACAGCAATCCCAGCATAGACTTCTCTATCATGACCCAACGCTTGTTGGAGAAGGCTGCCCATTCAAAGATCCCTTTAAGCTATGCCACTGCATAATAAGAGAATCAGCCATTCCCAAACCGCTGTGACTACGATCCAAATACATTCTGCTTTTACAAGTCCTAGGGGGTTTGCGCTGCCAGATATAAGCAAAACCTTTCCGCTGAAGTTTGGCTAAGAAGACCTGAGGCACAGGTAAAGACAAACAAGCAAACAAATATATGAAACAGAGCAAGATAGACATTTTCATCACATTTACTCTGCCCACCCAAGACACCTGCAACCATTCCCACCAATCCAGATCCTCCATAACCCAATATAACAGTGGTGGATAATTTAGTTCAAATAATCATGATAAATTAGCTGGTATTCGAACCCACAAATACCGTGTACTATGGGTCGTCCTCCATTTAAATTGAAAACGCCCTCTGAACGAAGCTTGCTGAGAATCTGAAAGATTTAAATTTAGCAGTTCCAGCTTGGTAATGTTAAGCTTAAACCCAGAGAGCTGCCCACAGAGAAACAAGTGTGGCAGAATAGCCTGTAAGGAGTGCTCCGGATCCATTGATGTAACAAGAATGTCATCTGCATACAGTAAAATTCTAAGGTCTTGCCCACCCACCTGTATGCCCTGAGCCTCCTAACTATCCTGGATCACCTGAATCAAAGCAAAGATTAAGGGAGATAGGGGGCAACCCTGTCGGATGCCTTGTGCAAGGGAAACAAATCAATGTAGTCTCTGTTAACACAAACAGATGCTACTGGATTCTGATAGAAAAGAGAGAGCCAGCCTTAAAATTTCCACGAAACCCTGAAACACCTCAATGTCGCCAGAATGAAGGGCCTTGAGACCCTGTCAAAGGCCTTCTCCATATTCACCGCCAACAATGCCACCGAAGAAGGCCCCTCATGGGTCACGCAAACTAGATTAAATAAGTGGCGGATATTATCTCCTGGCTGGCAGGCTGCAATAAAGTCAGTATGTTCCTCATGGACCAGGGCCAGAAGGACCCACTGCAGCTCGGTGCCAAGAATCCAAGTAAAAAGCTTATAGTTGACCCCCAGCAAAGAAATAGGCCTATAAGAGGGGCATGATTCCGGATCCCTCCCTGGCTTTAATAACCAAGCCACACCAGCTTGTCAGAAGGACAAACAAAGCTGGTTCTCAAGGATAAGAGATTTGAACATGAGTACGCAGTTATGGAATGCACTTCCAACTCACCTGAAAACGATCAATGAATTAACTAACTTCCGCAAATCTCTGAAAACTTACCTCTTTAACAAGGCCTACCATGAGAACCCATAACTAACTATAACACAACACCTATCCACCTTTATTCAGAATATATCTTTCTATAACTGCTTGACCAGATCCTCTTGCCTTCCTTGACTTCTTTGTAACACCAATTGTATTCGTTACCCTGGTATGGCGATGCCATAACAGGTCTTTGTAAGCCACATTGAGCCTGCAAATAGGTGGGAAAATGTGGGATATAAGTGCAATAAATAAATAAATACCAAGGGGACGGCTACAATACCAGCAAATTTCTTGGGTTAGAAAAGACATCCAACCCCAGTGCCTTATGGGAAGGGAGTTTCATTATAGTTTCAAGCACCTCCTCTACCATAATAGGGCAAGAAAATTGATCCACCTCACTGGCGGCTAGAGTGGGAAGAGAAAGGCCAGCCAAATACTGTTCACAATATCTGAAGAGGGGGCAGCTGCTGCCGGAGAATACAGATCAGTATAGTACTCAATAAAGGCAAGTCCTATGGGATAATGTCCTGTAAACACCCCACACACACACACACGAATCCCATACCCAGACAATCAGGTTTCAGGCCTGGCGTTTCTTCATTTTGTTGACCAGGAGCCTACCTGACTTGTCCCCCCACTCAAAATATTCCTGTCTAACCTTTTGTAAAGCCCCTATAATATCTTCCAAATCCAGCTCTTGAAGGTTGTGTCTGCAAGTCTCTATATCCTTTGGGCTTTCAGGGCAACCCACGGTGAAGCTTATGGAGACGCTCCAGCTTGCAAATCAACTTCTTCTCCATCCTGGCTTTATGTCTAAAACTACCTCTTGAAATACAAACCCCCTCATAAACAATTTAAAACATCCCCACGCCATTATAGGCCCCACTAAAGTACTACATTTAGGGGCACATATTTATGCCTACTGTTGACACGGTGTAACTGGACGTGCCTAAATACTGGAACATAAATGGCAACATACATTATCATTCTATAACGGAATCTGGTGGCCAGATGCCAGTATAGAATTTGTACTCGGTGTGCTACAATTTGGCAGGTAAATTTTGGCACACTCATAGGCACATTTTTGCCACCTTAAACTAGGTGCCCAATTTCAAAGCCTGTTTTATAAAGAAAAGAAGGTGCCAACTTTTCTTTATCAAATGGTATTGTAACTGGCTGAAAACAGGCCTTCGATTAAGGTGTGATCACTTACACCAGCTCTACAGCTGGTATAAATAATTGTGCCAACAATTTATACAAACGTGTGTAAATGATAGTATTCTATAATCCATGTGTGTATTGGCTTGCCTCACTCATGCTGTGTGCCCATGTGCACACCCATAGTGAAATTATTCACCAGGCAAATGACATACATACTTTTATACTGATCAGTATTTTATAAGAGGTCATTTAGGTGCTTATTTTGACATATAACCTGTCAGATTCTACCTAGCATTCCGTGCTGAAATCTAAGTGTATTCCATAACGCGTGTAACTTAATTGGCTTAACAAGGCAGCATTGATAACAGCACTTAACAAGCAATAATGAGCACTAATTGGCAATAATTACAATTTATGCACATAACTCGCTAAGCGTATTCTGTAATGAACTGCACCTAAATTCTAATGTGCGCAGTTGAAAAGGGGCATGGTCATGGGCGGGGAAATGGGTGCTTTGTGGGCATTCCCAAATTTATGCGTGTAGATTTACATGGCCCAGTCCATGTAAATCTACATGCAGGGATTTACGCCACATTTTTATTGGTGTAAATTGAGGCGTGTTGTTTTAGGCGCTGGGATATCAACTAAGATTATTCTGTATACCGTGCCTAAATCTTACAGGATACGCTTAAGAGGAAATGTTTTCCGTGCAGATTTTTTAAGCGCCATATATACAGTGGGGGAAATAAGTATTTGATCCCTTGCTGATTTTGTAAGTTTGCCCACTGACAAAGACATGAGCAGCCCATAATTGAAGGGTAGGTTATTGGTAACAGTGAGAGATAGCACATCACAAATTAAATCCGGAAAATCACATTGTGGAAAGTATATGAATTTATTTGCATTCTGCAGAGGGAAATAAGTATTTAATCCCTCTGGCAAACAAGACCTAATACTTGGTGGCAAAACCCTTGTTGGCAAGCACAGCGGTCAGACGTCTTCTGTAGTTGATGATGAGGTTTGCACACATGTCAGGAGGAATTTTGGTCCACTCCTCTTTGCAGATCATCTCTAAATCATTAAGAGTTCTGGGCTGTCGCTTGGCAACTCGCAGCTTCAGCTCCCTCCATAAGTTTTCAATGGGATTAAGGTCTGGTGACTGGCTAGGCCACTCCATGACCCTAATGTGCTTCTTCCTGAGCCACTCCTTTGTTGCCTTGGCTGTATGTTTTGGGTCATTGTCGTGCTGGAAGACCCAGCCACGACCCATTTTTAAGGCCCTGGCGGAGGGAAGGAGGTTGTCACTCAGAATTGTACGGTACATGGCCCCATCCATTCTCCCATTGATGCGGTGAAGTAGTCCTGTGCCCTTAGCAGAGAAACACCCCCAAAACATAACATTTCCACCTCCATGCTTGACAGTGGGGACGGTGTTCTTTGGGTCATAGGCAGCATTTCTCTTCCTCCAAACACGGCGAGTTGAGTTCATGCCAAAGAGCTCAATTTTTGTCTCATCTGACCACAGCACCTTCTCCCAATCACTCTCGGCATCATCCAGGTGTTCACTGGCAAACTTCAGACGGGCCGTCACATGTGCCTTCCGGAGCAGGGGGACCTTGCGGGCACTGCAGGATTGCAATCCGTTATGTCGTAATGTGTTACCAATGGTTTTCGTGGTGACAGTGGTCCCAGCTGCCTTGAGATCATTGACAAGTTCCCCCCTTGTAGTTGTAGGCTGATTTCTAACCTTCCTCATGATCAAGGATACCCCACGAGGTGAGATTTTGCGTGGAGCCCCAGATCTTTGTCGATTGACAGTCATTTTGTACTTCTTCCATTTTCTTACTATGGCACCAACAGTTGTCTCCTTCTCGCCCAGCGTCTTACTGAAGGTTTTGTAGCCCATTCCAGCCTTGTGCAGGTGTATGATCTTGTCCCTGACATCCTTAGACAGCTCCTTGCTCTTGGCCATTTTGTAGAGGTTAGAGTCTGACTGATTCACTGAGTCTGTGGACAGGTGTCTTTCATACAGGTGACCATTGCCGACAGCTGTCTGTCATGCAGGTAACGAGTTGATTTGGAGCATCTACCTGGTCTGTAGGGGCCAGATCTCTTACTGGTTGGTGGGGGATCAAATACTTATTTCCCTCTGCAGAATGCAAATAAATTCATATACTTTCCACAATGTGATTTTCCGGATTTAATTTGTGATGTGCTATCTCTCACTGTTACCAATAACCTACCCTTCAATTATGGGCTGCTCATGTCTTTGTCAGTGGGCAAACTTACAAAATCAGCAAGGGATCAAATACTTATTTCCCCCACTGTAGAATCTGGCCCAACATATATAAATGACTTACGTACCAACATTTAGGTGTGGTGTTCACACCTAAAACTAAGCACCACTTTATAAAATTACCCCCTTCCTTATACTACTATACCAGTCCAGACCAAGGAACTGCAACCCCTCCCCCCACCAGAAGGTGGAGATAGAGATAGTACTACCTAGCTACTATCTTTCCTTCTTTCAGTCTCACCTCTCCCCACTCAGCTGATTCTCTCATCTCTCTCTCCCTTTTCCCCCAGCTTTCTGATTCTGTTCCCCTTCTGCCTTCACTCAGTCCCTAGAACTCCATTTTCAACCTTCTGTACCAGAGCTGTCAAGTTAGAGGCAGACTTTTGGGCCAGTCTTGGTTTTAAACTTAAATTCCAAAGCAGTGTGGGATTTGTAGTTCCTGATTCTATCCATTGACATCAGTGCTGCAGGACCCATAATGCATCGTGATGAGGGCAGAAATCCAGGACTGGTCTAAAATTCTTCCTCCTGGAACTGGATAACTTGGAAGCTCTGCTGTACTGGACGCTCCTCCCCAGTTCTCATCAAACTTCCTCTTACCAGCCCCATTCACTTTTCTGTCACTCATTGCCTTCCTAGTCACAAGCCTTTTTATGTCTCTTACCCCCTACTCAGGTTCCCAAACTCCCTTTTGATGCTTCCATAGTTCCTTCATTTTTTTCCAATTTTACTTATGAATGTGGGGCAGGGGGATAGAGCAAAAGGGGGTATTTGCCCCCCCCCCATGTTTTAGACACCTGTTGCTGCCTGCTACTGCTGCTGCTGCTATTCCCCTCAGTACAATACATATTTACAATATTTATTCTTATATTCCACAGAATGCCAATACTGGTTCTATGCAGATCACAATTAAGAAACTAGCCATATCTAGGAAGTACAATTAAAAACAAGTGCATAAGAAATGTACATAATCTAGAAAGCTCTGTTGGGTAATGCAAAATTAACTTGCCACCCCCCCCCCCCCCCACACACACACTTGGAGAACTTCCTCCCTACACCAAGGAGTGGAGGAGTAGCCTAGTGGTTAGTGCAGTGGATGTTGATCCTGGGGAACTGAGTTCCATTCTCACTGCAGCTCCTTGTGACTCTAGGCAAGTCACTTAACCCTCCATTACCCCTGGTACAAAATAAGTACCTCAATATTATTATTATTTATTACACTTGTACCCCGCGCTTTCCCACATACAGCAGGTTCAATGCGGCTTACATACTGAAGAAAAAAAAAAGCATTACAGAGTCCTGTAATTACAAACTACAATAACATAATAATAATATGTAAACTGCTTTGAATGTAGTTGCAAAAACCTCAGAAAGGCTGTATATCAAGTCCCATTTTCCTTTCCCTTCACAGACCTGCCTCTTTCCTCAGTCTCTCAGCCCTTCTCAAGCACCTCTACATCCTTCACAGTTTAACACAGTGGTTCCCAAACCTAGTCCTGGAGGCACCCCAGCCAGTCAGGTTTTCAGGATACCTGCAATGAATATTCATGAGAGAGATTTGCATGTACTACCTTCACTGCATGCAAATCTCTCTCATGAATATTCATTGTGGGTATCCTGAAAACCTGACTGGCTGGGGTGCCTCCAGGACCAGACTTGGGAACCAATGGTTTACCACCATCTTTCTAACCCGATTTTCTATCCCCTACCTCAAAACTCCATCCCCTACACATGCTCCCTCTCATTTGCATACTCTCATTGTCTCCTAGTTCCTAACCCCGCATCCCCCTGTCCACTTAGTTTCAACTGCCAAGTACCCACACAGTCCCTGTGTCCTCACATAACCTTGGTGTCTCTATTCTCCCTCATCCACAAATTCCCACCTAATCTCTATCTTGAAATCCTGTTTGAGGGGAGAGGGGCACTTGCCACGCCCAGGGTTTCCCTCCTGTTGCAACACCAGTGTACCTGTCTCACCTCTTCTCTTTCATGTCCTTAGGCTCCCCACCTCCATGCTTATCCCCTCTCTTTTCCTTTTTAACAGCCCTCCCCCAAAGTTCTTTTAAAACGCATCCTCTCAGAGTAAGAAGAAGGAGAAAAAACAAGGCTATTTCCTCAGGTCCTCTCTTCCTTTTCTGCAGCCCCAAATGGCAGTGATCATGGCCGCAGAGGGGGCAGCAAGACCCCACATTCCTGGGCCAGGCTGGCAGTGGCAATTGCAGCTGCAGGGAGAGTGCAGAATACATTATTTCCAACCCAGGCTGATGGCAGTGTGGGTAGGTGCAAGATGCAGGGGTGATAACTTCTAAGTAATGTGTGTGTGTGTGTGTGTGTGTGGGGGGGGGGGGGGGGGGGGTAAAGCAGCAGACAGGGCTGGTAGAGCAGTGATCATTAGAGGGGTGGTAGGGAAACAGAATTAGGGACTAGTTGTGGGGATTTCAAATACCTTACTCCCTGGCTATGGCTGTCCCTGGTTAAGGGAAGCTTGGGTTTGTTGTCTGTAAAATGTTTGCTGATACACTGGTTGAGACCCTCAGCTCTAGAGGACGACGGAGCATTATTTTAGGGCTGGAAATTGCACTGAAGTAAATAACAAACAAACAAACAAACAAACATACTTAACAAGCAACCCGCTATTGAAATAAATGCAAAGCCTTTATAAACATTCCAGACTGCTGCATGCTTCCTGCCAGATCGACCTTGCCATATTTATTGCTTTCCTCCAGGTAGCTTTGTCAGTGGTAGTGTATAATACAGAGCACATTCCCCCCCCCCCCCCCCGTAATCCAAATGGAGAACCTGCCTGGATGCCCCTTAGGGCATCCTAGCAAATTACTGTGGTGTATTGATTAAGGGCCTTTGAAGCGGTTGCATCATTTGGGGGAGTTGCAGGCCGAATAGCTGCCTATTTACTTAATGCCATGTTGATGTTGGAAGCAGACAACCAGTTCCTTGTTGTGGCTGCTGCAGACGTGCTGATTGCTTTCCTCTTGTTTATCTGCCAGGCCTCGTTTGTGCCGTATACACTGCTCCCTGGAAGCCACGAGCCGGCTCTGTGCTTGGTCCCGGCTCTCTGGGCTTAGTAAGAGAGAAGGAGACTCGTGATCAGAGGCAGGATGACGGCGGGCTGGGTGTTGCCTCCTTACTCGGTGGCACAAGAATGCATGGCAGCTGCAGCAAAGCGCTGGCCCGGCTGCCTGTCAAGATGTTTGTAAGGGCGTGCTGGAGGAGTAAGCTCTGACCTTTTTTTTTTTTTTTCCCTCTCCTCCTAAAATTTATTTATAGCAACGCTCGACCATAACACGCTGTACGAGCTTCATTCAAAGCAAACAGACGCCTGGGGAGGTTTGTAAACACAGACTCAGCACAGAGCTGCGGTCTCTCGGGCCACACGGAGCAGAGCCTGCTGCTGGCTTTGGTTTCATCGTCCTCCCACCCCCCTCCTGCAAAGTGCAGCTCCTAAGAAGCTGCTAAGCCTGGACTAAATCACTCGGGTGTAGAGGATCCGTTCCTTTAAGACTGAGATGCCGGAGAGCGAAGACCTGGCGCAAGCTGAAAGGTACAGTCCCCTTTGCATTCCAGATGTGTGTTTTGTGTGGATTTGACATTTTGCTTGTCTTGCTCTCCTGTGTGTGTGTGTGTGTGTGTTGTTGAAATGGCAGGTTTGGACGGAAGGCCCCAGCATAGCCCACTAGCAAACTCAACCTTGACTTGTCAGAAACCGGTGAGAATTACACAGGTCTTCAAACTTAACCCATCACTGGCAGATTAATGTTTATATTGTGTATGCAACCTGGCCTGCGGAAGGTGGGTCTCACTGGCTACCAGTTTCAAAAGCAGGAGAATACCAAGTGTCACCATCACCCTGCCCACCTTCACCTCCAAGGGCTGCTGCCCATTTGGGGAGGGGGGAGGGAAGGGGCTGATTTGCAAAGGGTCAGCTGGTACTGTTTTTTTTAAAAGGAAATAGTGATAAATCAAGACTGGAGTTGTGTAGTACACTTATACCTCGATATTGTAGGGCATATGTATCCACAGACACTTACAGCTGTAGTAAATATTAAGTGTATTTGGCTTATTTGAGTATGTACATGATCTCTTAGAATACCTTGAGAACAGAAATCCTTTAATTTTCACCAAAAATCCTTCTTTACTTTGGCATCATTGATCATAATGTATATATAATCCATATTTTACATGGATGACAGGGTTACTGAGGGTTCGTGATGGTATTACTTTAAGTTGTGACTAATCACAATTCAGCTGTAGGAGCTTATTATAGTCATTGAATTAAACTGAAGTAATGACTGGCTCAAGGACTATTTGAATTCCTAAAACTTGATCATGGTGAGCAGCTCATCACAAACTAATCTACCCCGCCTCGAATGAACTCCCGCATAGAGCGGTGTCTATTTGAAGCAGAAGCCTTGAGATAAGTGAATCAGCATCAAGTTAGACATGGCTGTACCAGAGCAAAGGTTTAAGATTAAAGCTGAAACGTTAGAGAAATAGGACAGGAGCTACAGGGCATTGGGTGTAAGGTATGCTTGGATGAGAATGGGAGCTAGGAGAGTACTTAGTTATGGGACCAGTAAGGGATTAAGGCAATAATTCTGCACTCTGATCCTCAGGTCTCCCTTTCTCCCCTTCTATGGGTCTGGCTTTCAGAGTAACTGAAATATGCACATCAATCTGATTCTTAGACCCAGTGTATACAAATAGACTTTGTGACTATATATTATGGATCTTATAGGTGTAGTTTTTTCTCTGCTTAGTTTGGGCAGGTAAGAGTGCAGGAGGGGAGGGGAGCCAATTCATCATCTGTACCTAGAGTATGGGGAGGGGGGTTGCCCCTTCATGCCAAACTGCACCTATGATGCATGTTGTGACAGGTCTATTAGGGAGAGTTTTTCCAGGGCCTGGTGGAGAAGAACTGGACTAGGTGAGCCAGGCGACATTTTGATAAAGTTTATAAACCAGAGCCTGCACAAAAGAAATCACTGGAATTGGAACAGTTAATGCTTTCTGATGAAACTGTGCTAGAACCAGATGAAATGGGTAACTGATTTAGGCCAGATTTGGAAGTTAGCAGATAATGGAAGATAATCATTACAACTTTTTTCTCACTTTTACATGGAAATTTGGAACTGATTGAGCCATAGAATTAAAGTGGCTTTTGCAGACACATCAGACAACTTTAGCTGGTCGATGCAGGAAAAAGTTTAAAAGCAGAAGTGTACCAGCTAGAAACCTTTTGAAAATGTAAATATTTACTTTTTCTTTGAGCCTAAGGCTTTTCTTATAATTCAATTTGTGGCTGTTTCTGTTTAACATTTATGTAAGTGATATTGCAGAGAGCCTAGTGTGAGGTTTTCTTTTTGTAGGTGATACAACAGGATAGACACTCCAAATCTGAGCAGAAAATAAAATGAGGAATTATGTAACAAACCTAAAAGAGTGGCTGGGAGTTTTAAATATTATGACGTAGTGCTCCTTTTACAAAGGAAAGGGAATGGGACTTGATAAAACACCTTTCTTTGTACCTGGGGCAACGGAGTATTAAGTGATATGCCCAGAATCACAAGGAGCTGCAGTGGGGATTATTGAACCCAGTTCCCCAGGATCAAAGTCCGCTGCACTAACCACTAGGCTACTCCTCTACACTACTAGTTAGAGAGCACTGAATTTGAAGAAGCCCATGTGAATTGAATGGGCTTCTCATCTCATTGCTAATCGGTTGCACCAGTTTGTAAAAGGACGCTAAATGTATTAACATATAGAGTTGTTCATTTGGGGTACAGAAATCTAACACAACAGTACAAGTTGGCAGTGAAGCAGTATTAACATAAGAATAGTCGTCCCCCTTCTCCTCCACTGCTAACTCCAGGCTACGTTCCTTTTCCCTCGCGGCACCTTATGCCTGGAATAGACTTCCTGAGCCTGTACATCTAGCTTCATCTCTACCTGTTTTCAAATCTATGCTGAAAACCCACTTTTTCACCACTGCTTTTGGCTCCTAGCCTCTGCTCAATTGCCCTCCCCTTGTTCCTTCTCACCCAGTACTTCCCTCACCCTTAATTGTCTTGTCTGTCTGTATTTTTAGATTGTAAGCTCTGTTGAGCAGGGATTGTCTCTCTGTGTCAGTTGTTCAGCGCTACCTGCGTCTGGTAGCGCTATATAAATGCTATTAATAATAATAATAGCCATTCTGCATTTATTTATTTTATTTATTGTTCACTTATATCCCACATTTTCCCACTCATGCAGGCACAATGTGGCTTACAAACATTAAATAAAATACAGAATAGGAAACCTTAGAAGAATATACAAGGAGTATGCAGGGGGAGAAGCATCTAACAGGGCGAACTAGCAGGGTAGGAGCCAGGGAGGGTGCATCAAGCAGCGGTATAAAGTGAGGAGTAGGTCTTGGCAAAGAAGTAGGTCTTCAACAACTTCTTGAAGAGGGCGTGGTCCACTTGAGTTTTAAGGTGTTACGGGAGAAAATTCCAGTGCTTAGGACTCCAATAGCGGAAAGATGAGGCAAAGATCCTCTTGTACTTGACACCCTTACAGTTTGGGAAGTGAAGGTGGAGGAAGGAACGAGCAGCAGGGTTGGCATTCCTGTGTGGGAGGTCGATCAAGGGGTGCATATACTCCGGGGCAAACCCATAGATAATTTTATGGGTCAAGGAGCAGAGTTTAAAGGCAATGCGCTCCTGAACAGGCAGCCAGTGTAATTTGAACCGTAAGGGTTCGGCATGTGCAAAGCGTTGCTCTCTCAGGATGAGTCTCGCAACAGTGTTCTGAACTGTTTGGAACTTTTTCAACAGAGAGGCCTGGCAGCCCGCATAAATTCTGCTGCAATAGTCCAAGTGGGAAAGGACAAGCCAGTGGACAAGTGTGCGGAACAAATCTCTAGGAAGGAAGTATCTGATACGCCGAAGCCTCCACATGGCGTGAAACATTTTTTTGGTGACCAAGTGCACATGATTGTCCAGTTGGAGGTGTGTGTCCAGTTGCACTCCTAAAAGCCGCAGGCTTATGGCAGTCGGAAGGACAGAGCCCAATACTGGGAGCACCGTGTCAGTTACTGGAGTGTGGATGGACGAGAGGATGAGACACTGTGTTTTGTCCTTGTTTAATTTGAAACGGAAGACCTGAGCCCAATATTCTAAGGTGGAGAAGCAGGCATCAATGAGGTGAACAATTTCTGACACGGTGGTGCGAAAGGGAATGTAGACTGTAATATCGTCTGCATAGATGAAAGGGTTAAGGTCCAGTTTTGCGAGAGCAGCAGCTAAAGGCATCAACATAATATTGAATAAGGCTGGTGAAAGTGGGGAGCCCTGCGGAACCCCACAGGAGGCCTTCCACGGAACAGAAGTAACCGAGTTCACTGAGACCTGGTAAGTTCTTGTTAAAAAGCCCGCAAACCAGTGTAAGACAGGACCTCCTATACCAAAAGAGTCCAGCAGATGAAGCAAGATTTCATGGTCCACCATATCAAAGGCACTAGACATGTCAAATTGAAGCAGTAACACCTTCCGACCAATGGATAGCTCTTGCTTAAAGTTTGATAAGAGGGTGACCAGGACAGTCTCGGTGCTATATTGAGCTCGGAAACCAGACTGAGAGGGGACAGCAGAGAGGGCAGACAATGGATGGCAGAGAGAGAGAGCGAAGACAGATGCTGGATGGAAGGAAGACAGTGAAAAGAAGATGAGGAAAGCAGAAACCAGAGACAACAAACTGTAAATAAAATATATATATTTTTTGCTTTTGGATAAAGTAGTATTGTAGCTGTGTTAATAAATGTTTATAAATAAGGTAATCTTTTTATTGGACTAATTTTAATACATTTACTTTCGGAGAACAAAACCCCCTTCCTCAGGTCATGATAGGATACTGTAAGCACTATACTGTATTGACCTGAGGAAGGAGGTTTTGGCCTCTGAAAGCTAAATGTATTAGTCCAATAAAATGATATTATGTTTTATTTCTATTTGTTAATTTGTAAAGTGGTGATTGGTATTTGTTAGTTTTTTCAAATTTACATCTGCTGTCTTTATATTTTGCACAGTACTAGGGGACATTTTCTGTTTCTGTGGTGTTGCATTGTATGCAGAGTCTGGCGTCGGGGGTTCAGTTTAATTTTTGTCTAAATAGAAAGTTTATGATTACTTATTCTATAGTGGATTAGGGTGTATCTGTGTTTGTGAAAAAGACAGGGCTTTAGTTGGCATTGACTGTGCAGGATTGACAATCTGTACTATTCTGTCTGGTTTCGTTTTACAGTAGGTGATTTGATGTTCTAGTGCTCGCTGTAGTGTTTAGGATGCTTTCCTTTTCCTTCTGTGACTCGTAGAAATGACTGCTTATGGTATGGTAGAATTGCTCTATAGGTCCTGAGTGTTTTATATTTTTGGTATGCCTAGTACTGGATTTTGGAGGGGGGTGTTAAAAAATGACCAGCCCCGGGTGTCAACTATCCTACGTACGCCACTGCAGATAGGCCTTGTGATCCTTATCTACATAACAGTATTTACCTAAAGGAGGTAATACATTATTGCAGTGGTTGTATTATTTTTTCCATCAGACATTATTGTATGGCAGAATATAGCTGGATTTGATGAGTACTGTACTCAAAATTTGCCTTCTAACTTAGAATGAGAGAATTGAGAAAAAAGCAAATCGGTATATACTGAGACAGATGTTAGGGAATCTGAGGTGGACCACGAAACATGGTTATGTCAAGGATTAAGATTTGGTAGTAGATGCTTGCAAATTATAGAAAATAAACTTTTGTTGCTTCTATGTATTGCATACGCAGTCATTCAAGAGAGACAACCAGTAGCAGCTCCTGCAGAGCTGAGGCTGCTGCCAAATGAACTCTTGGTGTAACAGTTCAATGTGCTACCTGCTTGGCATATCTGACCTTTCTACTAGTCCTCTATGTAATATCCAGATGTGCAAGGCTTGCAAAACACCTCTAGGACTTACCAGAAATGAAATACACTCACGGTGAGGTCCTTTTGCTATCCCTCTTTACCCTCACACAATGTGTGTGGGGGGGGGGGGGGGGGGGGGGGGGGGGCGGGGGGAGAGTGAGTGCACATACCCCACTCATCCACCATGCAGTCTTCTGTTTCTCTTCTACTTCATGCATCACATACATTTAGCCCTTCCTCTTTAACTCTTTCCTCTTTCTGCCCTCTGCCTCCTACCCGACTTCTCATCCTTCTATTTACTACAGCCCTCTCTCAGGCCCAGATGCTTAGAACTCAAGTGCTGTAGGTAACAGTGCCGGAAAACACAGGCACAAACACTGAAGAAAAATTACAGCAGAATGCTCAATACTAACATGTAAATTCAGTGTGTTTTTACTAGCAAAAAAGGTGCCAGGACTCAAATGCTAAGGCCACGCTTCAGGGGTGAGGTGAACACTGATAGACCCATCCCACAATAGCCAGGCCCCCTGCAACCAGTCACAGAATCTATGACAAGATAGAATTGGTGTGTAGAGCCTGAGCTCTTTCATTAAAACTTGGGGCCCATGGGTCAATTTTAGCAGACAGTGGAAAAGGTGCCGGTACTCAGTACCCCCAAGTCCCCCCTCAAAAAAAGCCCTGTGTAAATTATATGCATGCTGTTAGTGTTGAGCATTGGAAGTTAGAGGGAGGAGCCTGGTACATACCCATAAGAGCTATGCTGTGGGCACAGTTCTTGTCCTCATGCTTGGTCAAGAAGGAACAACTGTGGTCGTCGGAGCGGAAACCCTGGGAAGAACATAAACCAGACAGCAAAAATGTAAAAATATGCAAGTTAACCCCCCCCCCCCCCTCCATAACACCGGAGATGACACCAGAAGCAAGTTGCAGGAACTGCAGAGTTGCACACAGAGCTACAGGTTTCCAGTACCTGCAGCCTCCTGCATCAGGAACTTGCTCAAAGCCCACCTCTTCAATGTTGCTTTTGGCACCTAACCTTTATACCTTTCAGGAAATCTAGACTGCCCCTATTTGACTGACTGTACATTTGTCCTTTAGATTGTAAGCTCCTTTGAGCAGGGACTGACCTTCAATGTTAAATTGTACAGCGCTGCGTAACCCTAGTAGCGCTTTAGAAATGTCAAGTAGTAGTAGTAGGAACTAGAGATCTGCAGGGGATCCTTGAGATTAAGGAAAGATCAGCTGCCCCCATCCCTCCCTCTACTCCCAGGGACTCCTCTGTAACTCTGCATACTCACCCTAATGCCTGCTCAGAGCTGTCAGTAGTTTTAGGGCAGGAGGGTTTTGAACTCCGTTTTTCTGAACATTGGAGTGAATTGCTACTCCGTTTTTCTGAACATTGGAATGAATCGCTAATGGTCTCATTTACATCACATTTTAATACTGATGAGCTCACTTGCACAGAAACTTCAGGCGCCGCTTCCGTGAATGGTAAAAGCAGCGCCAAAACCTTTTGTGCATTAGGTGTACATTAACCTGCTAAAACTAATCAAAATGAAACATTGCAAGTCCAATTAGCTTTGAGCATCGGGACCCTCTGTCCTTTAGGGTCCCGATTTAGAACAGAAGAAGCATTCTCTTCCTGCTGGGCTCTAATTTCAGAGTTGATCACACGGTGGAGATGAAAACGGTAACTGAATTCAAAAATGCATGGGATAAATACAAAGGAATCCTGTTTGGAAGGAATGGATCCAAAGAAGCTTTTTAGCGGAGATTCGAAAGCAACACTGGTAATTGGGAAGCAAAGCCAGTGCTGGGCAAACTTTTGCGGTCTGTGCTCTGGTCATGGCTGGACAGATTCAGCTTCAGAAGTTGGAGAGCAGAGCCAGTGCTGGGCAGACTTCTATGGTCTGTGCCCTGATTTTGGCTGAATAGATTTGGATGGGCTGGAGTGGAGCTTTCAGGAGCTTCAACGTTAACTTCAGAAATTTTAGAACAAGGACAGAGCTGGGCAGACTTCTGCGGTCTGTGCCCTGAGGGTGGCAGGGACAAATCAAGACCAAATATACATTGTTGGGCAGGCTGGATGGACCGTACAGGTCTTTATCTGCCGTCATCTACTATGTTACTAAGAGCACAAAAACAGCCCCCTTTTCTTGAAGGGATATGATCAGGGCCATTGATGTGGCCCTCCCCCTCAAGACCACACAGGCTTCTTCTTTAGATATAACTGTACAATAGCTTTTATAAAGACAGAATATTGTAGAATGGGACTACCTTAAATAGCTGTCAGCTTAAAGCATTCTGAGCAAATTGGATTATTCTCAGTAATAGGACAAGGGTGGGCAACCTTTATACACAGAGGGCTCTATCAATGGCAGTACTATCCCTAGCAGGCCACAACATTCTGTAATAAAAAAAGTCAGCTCCATAGACCTGCTGTGATAAATAAGTAGTTAAAAACGTAACTAAAAATGATGGAAACAAACTGCTAGAGTGGCTATTCTTAAAATACTAGTAAAAAAGCCCCGTTTCTGATGCAAATGAAACGGGGGGGGGGGGGGGGGGGTGCTAGCAAGGTTTTCTTCTGTGTGCATGTGGGAGTGTGTGTGTCCCTGCCCTCTGCCCTCTCTCCCTTCCCCTGTGCTGTCTGTCCTCTCTGTCCCCCCCCCTCTGTTTGTGTTACAGAGATAGTGAGGGCTTCTGCCCTCTCTCCCCTCCCCCCTCTGAGCCCTTCACTGTTACAGAGAGAGCGATTTGATTTCGTGCTTTGCTGTGTTTTCCTTCACTGTATGTGTTACAGAGAGAGCGAGGGCAGGGCAGACACTCATGGGGAAACCGGATATCTCGCCCCCTTCACACTTCCGGCTGGAGGCTTCATTTAGAACGTTGGTGGTGCCTTTTATATATAGAGATTTGTGAAATACAGTAATAAAATCACCATGACTCTGGTTAATAACATTTCTGTGTATAGATCCCATGGTCTTGTGCAGGGGCATAGCCGGCCTTCCGGGTGTGTGTGTGTGGGGGGGGGGATGCATTCCTTCCTTCCCTCCCTACCCCTCCCCACGGTACCAAAAATACCTTTCCTGGTGGGGATGCTGAAGCCCCATCAGCCAAACTTTGTCCTCGCGCTGCTACAGTACAGAAGTCGTCATGCCGCCAGCCACTGACAAAGGGATTCCAGTTCTTCTGCGAACTGAGCATGTGCGAAGAGTTCTGGCATTGGTGGCTGGAGGCATACTGCCAACTTCTGTACTGCAGCGGCACGAGGAGGAGGAGGGGAGCAACTCAGCAGTGAATTTCTTTGGCTAGCAGGGCTTCGCCATCCTTGCCAGCCATTTAATGGGACTTGCACATTTGGAGTGGGCCTGGACCCAAAGTGGGAGAGAGGCCCCCCCTCCCACCGTGGTCTTGCGGGCTGCATACAATTCAATGGTAGGCCACAGGTTGCTCACCCCTGAGTTAGAAGAATATTAGTCACTGGCAGTGTTAGAACTGCTGAGAACAGGGTATTAATGTTAATACCCTGAGAGACCAGAAGGTGTTGAAGGCTCCCTTAGTGAGTCATGAATTTAATGACCCTGATTTCCTTTTACTATACATGATCAACGTATTTCAATTCCCATGTCCATCTTTCCTGCATGTTTTTAAAATTGTCGGTTAGGACAAATAACCAGTAAGTCAATGACTTTGTATCCTGATTGGAAGACATGCTGTCCCACAGGTCTTAGGGAGATATCAAGAAACATGGATGGCTCATCCTGGTTTGGATGCCCTGTTTGGTCTCTCCCACATCCTGTTGGTGTTCCTTGCACTAGTAGAGTACACAATACTGAATCATCTTTCTTCTTGAATGAACTCCATTTACCACTGCTCTCTGTTTCCTATCACACAACCCGTTTCTAATCTGGTCCGAGCTTATGTAGTGGGGAAATCAGTAAGGAGTTGCCACATTCTGTGCGTCACATTCTGCTGTGTCATGGCGGACATTCTCTTATGTTTACTACTGGCTCACATGATTGAACAGACACAGTACCTCACCATGACAAATTTTGAAAGCAGTAATCTGAAACTAACTGACTTTGTTTTCTAATAAAGATTTACTGGGTTGGTGGAGGAGGATGGAGAAGCAGGGAGGGAAGGCAACCCGAGAGGGAAATGATTAAGGGGGGAGGCAGGCCTTGATAGACATTTACTACAAATAGCTAAGAGACCTTTAATGATTTCCAGACAGGAAGGTTGCTGGATCTGTAGCCCGGGGCAGGGGCTCACTGCCTGTGAGTGATGGGATGGAGCATCTGTTGGTGACAGCTGCTAAGGTGACTGCATACAGTATGTATTTTGGTGATTCAGTGACCTGAAAGAAGAAAAAGAAATACAGCAGGGTCAGCTTTTATTCTATATAGAGGTTGTTTGGCCTAAGCCTGGAAAAACTGTCTTCATCTGTCAGTGTGCGCTTGATGGAAGAACATCTGAATCATTTGCAAATTGCTGTGTGTCACGATGCTGACAGCTGGGATTATAACCAGGTCGGCATTTTATTTTCCCGAGCTAACTCAGCCTATGGCTCCTTACTCCTGTGGATATATAGGGAGTTTATTTAAACAGCTTTGATCTTTTTTCTCTTTGTATACTGCACACACCAGCTTGAGCACCTGCTTTCTGCTGTGCTGAACTATGGTGTGCACTGATTAAATTTAAGGTAGTTGATACAGATTGGAATATTTCCTGAAAATATCTGTTTTTATGAGCATACCCCAGTATTTTAAGTGTGTAGTTTAAGTGGTTTAACAGTTATTTATAACTTTTAGTACAAGAAGAGTGCTGGGCAGACTTATACGGTCTGTGCCCTGAGAATGGCAAGGACAAGTAAACTCAGGTGTGTGTATATATATATATATATATATATAAAGTTTCACATATCAAGTAAAATGAGTTTTTCTTGTTGGGCAGACTGGATGGACTGTACAGATCTTTATCTGCTGTCACTTACTATGTTACTATTTTATGTAAGTTACTATGAAAGAAATTGTTGATTCCAGAATATTTTTTATGGGTTTTATTTGGTTGTTGTTCATATCTGGCCCTTTTTTGTTTCTTTTTGTGCTGAAGCGTGGGCCATTAACTAAAAGGAGCCGAAATAGCAGCATGAGCACTAGCACACAGAACCAAAGCTCTTCAGGAGAAACTAGCTGATGAAGCGTCTGCAGTGGTTTCTAGTAGCTACAGATTAGTAGAAGTGTATTCTTGAGCAACTGTACCAGGTAGTCATAGGTGGATTTTAGAGAACATGGGTATAGGCTCCCTCCTCTGCCCAGTGATTCAGATATTGTTACCGAATTGCATTTCCTACCCCTGATCTCTCTATGCACTGGTTCCTCCACCCTCCACTCCCAACCTAAGCAAGGAAAGTATGACTATAGTGGTAGGGTTTACTGACATGAACAGAGTACATCAACATGCAGAATCAATCTAGTCTGCCCAATTGGCTTCCACAGATGCTGGTTGACCAATGGCTTTCTCAGCTTCTTTATGACTGTGTCCTTTATGTTTATCCCAGGCATTCCTAAAACTTTGCTATTGTTCCTGCCTTCACCACCTTCTGTGAAGGGAAGTTATCTAATGTTATTCCAGAGAATACACTATCTGAGCCTCTTGTTGTCACTTCTACATCTACAACTTCCTTTCCAGTTAAAAAATTTTAGCTTCTTATGTACATTGAGATATCTGCGTGCCTCTTATCGTATCTTCCTTCTCCACTAAGTGGTATACATTCATGCCCTTAAGTATCATTTTGTAGGACTTCTCGACACTGCACCATTTTCATTGCCCATCTCTGGATGGCTTTTTCACGATCTGTGTACTTGAGTGTACAGGCCCAGAACAGGACACAGTACGTCATTAGTATGTCCCTGGCTCTGGGCTCTGGCCTCTGTTATTTCACCCTACTTGGCCACCTTGAGATTAACAGACATTTTCACCCCAAGGTCTCTCTTGACCATTGCAGATCAGCTTCTCACCTCCAGTCAGATACTGCTCTCTCGGGCTTCTGCACCCCAAATGCGTGATTCTTCATTTTTTTTTTAACTGAATTTGGTTGCCAAGCACAAGCCATTGTTCAAGATTGTTCATGCTGTCTGGTCCCTTAGGTATGTCCTCTTTGTTGCAGACCTTAGTGGCACCTGCAAGAACACTAGCTTCCCTATTAACCACTCTGCAATTTCAGTTAGCAAACTACTGGACAGAACTCACTCGAGGATCGATCTCTGTGTCATTTCACTGATCCCGTCTCCTTTCTTGGAGCGAAGCGCATTCACCACACTACCCTTTCTTTCTTATCACACATCCAGTTTCTAATTTGGGCAACCACATTAGAACCCTCCCTTTCTCAGCTCAGTTTATTTTTGAGCCTTCCATGTGGAACAGTGTCAAAAATGTTGCTGAAATCCAAGTATACCACATCTAGTGCATGGCACTGAACTAAATCTGAAAATCTCACGTAGGCATCATTCTTACCCCTTACTCAGCAATGTTGCTTTTATTTAAATGCTTTAAGTTAAAATGTTAGGGGCCCTTTTACCAAGCTGCAGTAAAAAGAGCCCTGTGCTAGTGGCAACTCTTTTTACAGCAGCGGGTGAAACGGTTGTGGGGCATGTGAAAGGCAATGAAAGTAAAACTGCCCTAAAGACAAAATACCTACAGTACCTGTAATATATAAAACCGCTTTGATTGTACCACAGAAAGGCACTACAACAAGAACCCATCAAAAAACAGACACAAAAGTAAAATCCTGAAAACATAAAAAGTGATTCTAATAATATACATTCCTGCTGACACGGTGAGAGACAACTTGGTTATAAGAGATGTCAATGGTGACCTTTATCTCATAAACCCAACAGAATGCAAGCAATCCTCTCACTTTGGTACAGACAACCATTTCTGTGACGTATCTACTATCCAAGTTGAACTATTTGAGAAAGAAAAGAAATTCAAATAGTCCTTTACTAGGCTTGCACAGAGGCGGTATGTGATGTGTGCATGGGATAAAAGTGTCGCCAATTCTATAAAGGGTGGCAAATGTTGGGTGTCCAGTGCCGCTAACTGTCTAATGGCATTTGAGCACCCAAATATCATTATTAAGATGGCATTTATGCACTGACATTTAAGTGCGTTTTTAGCACTAAATGCTAGAGAGGCCTATAGGAATATATGGACCTCGTTAGCGTTTAGCACATGCTTATTTTTAGTGCGTGCCAAGAACGCTACCATGGCTTAGTAAAAAGCCAAAATGTGCATAAATGTGGGAGCTGTCAAGAACAGTGGGAACTGGACTATGGTCTTCCAAGGATAAACAGAGAGAACTTCAAAATATAAAACTGAGAGTTTATTGATGACTGAAGACTTGACTCAGAACCATGTTTCGGCCGGAAGGCCTGCCTCAGGAGTCTGAACACTGTATCTAGTGAAAAAGTATCCAGTGATTCCAATATGATGTTGGAAAGATAGTCTTAAAAAAGATCTTTGGTAAATTGTTGTAAAGATGCAGTGATGTTCTCTAGTTGATGGCCAGATGCCCCCTTGCATCTGTGTTCTAAGTGGTTTTGTGCATCGCTGTTATAGAATACCACTGAACATGGGGCAAGGACTTACGTATGTAACTAATAACCACACGGGCAAGAGCTACGATTCTATAATGTACACATACAACGTTAGGAGAGAATGTGTGATAAATTCTGAAAATATTTTCCAGTTTGAATATTTTTCACAACACTAACAGATATGGGGCTAGTCATAATTATGCTGCCTGTATAAGCACAGTACACACAATTATAACCCTTTAAAGTACCAAGGCATCTTTCAAGCATGGCTCCTGCAAAAGAGTATCTCCATGCTAGAAAAGCTGATCAACCCTGTATGTGCTAGCAATACAGAAGACATTTAAGGGAAATAGATGTGTCTGAAACTGAATCTGTGCAAAAAAATGTTACACAAGAATTTGATTGGTAGATGGGCCACACATCACCAGTGCCTACCCAGATCAAGATAGGAATGGGGTTGGAAAAGGGATAGAGATAGGATGTCACATGTGGACATGGAATATATGATCTAGAAGCACTCAAGGGCAAATCCCACCTCATCTGCTCAAACAAATCTCTTCATGCACTCGCTGAGTATATGGCACAGTCTGACAGCACATGTAGCCCTGCGCATAGGGGGACAGCAAAGACTCAAAAGTACTGCTATGACTTCCATCTGCCAGGTCCAGTAGCCTGCACTATTCTCCAAACAAACAAGCAATAGGAAACAGCACTGGTTTAGCATTGAACAGGACTGACAGAGGAGGGTGACAAAATGGGAGTGAGAAAGGGGTCAACAGCCTGCACAACAAACATGCAATGAGTAGCATAACCCTGCCTGGAGGGGTGGGGCCAATGAGCTGTCAGTAACTTTGAGATGAAGGGGAGAATAGGTGAAGCAGGAGCACATATGCTCACAGGGACAATAAATGTGAGCAAGGCCGTACTGCATCATCCTTATAACCCCCCATCATGTAACCTCACCATCATGTAAGCAGTGTAACAATCAGCACAACACGCTGAGGGTGATGGGCTAGGAGTTCCCAGTTGGAGGAATGTAGCAGGACATTTTGCCACATCAATTCACTGTGGCTTGGCTAGCAGCACATTTCTGTGCCACATACACATCACATAACAGCCATACTGGGTCAGGCCAATGGTCTATCTAGTCTGGCATCCTGCTTCCAGTGCCCAACCCAGGTCATAAGTACCTGGCAGAAACCCAAATAATGGCAAGGTTTCATGCTACTGATCCCAGGGCAAACAGTGCCTTCCAATGATGGTCTGAACCTGGAGAGAACAGACTATCATAGGTCAGAAAAACCTCCAAAAAGATAAGACTTGTTTCACCAACTAACGGGTGGCGATCGCCAAGTTGGAAGGTTAATGGCTGTTGAACTGCAACTCCTCTGCAGACTTTGGATACTGGGATTCCTGATGAAGGATTTTCCAAAACAGAGCTTGTTAGCTTATCTCCAGATAAGTAAACATTTTTGAGTAGTTGCATTTTGAATTATGTTTGCTGAACCTTATCAACTTTATGCATTGTACCCAGTTTTGGGAACACCTGACAGAACTGTGATGAGAATCCTTTCAAGCTTTTTCATTGTATTGTATTGCCTATGAAGCTGAGGGTGTGGTTCACCATGGCTTGGATACCTGAGAGGAATCATTTATCACATTAATTTTTTTGTTAATTTGTATATTTTCTACTGTCGTTGGTTTTGATTGCACATTGGTAACTTTTTTGTTTTGGGAGTATTGTGTGTATTTCCTGGTTTTGGTTCATTTGTTGGCTATATCAGTAAATCTACGCCAGCTGTAGATCCAGCTTTCAAAAGGTGAACTGTGAATACATTCTTTTTCATACTGAGCCATCTACATATTGGCCACGGAGGGGGCAAATGTTGCCCCCATAGCAACCTGACTTCTGTACATATAACTTGTCTACCAAAAGGGAATTTTCTTTCATGGCTAGCCTAGAAAGTTGTATCAAAATTTCAGTGGGAATTTAAATGTGGTCTTTCCTGAGAATCCAAACCCCTTCAAACATCTAGAGCATCATCTTGAGGAATAGAGGTGTACAAAGGGGTTACATCCAACGTGAAAATCAAAAAAGGAAAGGAACTGGAATTAACACCCTTAAGATAACTTAAAAATTGGGTGGTGTCTCTTATATAAGGACACTTGAAAACCTCAGTTCTCAAAAATTGGTCTACAAAGACAGACAAAAGTTCCTACAATGATTTCCTGTCTCTGAAGGTATGTTTGGTAATATTCTGAGCACGCCATGGTCACAGTGGTACTACCCTATCCACACTCAAAGTCTATGCTAGTGAGAGGCAATGTGCAAGGATATCACAAGCGATATTCAAAGTATGTATGCCACATACTATTTAGTAGAGGAATGACATGGCCCTCAACTATCCTAGATACAGATGCCCTCTGTCACAGTTGGGCAGCCTACATATCTGTGTGTGGGGGCGGGCCATTAGAAGGTATGTGTAAGCTTCAGCTTGAGGTTTATGAAACTGTAGAAAACTGTTCATCATAGGATCCTAGATTGGCATAAATGGGATCCAAGCAGTCATTTCATGTGGCATAGCTACATTGCTTTTATGCAGTCATACCCATGCCAATGGGTTGAATATGACCTTCATCCTTAGAAGTTCAGCTGAAAGAGTTACAAGTGATACAAAAATAGTCAAAGTGCTCAAAACACAAAGTTAACTTAGGCATTATACAAGGGACTGAGCATCTAAACAGCACATGAAATTTAATGTAGACAAATCTAAGGTGATGTACATGGGGGATTGATGGGTTCCACTCAGCAAATGGATCTCGGAGTCTTTGTGGGCAATACTTAGCTCAGTATGCCGCAGCAGTATAAGCACCGAGCTGGAGATCATTCAGAAAGGACTAGAAATCAAAACAGAAAATTATGATGCAGTGTGACTGCACCTCAAGTACTTTGTGCCATTCTGGTTGCCACATCTCAGAGAGCAGAACCAAAAATTTTATAGAGAGGAAATAAAATGATTAAAAAGCTGGAATGGCTTCTTGAAGTAGTGACAGAGTAGACATGAAAGACAAACAAAATCCTGAGTGGTGTGAAACAAGTAGATAGGGAATGACTATTTACTCTGTGCTAGGACTAAAGGACATTCAATGTAACTTACTAGTTACATTACATTTATAGACACCTTACGTTAAACAAGGTTGAACACAAAGTGGTTTACAACAAAAACAGAGTATGTACAATATCCTCACATAATACAGTAATACACACCTCCTTTCCTGCAACCCAGTTAAGTGTTTTTTGGCACTGTGCCTGCTTTTATAAAGTTACTTCCATTATGCAGCAGACTTCAAATGAAATCTATAAAGTGTTTTTTTCTGTTAGTGCATAATTCAGCGATGAAATTTGCTGTGAGAAAATGTGGCTAGGGATCCTAACATTTTCTAAGCTAAAAAAAAAAAGAAATGGATACACTTTCAGAGGGCAAGCCTATTAACTATTTAGCCAGATAGCCTTCGGTGTCTCCAGCACCTGATTTTATTTATTTATTTGTTTGTTTGTTACATTTATATCTCACATTTTCCCACCTATTTGCAGGCTCAATGTGGCTTACATAGTACTGTAAAGGCATTCGCCAATTCCGGTATAACAAATACAGTAATGTTGTGGTAGAATAAGGTTCATATGTAATAGACACATTAGGGAATCGTAGAGAGGAAAAGTTCTTATATGTTCATTATGAGCTTTGGTTTCGTTGTGTTGCAAGGTACAGGCGTTTATGTTGGGTCGGTGGGGTATGCCTTTTTGAACAGGTTGGTTTTTAGTGATTTCCAGAAGTTTAGGTGATCATAAGTTGTTTTCATGGCTTTTGATAATGCGTTCCATAGTTGTGTGCGTATGTAGGAAAAGCTGGATTCATAAGTTGATTTGTATTTGAGCCCTTTGCAGCTTGGGTAGTGAAGATTTAGGTATGTTCGTGTTGATCCTGTTGTGTTTCTGGTTGGTAGGTGAGCAGCATGGTAGGTTGGTAGGTTGATCACTGATAGACAAGATGCATCGTTGGTCTAACTCACTGTGGGGCTCTTTTACTAAGCTGTGTAAGCGTTTACATGCGCCCAATGCATTCCAAAATGGAGTTACCGCCTGGCTACCGCGTGGCTCTTGCAGTAACTTCATTTTTGGTGCGTGTCCGATACGCGCATCTGAAAAATAATTTTTATTTTTGGCCACACGCAGGTCATTGTCTTCCGGTTACCATGTGAGACTTTACCGCTAGGTGGTGGTAAGGTCTCAGACCCAAAATGGATGTGCAGCAATTTTCGTTTTGCCGCAAGTCCATTTTCGGCAAATATTCTAAAAAAGGCCTTTTTTACAGGCAAGCTGAAAAATGGATCGGCACACTCCCAGAACCCGTGCCTACACTACTGCAAGCCATTTTTCAGCACGCCTTTGTAAAAGGACCCCTGTGACACTTGTGTTCTTAAGTTCTTCTTCGTGTGGTGTCTAGACTGCTTTTCCTTGTTTGTGCAATTTTGTCTCTGTTTTTATAGTCCTTTTTCTGTGGAGAGGTGTTGCTATGAACTCTCTGGAATGTCACTCTGCAAGAATTGTGGATCCTATAATTAACTGCCTTTGTTTTGTTTCCTGCTGCCAGGTGTCCATTATAGGTCAAGCAGGTCTTGGCTATCAGGTGTCCCTTAAAGTTCAGGTGGTTCTGAGTTTGGCTTTTCACCATGTCTTGGGGAGCTTGCAGTTTAGCTAAAAAAGTGGTTCATGTACACAGCCCCCATTAGGACCTGTTCTGTACCTAAGAACCACCTGGGGGATTGGTCACACCCTACAATACAAAATTACTACCAAAACATTCCTTCTGTGGAGCTGACCTTTAAAGCTTGATTATTCAGCAAGAACAATTATATAATAAACTAATATTTTTGTACATATATAAATAAGTATTTCAAAAGATGAAGATCTTCAGTTAAATTAAGCTGGCAGTATAGACTTAACATAAAGTGCCAGTAATTGCTAATGCATCATTGGCTGCAGTTCAGTATACACAAAGCAGTTCAGGCAAAGGTTAACGTTTATTGTATTGATATTTTGAGCTACCTCTGCTTAATTATTCATGTTTTGGGGCACTATGTTAGTAATGGCAGGGATATCTTCTACAAAAAGAGAGGAGAGAAGGAGGCAGGACATAGAACCATTGTCTTAATATAAAAGCATGCCAGAATACCTTATCTTGTATATCAGTTTAAATGAGTTGCAGTATTAATTGATATGCAGATAATCATATGAGAAATACCATATTCTTACATGCTTGAGATATATAGATATAGATGTATTTCTACATACACAGTCACACATACACACACGGGCTGCACATCGCTAAAAAATTTAATCGCATGACTGTGATTACAATTTTTAATTGCAAGGGGTCTTTTACTAAGCCGTTTTTAGTTCACAGTAGAAATCAGCTGGTGGTAAATGCCAAGATGCCCATAGGAATATAATGAGCGTCTCAGCGTTTACCACTAGCTGATTTCTACACTACTACTGCAGGTTAGTAAAAGACCCCCAAAGCGTCCCCCTTTCATTTCCTCCAGCATAGAGCAAAAATATAGACAGATGTAAATTCTCAAAACTGACATATATTTCAAATACTAAACTGAACATAAAACATTTTTATTTCCTTTGTTTAGTAATTTTATTTTTCTAAATGTCTTGTTCCTTCCACCTGTCCACCATGGGCATCCTCCCCTCCTCCTCCTTCTCCCTCATTGGGCACCCTTCCCTGCTCCCCTACCCCCTTGGTCACCCTCTCGTCCTCCTCTTTCCCCTTCTTCTCTCCCTCCTCTCCTTCCTTCCCCCTTCATCTCCCCTCTTCTCTCCCCCCACCCCCATGGACAACATGTTCCTTGTTTGGTTCATCTCCCATTTTGGGTCCTGGCATCTGCTCCCCTCCCCTCCCCCTCCCCCCATGATCTGCATCTCTCTTCTTCCTCCCATGGGTCCCAGCATATCTGCTTGCCTCTCTCCTCCCCCTGATTCTCCAAACTTGTCTTTACAGTCAGCAATGCTAAACATGCTGCGTCTCTCTAGCCTGGAGCCTCCCTTTGTAGTGTCCGGCCCAGTGCCTACAGGAAACAGGAAGTTTCAACAGAGGAGGTGGGACACAGAGGGAGGCTCCAGGCTAGATAGAAGTAGTGTGTCTTTAACACTGCTGAATAAGGCAAGCTTAGAGGGCTTCCAGGGAGAGGGAGAACGACAAATACCGGGGAGCATGTGGGGGTTGTAGCATGAGAGAAAGTTGCCGGAAGGATGAAGCTGAGAGATCTTGATAGGTAATGGGGCAAGGAGCTCAATATAATTAATGGATTAAAATTTTTAATGTAAGTTAAAATGTTAAATTGTTAGTCATGTTAAAACACATTAACACTCTAATTCTATCTATAGCGCTCAAAATTGTGCATGCAAATTTGGGTGCATGGCCAAACTGTGCACACAATTTAATTGCTTAACAGGCCAATTAGTGCTGACAATCACTATTCTATAAAGATGTGTACATTTTTCCATGCGGCTCCAAAAGGGGGCATTTCCATGGGAGAGGCATGGGCATTTCTAGGATTTGTGCGCAATGTTATGGAATTTTGGGGATCCGTGCTTAATTTAGGTGTGGGGACTTACACCAGGGTTCTGTTGGTGTCAATCCTCGCACCAAGCACTATTCTATAATGGCACCCAACTTGGAGCACCATTTATAGAACAGCACTTAGCACACTTTTTGGTACCCACATTTGGGCACCATTTACAGAACCGAGGCCTAAATGTATAGCCCTAATATATACACGCACTCATTGTGCCCAGTGTAAGGTACACAAAGATAACCTACCCTAGCTGAGATAATATTTAACTATCTCTCTGACCTCATGTACACCTTTCTTTAAATTAGTCACCTTACTTTCTAACTCCTCTTACTCTCTTACCTATCTATATGTTCCATCTTTGTTTATACCCTACGCTGTCTATTAAAATGTTCTATTACGTATTGTGTTGACATTGTAAGTAGTACACTATGCCATACTTTGTATTGTTTGAATATTTTTACTGCTGTATTTGCCTATTGTTCATGTTTGATCTATTCTTACTGTACACCGCCTTGAGTGAATTCCTTCAAAAAAGTGGTAAATAAATAAATAAGCAGCATCTCCCTTCCTTATCTGCTTTCTTTGTGGTGTCCAGCATTTCATAGCAACATAGTAGATGATGGCAGATAAAGACCCGTACGGTCCATCCAGTCTGCCCAACAAGATAAAGAAAATTTCTTTCCTTCTCTATCCCCCCCCCCCCCCCCCCGTGTCCAGCATCTCCCCATCCTCCCCAAGGTGTTGAGCAGCTTCCCTTCCCTGCGTTATCTGTCAGCCCTGAATATACACAAATGCTTAGGGCCCCACACTGGGCACAGTGAGCATTTCAGCAAGCTGACATGTTGGTGTTGCTGAAGGGGGAAAAGAAGGGAAATGAAGAAGCTGATCAACTTGGGGGAACGATGGGGAGACTCTGAACATAGATAGCAATTGCCAAGTCTGTGCCGCCCTACATGGATGCCTAGTCTGTCTTGTGTCGGCCAACCCTGTAAAATCCCCAGTAAAACACAGGGAAATTGTCCATGTTGCATGGTAGGGTGGGAAATCTACCCTGTTGGAGTAATTTAAATGAGGCCATAAGTTCCAAGTACAGGCATTGAAAGCAAAAAAATTGGAGATTGACTGTGCAAGTGCTGTGATCATCACTAGTTACACAGCTTCACCTGCACTGCACAAGCCTAGCAGGGGCTGCTGCACAGAAACACATGCACTGGTTTCCAGTCCTGCACAACACATGTCTGCTCCTCTTATACATTTTTCATAGTCCGCGTTTATTTGATGTACCACACCTTCTAGAAAGTGATGCAAATGCCATGACCCAAGTGTCTGGCTGCACCTTGCCACACAGGCACCAGCAAGCCCTAAAACATCCCACTACCATACCTATCATTCAAGAGCGTCAGCTGCATAGCATCCCTGTTGTGCTGGGCAACACAGTGCATTAAGACTGGAACATGGAATGCCAGGGACAGCATCATGTGATTAACGCAGGGTCTCTCCCTCTCAAATCAGCCAAAAATATCAGCTGTCTCAAAGCCCCTGTCCCTAGGTTAGATGAATATAAGGAAATCATGATATTGGCTAAGGGAGGCTCTTCAGTAATCTGCAGGTTCCAGGAATTCGTACATATCCTATATCTCTATCGAGTGTTCAGAAACATTAAGGCCTTCAAACAAGGTTGTTTTTACCAATGCATAAAGAGGGCCCAGCCATTAGCCGTGACCTTACTGAGTTTGTAACTTTGCTGTTGATCTGTTTTTCTTTCTCTGGAAACTACTGCATTTACATTGGTGCCAGTTGCACTGTGTATGGCTGAGGCTGACTGCTTTGCTTATTCTGAACCTGATAGTACCAGCCTGTGCCACTCCAGGAAATAGAAAAGCTCCCTGATGTTCATATTCATTGGAAACCACATGTGCTCGGGCCATACCATGCAGCTAGGGCAGGCATGTGAAGAGCTGTATATGTTGTCACTGGTCATTAGACAAAAAGCCTGGAACAAGCCTGGGAGGGAAACCTACTCTACAACTCTGCAGCCACTCATAATGCACAGAGGCGGCCAGCTGACAGCGTGACCATGTGTGCTGTCTGTCCACACTACAGAGCAAGACACCTTCACACCCTGGTCACCTAATCCATACTCCCCATGATTTATCCATGCAGCCTAAAGGTCAGCTCCCTCAATCAGACCTCAATGATCAAAACTCCAGTGTCATACAGAACAGTGCTAGAAAATTACCGCCGGGACAGCATGGCAAAAAGACTTCCTAATGCTCAACGCTAATTATATGCAAATGAAGGCGTGCTGTTATCAATGAGCATTAGGGAGTTCAGGGGGAGGATTTCCGTGGCGTGTGCGTCAAGCACAGTTCTTGTGCGCATTCCCCAGGGGGAGCAGGGGCCTGTGCCTGCGCCGAAGAGTGGAGACCAGCAGGGAGGATAGCTCCATATACAAGTTTAGTACATAAGTAATGCCACACTGGGAAAAGACCAAGGGTCCATTGAGCCCAGCATCCTGTCCACGACAGCGGCCAATCCAGGCCAAGGGCACCTGGCAAGCTTCCTAAACGTACAAATATTCTATACATGTTAATCCTGGAATTGTGGATTTGTGCATTTACTTGTTCTTGTGGTTCTCATATTGGTGCTCTGTGCAGGTGCTCTGGATTGTTTCACCTGAGAGATGCTTCTCTTTTCCTCTGGTTCAAAAACAGGGGTCCCTTCAAATGCAGGGCGTAGGAGTTAGTGCTAACGTGCTTTG
Source organism: Microcaecilia unicolor (assembly GCF_901765095.1). Lineage (NCBI taxonomy): Eukaryota > Metazoa > Chordata > Amphibia > Gymnophiona > Siphonopidae > Microcaecilia > Microcaecilia unicolor. The sequence continues at coordinate 287,505,223 of NC_044031.1, read as the reverse complement.
ACTTTTTTGAAGGCTATGTGAAAAGTTGTAAAATGCCACTTTTCTCTTCATGAATCCAACCCTAACACCAGCTCCGAGCTGGCATTAGATTTTCGGTGGTAAGGGCATGCTTGCTTACTGCACTGTCGTCCGAGTATATTAACAAGAGGGAATAGGAAATGGTCACATTTGCATACGTTTGCATGCTGTTTGCGTTATCCGGCAAGCTCGCTGTTTCCCACAGTAGGACCTTTTGAACATTGTTCCTCTGATCCTATTCCCACCCATCTACTTAACACTATCTCTCCTACTGTCATCCCGTTTATCTGTCATATCCTCAATCTTTCACTGTCCACTGCGACTGTTCCTGATGCCTTCAAACATGCCGTAGTTACACCACTCCTTAAAAAACCTTCATTGGACCCTACCTGTCCTTCCAACTATCGCCCCCATCTCCCTCCTCCCTTTCCTATCCAAGATACTTGAACATGCTGTTCACCGCCGTTGCCTTGACTTTCTTTCATCTCAAGCTATTCTTGATCCACTTCAATCTGGCTTTTGCTCCCTTCATTCAACTGAAACAGCGCTTGCTAAAGTCTCCAATGATCTGTTCCTGGCCAGATCCAAAGGTCTCTATTTTATCCTCATCCTCCTTGATCTATCTGCTGCTTTTGACACTGTTGATCACAGCCTACTCTTTGATACGCTGTCCTCACTTGGATTTCAGGGCTCTGTTCTTTCCTGTTTTTCTTCTTATCTCTCCCAGCGTACCTTTAGTGTATACTCTAGTGGATCCTCCTCTACTTTTATCCCACTGTCAGTTGGTGTACCTCAGGGATCTGTCCTGGGACCTCTTCTCTTCTCCATCTATACTTCTTCCCTTGGTACTCTGTCATCCCATGGTTTTCAGTATCATCTTTACGCTGATGACTTCCAGATCTACCTCTCCACACCAGAAATCTCAGCCGAAATCCAGGCCAAAGTATCAGCCTGCCTGGATGTCTCAGCGCCATCTGAAAATAAACATGACCAAGACTGACCTTCTCATCTTTCCCCCTAAACCAACCTCTCCTCCTCCCCCATTCTCTATTTCTATGGATAACACTCTCATCCTTCCCGTCTCATCAGCTCGTAACCTTGGGGTCATCTTTGACTCCTCCCTCTTCTTCTCTGCACATATTCAACAGAGTGCTAAAACCTGTTGTTTCTTTCTCTATAATATCAGCAAAATTCGCCCTTTCCTTTCTGAGCACACTACCAGTACCCTCATCCACACTCTTATCACCTCTCGCTTAGACTATTGCAACTTTCTTCTCACAGGTCTCCCACTTAGTCATCTCTCGCCTCTTCAATCTGTTCAAAATTCTGCTGCACGACTAATATTTTGCCAGTGTCATTATGCTCATATTAGCCCTCTTCTCAAGTCACTTCACATCCGTTTCCACATACAGTTCAAACTCCTCTTATTAACCTATAAGTGCATTCACTCTGCAGCTCCTCAGTACCTCTCCACTCTCATCTCTCCCTACATTCCTCCCTGGGAACTCAGTTCACTGGGTAAATCTCTCTTATCTGCACCCTTCTCCTCCACTGCTAACTCCAGACTCCGTTCCTTTTATCTTGCTGCACCATGTGCCTGGAATAGACTTCCTGAGCCGGTACATCAAGCTCCATCTCTGGCCGTCTTCAAATCTAAGCTAAAAGCCCACCTTTTTGATGCTGCTTTTAACTCCAAACCCTTATTTTATCATCCTCACTTTAATATTTTCTTCTCTTGTTGTCCTGTTTGTCTGACCTAATTAGATTGTAAGCTGTGTCGAGCAGGGACTGTCTCTTCATATTCAAGTGTACAGTGCTGCATGCGTCTAGTAGCGCATTAGAAATGATAAGTAGTAGTAGTAGCATTGTGCATTGGTAACCACGGGCACTACAACAGCATTAATGGCCTTTAGTGCCCGTGTTTACTTTTGAGCATCAGGGCCTCAGACATTATCTATCCTTTCATGCCCCTCCCCAAACTACAGACAGGTGGCCATGGCACATCACACAATCATATAACGTCCATGCCCACAGCATACCTATACATATCACCAGAGGTGCTCATCAGTATCACACCAAGACCCAACACAACTAGATGCCTTGACTGTCCCCATGTGGCCTCTTTAAACCCTGATGACAGCTGACCAAATACTCCCCTGCACCGTATTACATGCCCATGGCCAGGATACAGGGTAGGCAGGTCTAGGCATTAGACCAAGGATAATGGGGGAGGGGGAGGAGGGCAGTGAAGAAGCAGCTCTGAAAGATTTACAATGCAGCCACCTTCTCATGCATGATGTTAGTGTGCAGGGGGTGGGGGTACAGGTCAAGGTAGGCATACAGAGGGGAAATGCTGAACATAGGAGAGGATAGGGACACTGAGAGGGCAGATTCTGAACATGGAGGAAGGGATAGGGACAGGGACACAGAGGGGAGAAACTGGACAGGACAGATAGAGTTGCAGAGAGACAATGAATGGTTGACATAGGGAGATAAGAAATGTCAAATGGCCAGAAGACCCTGCAAAGACATGAAAAAAGTAGGAAAGAGACCCTGGGACTAAAGCGAATAGAAAAATGAAATGCTCAGACAAGGGTAGAAAAAAGTGTGTATATATATATATATTTTATAGCTTATTAATTGGAGTATGTTAACTTTTTGCAATGTAGACAAAACAAGAACAACAGAGTCCTCACAAAGTAATCAATATTAAAAAAAAAACCCCAATAATAATGCGTTTGGTGGTAGGGTGGGGTATTAGTTTGGGGGGAGGGGTGGGCAGAGTTTAAGCTTACGGATGATAATACTATTTTGTTCTTATTTAGTTTATTACAACGGGAATGTTCTTTTTACCTGTTTTATGGGTGGGAAGACTGCTTGTTCAGGTTGCTCCTCAATTGTTTTGCAATCATCACATAACGGGTTTAGCTGAAGGCGAGAGGAGGTAAGAACAAGCCTTTGGTGGGGTTTTTTTAGCTGGATGGTTAACAGTCTCTTCCCCTTGCATATTAGGTACGTTTATGCAGCAGCATGACTTCATGTTATCAGATTTTTGTTGGTTTACATATGTTCCGACATTGTTATATTGTCACCTAATGTAGCTGTTTATTACTTGGAGGGAGGAGGAGACGAGTAGAGGCGGATGAACTATTGTTAAAATGTTGGATGATATGATCATTGTTATCTTGTTAAGCTGTTTTGTTTGCATATGTTGTAATTTGCTGGCTGAATCGGCTATCTCATGAATAAAATGTTGAAACATAAAAAAAAAAAACCAAACAAAAAAACCAGGGAGGGTGACTTGGGAGCCAGGGTAATCCAAGGATGAGTGCCAAAAAATTCTGGTTGAAAGAATGTGCTTTGTTAGTGCCCATGACAATTCAATAAAGCCACAATCATGTGCTCATAAAGTGCAAACGTCCAATGATTGCAGAACAGGGTCTGAAATGGAGATCAAAAGACTCGACATGGCTGTATTTCAGCAAGAATGTCAGCATCAAGATTCATATAATCCATTTGAAAATCTCAATGTTGCACGTTCATGAACTTCAATAGAGTAAATGAAGGTAATTGCACTGTTTGGTGGCTGTCCCTGTGCCAGGGAGCACGCAGTGTGTGGGTGATGACGATGCTGGGCTCTGCCTCTGCCGTGTTGAGTCTTTGCTCTCCTATTGAGACCACTGTTTTGCAATCATTGGATGTTTGCACTTTGAAATGTACTTCTGGTTGAAAAAATGTGCTTTATTAATGTCCACTATAAAATTTTTCCACTCATGCTTGGACTACTCTGGCTCTTTCTGGGTCATCTTCGCTGTTTTGTTATGTTAGCTTTTGGAAATGTGCATTCTGATCTTTTGGATTATCAGTTTCTATATCTGTAGTATTGCTGCATGCAGAGTGTGATTTCACGAGGTTTCCAGTTCAGTGTTTTTGCCTTCATATCACTATTACTGATCTGTGGTCTTTTGTTTCATATTGTTGAGGGTCTGTCAGTGTTTTGCGTGTGTGACCAAAGTGTGCGGTATTCTGCTAGTAAGTATCTATGTAGAGATATTGTTGCAGTCCTGTTTGCTCTGTTTTCTCATTGGGTGGTGTATTGGTGTATTAGGGCCTGCCAGTGTAATATTTACAGTGCTGCCTTTTCATGCATAAGGTTGTTGTTCTTGGAGTCCTGGGGGTTAGTGCTGTTATGGTACAGTAAGGTTCTAGGTGTGTGTTTGCACACGTTTGTGCAAAGTGTTTTGCAGTGAAGGGATTGTGTGTTGACCGTACTGAAGTGACATCAGCACTTTAATTTAATTTTAGTTTGTCATAACATCAGACATGGTGTTAGAATATTTTGCAGGACGTAATGTTGAATTGTTTCAAAGATGTGTATGTGGTTTAGTGTTGGTAAGTGCTTGAAATAATTGAGTTTAAAATATGATACGTCTTTTATGATATATAAATTTATTTTTACATGCACGTGAAGGTATTACTTATCAGTACCTTCCTTAGGACTCAATCTCTTCTCCACCTTGACAAATTGTATACACCAAATGCACTGCGAGAAAACCCTCACGCGCTAGCCTTCAGTCTCACTAATTAGAGTGGGAACTCTTCAATGTTTGGGAAAGACTATTTTAGCATCTCTGCACTTTGGTCCAGCATCTTTCTTCCCTCCCCTTTTACTTACTCTTTTTTTCTGTGTGTTGTCAGACAATTATGGAGTAGGACTTGCCTCCTACCCCACCCCCTTTAGCCTCCCCAAACAGCTGGGCCACCAACCGCCTATGTCTGTGCATTTTATTTTTCTAAGAGGCGAAAAAAAAAAGGAGTGGGAATGACCAAAGCAATGAAACAGGATATACTGTTAAGTCTTTTATTATAGGTGTCCACAGAAAATAGCACCAATTTAAAGCTTTGAACAGTCAAACACTGAATGGTGGACTCAGTTAGAAGCTTTGATCAGCCAAACATTGAATAGTGGTACGTATGTGGTGTAGGGGTTAGAGCTATGGGCCCCCAATGTAGTCACTGTGGGTTTGATTTCCATTGTGGTTCTATCTGGTTATATTTTATTTTTCCATCATGTTGGTCCCAATTTCTCTTTCCTCTCTTCTGCTAATTCTGTTTCCAGCAGCCACTGTCCATTTGTTATTTATTCTCTCTCCTCCTGTCTTGTTCCATTCCCTTACTACATCTGATTATATTGATCTCTCAAAGCTCTCTCCTCTTTTTTTGCCTCTGTCCACTCAAATTTCACCTTCTTACTCTACTCCTTTTCATCAACATAACATAAGAACATAAGAGTAGCCATACTGGGTCAGACCAATAGTCCATCTAGCCCAGTATCCTGTTTTCTAAACAGTGGCCAAGCCAGGTCACAAATATGTGCAGAAACCCAAATCGTGGCAACACTCCATACTACAAATCCCCGGGTAAGCAGTTGCTTCCCGTGTCTGTCTCAATAGCAGACTATGGACTTTTCCTCCAGGAATTTGTCCAAACCTTTTTAAAATCCAGATACGCTAACTGCTGTTAAGCTCTGGCAAAGAGTTCCGGAGCTTAACTATTCATTGAATGAAAAAATATTTCCTCCTATTTGTTTTAAAAGTATTTCCATGTAATTACTTCGCGTGTCCCCTAGTCTTTGCACTTTTTGAATGAGTAAAAAATTGATTTACTTCTAGTCATTTTACACCACAAAGGATTTTGTAGACCTCAATTATATCTCCCCTCATCCGTCTCTTTTCCAAGCTGAAGAGCCCTAAACTCTTTAGCTTTCCTCATACGAAAGGAGTTCCATCCCCTTTATCATTTTGTTTGCTCTTCTTTGAACCTTTTCTAATTCCACTATATCTTTTTTGAGATACAGTGACCAGAATGGAACGCAAGACTTAAGGTGCAGATGTACCATGCAGCGATGCAAAGGTATTATAGTATTTTCGGTCTTATTCACTAACCCTTTCCTAATAATTCCTAGCATCCTGTTTGCTTTTTTGGCTGCTGCCGCCGCACACTGAGCAGATTTCAGCTTATTATCTACAACGACACCCAGATCTTTTTCTTGAGCGCTGACCCTCAAGGTGGACCATAGCATCAGGTAACTATGATTCAGATTAATCTTTCCAATGTGCATCACTTTGCATTTGTTCACATTAAATTTAATCTGCCATTTGCACACCCAGCCCTCCAGTTTCCTAAGGTCTTCCTGCAATGTTCCACAGTCCGCACGTTTTTTAACAACCTTGAATAGTTTTGTATCATCTGCAAATTTGATCGCTTCACTCGTCCCGATTTCCATATCATTTATAAATATGTTAAATAGTACCGGTCCCAGTACAGGTTCCTGCGGCACTCCACTGTTCACCCTCCTCCACTGAGAGAAATGACCAAAATACAGCGGCCAGATTGGTTTGTGGAAAGTCAAGGTTTGAAAGTGCCACGCCCCTCCAAGAGAAACTACATTGGCTACCTGTCAAATATCGAATCACCTTTAAACTCTGCTGTCTAGTTCACAAAATCCTATATGGTGAGGTACCTGGCTACATGATTGATCTCATCATCCTACATCTCTGGAATACATTTAGACTCTCCCGTTCATATCTTACCCTTCATTATCCAGAATGCAACAGCATCAAGTACAAATCCACGTATGCTACCTCCTTCTCTTTCATCAGCACTCAGCTTTGGAACTCTTTGCCAAAGACCATTAAAACCATCACCAACTTTCAGGAAATCTCTAAAGACCATGTTATTTGGAAGTGCTTATCCCACTGCCTCTGCATGTGTCTCCACTGTTGAAAGCGCATCGATCTAGAGACATTTTGGACACATTCCCCTTCCCTCTTCCCTCCAGGTTTCCCTAATCCTTCTGTCCATTCCTACTCTTCCCCAATATCTCTTGTATATCTCTTGTAGGTTTTTCTGCTTTATTAGCTTCATTTTACTGCATTGGCGTCTGCCTTTGTGGTCCGTTGTAAGCCACATTGAGCCTGACACTGTTGGGAAACTGTGGGGTACAAATGAGATAAATAAAAAATACATTTAACCCTACCCTCTGTTGTCTGTCCAATAACCAATTCCTAATCCACACTAGAACCTTGCCTCCTATCCCATGACTCTTTAATTTTCTCAGGAGTCTCACATGAGGAACTTTATCAAAAGCTTTCTGAAACTGTAGATACACTACATCAACTGGCTCACCTTTATCCACGTGTTTATTCACGCTTTCAAAGAAATGAAGCAAATTGGTGAGGCAAGACTTCCCTCAGCTGAACCCATTCTGACTCTGTTCCATTACACCATGTTTGTCTATGTGTTCTGCAGTTTTATTCTTTATATTAGTCTCCACTGTTTTGCCCGGCACCGACGTCAGGCTTACCGGTCTATAATTTCCCGGTTCACCCCTAGAACCCTTTTTAAAAATCGACATCATATTGGTCACCCTCCAATCTTTAGGTACTACGGACGATTTTAACGACAGGTTACATATTACTAACAGCAGATCAGCAATTTAATGCTTGAGTTCTTTGAGTACCCTTAGATGTATGCCAACCGGTCCAGGTGATTTACTACTGTAATTAGTCAATTTGGCTCAGTACATCTTCCAGGTTCACTGAAATTTTTTCAGTTACTCCGCATCATCACCCTTGAAAAACATTTCCAGTACAAGCAGATCTCCATGGATTCCCTTGCAGGCTTTCTGCTTCCGATGTACCTGAAAAAGTTGTTACTGTGAGTTTTAGCCTCTGCGGCAAGTTTCTCTTCATATTTCCTTTTAGTCTTCTTTATTAATGCTTTGCATCTGTCTTTCCAGTGCTTATATTACTTCATATTTTCTTCATTTGGGTCCTTTTTCCATTCTTTGAAGGACAATCTTTTGGCTGTAATGGCCTCTTTTACATCACCTTTTAACCATTTTGGTTTACATTTTCTCTTCTTTCCACCTTTGCAAATATGTGGAATGCATCTGGACTGGGCTTCCAAGATGGTATTTTTGATTAACATCCATGCCTGATTTAGCTTCCTAACCTTTGCAGCCAATTATTTTAGTTTCTTTTTAACCATTTTCCTCATTTTATTATAATTGCCCTTTCAAAAATTACATACATCTAAAGTAGAATTCCTTTGCGGGTCCATATCAGATAGTAGCTCAAATTTGATCATGTTATGATCACTGTTTCCCAGGATACCCAACACTGCCACCTCTTGCACTATGCCCTGCACATCACCAAGGACCAGATCCAAAATGGCTCCCCCTCTCGTCGTTTCCTGGACCAGTTGCTCCAAGAAGCAGTCGTTTATTACATTTAGAAATTTTATCTCCCTGGCACTCCCTGATGTAACATTTATCCAGTCAATATCGGGGTAGTTGAAATCACCCATTATTATAGTGTTGCCCAATTTGCCAGCTTTCCTAATCTCTGTAAACATTTCTTCATCTGTCTGTTCGTTCTGTCCCGGCAGATGGTAGTACAACCCTACAAAAATACTCTTTCCCTTCACACATGGAATTTCTATCCATAATGATCCCACATTGCTATTTGTGTCATGTGGAATGTTTATTTTGTTTGACTCAATTCCCTCTTTAACATATAGCGCAACCCCCCCCCCCCCCCCATTTGATCCTCTTTATCATTGCGATACAATTTGTACCTTGTTAACACAGTGTCTCATTGATTGTCCTCTTTCCACCAAGTCTCTGAGATGCCTATTATATCTACCTCATCATTTAGTGCTATATATTCTAACTGTCCCATCTTATTTTTTAGGCTTCTAGCATTTGTATACAGGCACTTCAAATTGTGTTTTTTTCCCCATTGATCTACAAGCTTCTTAGAAGTTGAAGGGGATAATATGCATCCTTTATCCTGCTCTCTCATTAAGCACACCTGGCTTACTTTCAACATTCCTGAAACCTCACTTCTGGGATTCCCTAAATGTCCTGTTTCAATAGTATCCTTCAAGGACACTCCATACCAAACCATGCACTCCTGGGTGACTGTTGGCTCCCCCTGCCCCCCCCCCCCCCCCCCCCCCACACACACACAATTCTAGTTTAAAAGCTGCTCTATTTCCTTTTTAAAAATTAGCACCAGCAGCCTGGTCACTACTTGAACTCTTGGCAGCCGTATTGAAGCAGCACCGGGAGCAAGACAGGTCTGCAGCTGCACCGGGCAGGAAAGAGATATTTTTTTCCTGCCCTGAGGAGGCCACTAGACCACCAGAGCACTACAGTAAGGTACAGGAGGGGATGGGAGGAGATGTGAATAAAGTCATGTGGGTGGAGGGAGGCTGGAAAAAGATTGGAGAGGGGATATACATGGGGGGGGAGAGAGGGAATCTGGCTTCCTTGGGGGGGGGGGGGTCAAGGTGACAGGGGCAGGGTTGTGTGTGACAGGGGCTGGGTGGGGTGTGACGGGGGCGGGGCGGGGTGATATTTTGTGTCCTCTTTTTTTTTTTTTTTTTCTCAGGGCAAATATGGTAACCCTACCTGACTGGGAATAAACTTGTAAGGATACAAGTGAAGAGGGTGTGTGTGTGTTGGAAGAGGGGGAGCATGGGTGACAAACAGTGATTTGTTGTCATTTATTTAGGGCTTCTGTTTTTTTTCTGGATTTTTATTCATCAGATCATGGAGCCTGAAAGCAGCTCAAGCTGACACCACCCACTGACTTTGAAAGTGCTGCCATTGCTACTGCCAGAATTAGCAGCTCCAAGCTTTCCTTGGGCACTGCAGATTGATGAAGTAAAATCTCCAATAAACAAGATCTACCAATAATTATGATGGTACTCCTAGGGGAATTCTGCCCTAAAGCCTTAATCCTGCATATTTGAGAAACAACATTTTTTCTCTTTATTGTATTTTAGTTATGGCTCAAGGACAGTAGTTATATTGTGTTATTGTGACTAGTTGCAGAATTTTGCAGAATTCTCAAATATTGTCTGGGGGAGGGAGTTGTTGAGAATGGGTAGGAATGTAAGAGGAATGGAAGGGGTAAGCGTGAGGGTCTGCTGCATGCTGAGAAAAAGCTGGCAGAAAATGCTGGAACTTCAAAGGATTGTGGTAAGAGCTGGTTGGAGGAGGAAGCACTGATTAAGGGGTCCTTTACAAAGGTGCTCTGAAAAATGGCTTGCGGTAGGGTAGGCGCGGGTTTTGGGCACGCGCCGATCCATCTTTCAGCGAGCCTGTGAAAAAGGTCTTTTTTAAAAATGTTTGCTGAAAATGGACGTGTGGCAAAATGAAAATTGCCGCACGTCTATTTTGGGTCTGAGACCTTACCACCAACTATTGACCTAGCAGTAAAGACTCACGCGCTAACCAGGCAGTAATGACCTATGGGCGCCAAATGCCACTTGGCGCGCGTCCGATACGCGCGTCTGAAAATAAAAAATATTTTTCAGATATGTGCATCGGACGTGCGTCAAAAATGAAATCACCACAAGAGCCACACGGTAGTCAGGAGGTAACTCCATTTTGGCGCTCGTTGGGCACACATAGACGCTTACTTACGCAGCTTAGTAAAAGGACCCCTAAATGAGTAGCAGAAGCAGGAGCGCAGAACCAGGACAGAGGGAGAATGTGTGCCTGAAAAGTGTCAGTGTGTTCATCTACATGTGTGACTGAAGAGCAAGAGTGCATATGTGTGTGAAGGGCGAGTGCATGTTTGTGTCTCTGCTGGGAGCAGCCTCAAACAGAGCTTCTCTTTGAATATTTGGGCTGGAGTGAAGGAAGCCACTAGTAAGAATGGGTATGTGAACATACTACATGAAGGAAGTTTTCAGCTTGGGGAATTTACCCAGCTATTAGCTATTAAGTTACCTGAGCAAATTCCTTTGAAAACTGTCCTAATATTTTCTTCACTCTGTCTACATCCTTTTACAAGCACCAAAGAGAGCTAAACATCAAGTTTCTTCCATTAAAAATTTTTTTTTCACAGATAAAATGTTGAACATTTATAGCTCAGACACATTGATCGGTGGAGCAGTCTACGTAGCATCTCTGGTTTGTATCAGAGGCAGTGGAGGATGCATGCCTATGGTCTCTGGCGCCCCCCTGCAGACTATCAGTTGGCGGCGGCCCTCCCCCCCCCCCCCCCCCCCCCCGTGAAAATGATCGCTCACCACTTGCCACACTGACAGGAATTGTCAGCAATATTCTTAGAAACAAATTGCTATACATTGCAAAATAAGATAGCAGATGTAAATTCTTAAAGTGGACATATTCCAAACACTAAAATGAAAATAAAATGATTTTTTTCTACCTTTGTTGTCTGGTGACTTTCTTTTTCTGATCATGCTGGCCCAGTATCTGATTCTGCTGCAATCTGTCCTCTTAACTCCGTTTCCAGGGCTTCCTTTCCATTTATTTCTTTCCTTTCCTCCTTTCTTCTTCATTTCTGGTCCTCAGCTTCTGCCTATTTTCTTCATCCATGTGCAGTTTTTCTCCTCTCTTCCTTTTCCCTCATTTCATCTCCTTCATCTTTCTTCCCTCCCCTCTATGTCCAGCAATTTCTCCTCTCTCCCTGAGCCCTGCCCTCCCAATCCATGCCCATCCATGCTCCTCTGTCCCCTGCCCCCTCCATTCATCCTTTTCCAGCAATTCCCCTCTCTCCCTGAGCCCTGCCCTCCCAATCCATGCTCCTCTGTCACCTGCCCCCTCCATTCATCCTTTTCCAGCAATTCCCCTCTCTCCCTGAGCCCTGCCCTCCCAATCCATGCCCATCCATGCTCCTCTGTCCCCTGCTCCCTCCATTCATCCTTTTCCAGCAATTCCCCTCTCTCCCTTCCATGACCTCCCCCACTTGCATCCATGCTCTCGTCTCTCCCCTGCCCTCCCGCTCCCATTGCTCAACTGCCCGCCCTCTTCTCTCCCCCAACATCCCTTTTCTTTTTTTTTCTTTTTAAATTTACCTCCGTGGCGGTTCCGGCAGCGCAGCATCAGTGAAGGAGGCGGCGCTGCGCTCCCGACGTCAGAAGAAGGCGGAACACAGCGAAGGGAAGGCTAGAGACGTCGGGAGCGCAGCGCCGCCTCCTTCACTGATGCTGCGCTGCCGGAACCGCCATGGAGGTAAATTTAAAAAGGAAAAAAAAAAGAAAAGGGATGTTGGGGGGGGGGGGGAGAAGAGGGCAGGCAGTTGAACAATGGGAGTGGGAGGGCGAGCGAGGTGAGCATGGTGCGGCGGCGCCCCTCAGAGGGAAGCGCCCCCCTGCCATGCTTACCTCGCTTACCGTGTTGGAACGGCCCTAGGAGGATGAAAACGACTTGCTCCACTTTCCTGGTTCTCAGCTCACTGCTCCAGAGCCGCCAAGTTACCCAGTGCCAAGGGGACTTTTTGGCTGGTTGTTTTTGATGTTACATGTCAATTCAGTGCTATTTGTATTCCTTGACTCAGTGCTACATGTTCCATAATGCGCCTGATGGGGTAATCCGAAATCCAGGACTGGCCTCAAATCTCCCGCCTGGACCTGGGGAGCTTGGCAGCTCTCCAGTTCTAATCATTAAGCCCCTCCATTCAAAGCAATGCTCATTCACAACACTAATTACTGCTGCCATCCCTGCAGCTTCAGTAGACTCTGCACTTTTCCCTGCTACTTCTGGAGGTGAAATGTGTGTGTGTGTGTGTGGGGACCGTGAATGAAGATCTAATTGGGGGGGGGGGGGCAAGAGTTAGGACTCTATGGTAGGGGGGTCCACAAATGTTTGTTTACCTAGGGCACAATATAGTGTTAATCCAGTCTTGAAGGGGTTACCATATGGCTCCAGAAAAAGGAGGACAGATTGAACCAGTCTGGTGGTGGGAGGCGGGGCTGGTGGTTGGGAGGCGGGGCTAGTGTTGGGCAGACTTCTACGGTCTGTGCCCTGAAAATGGCACATACAAATCAAGGTAAGGTATACACAAAAAGTAGCACATATGAGTTTATCTTGTTGGGCAGACTGGATGGACCGTGCAGGTCTTTTCCTGCAGTCATCTACTATGTTACTATGTACTGTGTTACTATGTTACTTCCATTGCTTTCAATGGAAGCAAAACCCAGACTGGATCAATGTGTCCTCCTTTTTCTGGAGCCATATGGTAACCCCATATTAATCCTAGGGTTGGAATCAGGCACTGCAGAAAGTGACAAGCATGCATCAACCTACTACTACTACTAATAGCATTTATATAGCGCTACCAGACGCACGCAGCACTGAACACTTGACATAGAGAGACAGTCCCTGCTCAAAGAGCTTACAATCTAGGTAAAACAGACAGACAAGACATTACAGGCAAGGGAATTACAGGGTAGAGAGGAACAGGGAGGAGGAGAGCAAATGAGTAGCGGTTAGGAGCCAAAGGCAGTAGTGAAAAGGTGAGCTTTCAGCATAGATTTAAAAACAGGTAAAGAAGGAGCTAGACGTATGGGTTCGGGAAGACAGTTCCAGGCATAAGGTGCCGCAAGACAAAAGGAACGAAGTCTGGAGTTAGCGGTGGAGGAGAAGGGGGACAACAAGAGAGATTTGTTCAGAGAGTGAAGTTCACAGGAAGGAATGTAGGGAGAGATGAGAGAGTAGAGGTAGTGAGGGGCCATAGAGTGGATGCATTTAAAGGTCAGCAAGAGGAGTTTGAACTGTATATGGAAGCGGACAGGGAGCCAATGAAGTGACTTGAGGAGTGGGCTAGTGTGGGCATAACGATTCTGGCAGAAAATAAGTCGAGCTGCAGAATTCTGGACAGATTGGAGAGGAGAAAGATGATTGAGTAGAAGACCAGTGAGAAGTAAATTGCAATAGTCTAGGCGAGAAGTAACAAGGGTGCGAATAAGGGTTTTGGTGGCGTGTTCAGAAAGGAAGGGGCGAATTTTGCTAATGTTGAAGATAAAAAAGCGACAGGTTTTGGCGATTTGTTGAATATGAGCAGAGAAGGAGAGAGTGGAGTCGAAGATGACACCAAGGTTACGAGCCGAGGAGACAGGGAGGATATGGGAGCCATTAACAGAGATAGAGAATGGGGGAAGAGGGTAGGAGGGTTTAGGGGGAAAAATGAGAAGTTCAGTTTTAGCCATATTTAATTTGAGATGGCGTTGAGACATCCAGGCAGCAATGTCAGACAAACAGGCAGAGATTTTCACCTTTAAAAAGATACTAAATGATTTTTTTTTTTAGTTTCTCTGGGGTAGAGGTGGACTGACAGTGAGCTGGGCAATAAAGGTCATTGGATCTTCCCAGCTCATTCCCCCCATACAGATCACTGAATTAGGAGTTATGCACATATTGTGAAATGATGTAGAGAATTTTGCTGGTTTTGTATTTGATGAAAAATGTCATTAAAATTAAATTTAAAAATATGAAGCAAGTAAACTGGATAGAGCTGTGAAGGAGGAAAACAAGGGTAGCATTCATAATAGAGGTAGCTATGTGAAGTGATGATTCTATGAATCAATGTGTGAGGGAAAAAGTTTTCAAGTATCAAGAAATAGCTCAAGAAAATTGTGGAAGATAAGTATTTCTAATTGTATTGGGTGGCTCAGACCTCATGAAAAGCAATTTCTGAGCACACTTTGGCAAGTTGTCTGTACATATTACATCCTATGAACTTTAAAAGCAAGCTCTCTTTGGCATGATTCAAGTATTCCGGTAAACATCCTATCTAATAAAACGCACCTCCAACGTTCTGAAGCTGACTGCATGGCTGTCTGGCTGAGGCATTCGTGCACTGCTCTCCTGTAAGGCTACTGAACGTCACGTAGTTCCGGGAATGTCAGCCGCAGCACTGACCAACTGCACGAGGCCCCACCCCTGCTGCCCTCGCCGCAACGCCACGCCCCCCCAGGTCGCCGCCACCAGGCATGCAGGCTTGGCCCTTCTCTCTGTTAGCTCTGGTCCCGCCCTCATTTCCTCTTGGTCCCGCCCTCATTTCCTCTTTCTGCAATGAGGGCGGAACCAGAGCTAATACAGAGAGAAGGACTGAGGCTGCACATCTTTAAATGCTGCTTTCCTGTGAAGATGATTTTTAAAACTTGGAGCGAGTGCGGCTGGAACTGGGAGGGAGGAAGGGAGGGACAACGACCCTAGAACTGGGAGGGGGACCCTGGAACTCAGAGGGAGGGGGGAGGGAGCGGGGAGGGGCGGGGTGACTCTGGAACTTGGAGGGAAGGGGGGCGACCCTGGAACTTGGAGGGAGGAAGGGGGGACGACCCTGGAACTCGGAGGGAAGGGAGGGGGACGACCCTGGAACTAGGAAGGAGGGAGGGGACGACCCTGGAACTCAGAGGGAGAGGGGCCCATGGCACACACTCTCTCACAGACACACTCGCACCTAGTCTCACTCTCTCTCTCTGTCACACACACACACTCGCACATTCACTCTCTCTCACACACTCAGTCTCACACACACACTCTCAAACATACACACTCCAAGGACAACCTTGCTAGCGCCCATTTCATTTGTGTCAGAAACGGGCCTGATTTACTAGTTAGATCATACTCTATATACTGTGGCTAAGGAATGAGGTTTATTATTGTCATGGTCTGCACAAATCTTAAAAGTTATAACCCAAAGAACAGAAGGGAAACCAAGGTGAAAAACCGAAACCCAATCTGTGTGCAATGGAATCTTAATAAATAAAGCTATACTTGATCATTGCTGAAAATAAGCACCAATAATTATGGGGAGATACACCTCAAATTATAATTTACTGAGGTCTTTTGGATTCATTCTTTTTCAAAGATTCAGTTGCCTGTGTTTTTGCATAATTTGGGAAGATAATTAGATTGTCTTTCAGGCGTGGGAGTAGAAGGGACCCAACATTGTGTAATGGATGAATAGGAAAATAAGTGTCAATTAAGTGTTGGAAATGCTGCTTGATGCCAGCAACAATGGATTAATCTGTTGCAGTAAGATGCTTGAGCAACGGGGCACCTGATGGAAGGATGTTGCAGATGGTAGAAGTCTGATCAGCAGACAAGACTTTTGTTGCCACATCAAAGGCAGACAAGACATAAATGATGTTATTTTAACAGTGCTTCATTTAAATCCAAAAGCAGCTTCTGCAGTTTATTGTTGAATTCAGCTGCCAGTTGTCTAAGATGTGTTAATTTTTTACATATTGATACTAGCATTTTATAGATACTGTGTCGCGTTCTCGAGGACCTTGGCATTCTGTCAGGCTTCTTCCCCGGGAGCACTGGGTTCGTGAGTCCTTGGGCCACTACCGTGGAGCAGCAGTGGCAGGCAAGGTCACCTTCAAGGTAGAGATGAGGCAAGACTGGACTGGAACCCCGGACTGGAGTTCTGCACAGGAATACACAGGACTGGAACGCACCGGACGGGTGTGCACTGGAGTGGAGCCCGCTGTACTGGAACACACTGGAGTGGAGCCCACTGGACTGGAACCCACAGGATCAGAACCTGCTGGACAGGAACACACTGGACCTAGGCTTCACCTACGCTTAGCCACCATTCCCCGAGGGTTGAGCCCTCAGGTTCGGGCGGCCGGCAGGGCTTACAGGAAAACGGAACTGGAACTAGCAGGCAGGAACAACAGGAGTCAGGATACAGAAGTGGCCCCAGGCACCTAGGTGAAAGCAAGGCAGACAGGCAGGGAATGTCCGGGTTCCGGGAATGTCCGGACAATGTAGCAGTGCACAGAGCACTCTAACATACCAGGGACCTTAGACAATGCAAAGGCTGCAGTCTCTAAGTGCTTAATAAAGCCCTTCAACACCAGAGGCGCAGTAACTATGGAGGCTGTTCAGGCACAAACCACAGAGCAGGCAGAAAGCACAGTGAAACACAGAGAGGCTTCCCACACCCAGGTGTAGTGTAGTGAAGCAGCCAGCACACAGAGAGAGAGAGAGCGAGAGCTAACCCAGGCAGCACCCACAGGTGCAGTATAGTGAAGCAATTAGTGTCATGCTGCTGGATGCAGCCAGCACAGAGAGCCAGAGCTAGCTCAGAAAGGACAGACAGAAGAAACAGGAGCCAGCTAGGAAGCTGACCCCCAGGAACAAGGTAAGTCTGAGGGTGGTCACGGCCACAGACGTGACATACTGTTCCATCTAGTTGGAACAACTTGTTTAAGGCCAGTCTTAAACTTTTAGACAATGACAGGAGGACAAAGCTTGTCCCTGCCCCATTGTCATTCTGTATTTCCAGCCTCAAACCATAGGCAGGAAACAGTAGATCAGGGTGACACTTCTGAATCCCGTCTGTAAAAAGAAACAGCTTAAACGTGTTGACTGGGTTAGTACAACACTGCTGTAAGTATGTCTTCTGTGTCTGAAAGGCTGGTGACATCTTGCGGGAGGGCTCTCCCTGTGTTTTTAGGTTGCTTGTACCCCTCCCAAATTAGCATATACTAGCCATCCACAATTTGGGAGGATAAAAGAAACCAAGGCTACGTGCAGATGAGAGAGTATTTTTATTTGCTTACCAAGTACAGATACAATTAATAGTTTCTCATGAGAGATCAGTACAGTTACCTAAAGAGATAAGCAGCAGAATTAGAACAGTATTTCAGAAATGCAGACAGTGAATATAGTTTGTTTCAGACAATGATTTACATGACTCTTTCTCTGCAAACTATCCTTCTCACAGATTATTATCTGGTTCCTAGCATCTGCTTTCCTAAACCTGTTTAAGCCACATTCTCCCTTTTTGTTTACACTTGTTTCTTTCCCAAGCCTGCTTGCCCATAAGTGTATCATAATAGACCATAAATTCCAGAGTCCTGCAGGCTCGTCAATCTCTGATAGATTCCAGAGTCATACTTATCAGTCTCTGGCCTTTTAACCCATTCCATAGTGCATGACTGTGCTCATAATTCTACACCTGTTACATGGGTCAGGGCCCGGGAGGCTGAGACCAACAAACAAAATTCAAAGCTAGGAGCTGTGTTATATATTTTCCTAACTTTTCCTCCAAGCCTGAAACTCCTCCTAGCTTTCTAACTTGGCCACTCCCATTTCCTCTGGTTAGTGACAGGTCTTACAGCTCACTTAAGTGTACCTTTCTGCATGGCAACCAGTGAGATCATCAGCTTCTCTTTTATACTTTCCATTGGAGGAACCTGGTAGAATTTTCTATGCAAAAATCCACAGGTTCCTACACATACAATTAGATGAAGTATGCCTTACAGTTTTGCAGACAACTGTATCTCCATGTTCAACATATTTGTAAAAACATTAACACCAGAATTAGAGTGTTCCTAGACCAGTGGCTCCCAAACCTGGTCCTGGAGGCACCCCAGCCAGTCAGGTTTTCAGGATACCCACAATGAATATTCATGAAAGAGATTTGCATGCACTGCCTCCACTGTATGCAAATCTATCTCATGAATATTCATTGTGGATATCCCAACAACTTTATTGCTCTACAATTCAATCCACTTTGCTTTTTAGTAAAACAACATTTTTGAAAATGACTGTCACTCATGTGAGTGCACTTGTGAGTCATTAATCCAAAACAGCTGAAAAGGTCCAACAACTGCACTAACAGGAAGTGGATGGTTCGGTCTGATAAAACGTTCCTTCAAATCAGGCCCGGTTGCAGTATTACTGATATCTTCTGACTGGGTCTGCAGGTATTGATCAAGGGAATCTCTGAAACACTTGATTTCCTTATAGCAAAGAGTACTTTATCATCATTATTATCATTATCATCTGCATTAGATGTAGTGTTAATTTATCACTTGCATCTTCATCATGCTGTCCAATTACAAAGAAAGCTTTCACAAAGTTGGAATCATCATCTGTTGTTGCTCTAACAATTTTTTGTGTGATGGCAAACTCTGAATATCTTCAAGCAGTGGCGTACTAAGGGGGGGGGGCGGTGGGGGCGGTCCGCCCCGAGTGAACGACGCTGGGGGGGGGGGGGGGGGTGCCGCGCGTCTGTCGGCAATGCTCATTCTCTGTTCCCTCTGGCCCCGGAACGGGTTATTTCCTGTAATGGGGCAGAGAGAGCAGGGAACGAGCGTTGCTGACAGACGCACACCCCCCCCCCCAGCAGGTAAAGATGCACCGGGGGGGGGGTGTCATTTCGCTGGGGGGAGCTGCCCCTTTCACGTCCCCTGTCCCGCCCCTTCCACGCCCTCACCTCCCCCCTGTCATCTCTCTCCTCCCCTCCCTCCCCTCCCCTTACTCTGCTATCCCTGGTGGTCTAGAGGTACCTCTTCGGGGCAGGAAAGAGCCCCCTCTTTCCTGCCCGGAGCTGCTAGCTGCCCTGCATCCTGTCCTGTGGTGAGTCCGGCTCTCGGCGTTTCAAAATGGCCGCCGAGAGTTGCAGTCTCACGAGGCTGCTTCAACTCTCGGTGGCCATTTTGAAACGCCGAGAGCCGGACTCACCACAGGACAGGATGCAGGGCAGCTAGCAGCAGCGCTCCGGGCAGGAAAGAGGGGGCTCTTTCCTGCCCCAAAGACGAAGAGGTACCTCTAGACCACCAGGGATAGCAGAGTAAGGGGGGGGGGGGGGCGCATCGGCGATCCGCCCCGGGTATCAGCCCCCCTAGGAACGCCACTGTCTTCAAGAACTAATGCAAGAACATCAAATGCGTGGGAACCCTTCAGGCTTAACACCAGACAAGCAGACTTCTCTAAAAACTTTATCAAGGCAGTGGACAGTCACCCCAATGTAAATTTTTCCATGTGATGACCAGCAATCTGTTGTGATAGCGATATGTATCTGTTCACCAAGAACTGTTACCAATTTCAGCTTCATTTCCGCTTTATAGTGATCGAAATCACTGTTCTGTTTGGCTGGAGACCACTAAGCAGTTCAAAAAACACAGGCAACTCCACTGTTCTTATAGACTATATTCACTGAACAGCAAAATTTAAGATGAGTTGATCCACTGTTTGCGTGAGGAAGTTTGCAATAGCAAAATGCTACTCCTGGTTTTGCTGTTTCATTTGGTTTACTGAGGAATCATCATTTCCATCTTGCTTCTGCTTTTACTTCTTACTTTTAACTGCAAGCAACAGATGAGTAAAAGTTGGCAAAATTATTACTTCGGTAAAAGTAAAAGTAACACATTTTTCCTGTACTTCTTTACAAGTAAAAGTGACAAAACTTTTATTTATGTACAGTAACTAGTTATATTTACTTAGTTACTATACAACACTGGCACTCTCGTGCTTAGGAACTTCTCAGGATTCTGAATATAAAAGGGATACAAATGGACCTTTGAGGTGTCACATTCAAGTTTTCATGGCAGCAATGGCGCAGTAAGAAAAACCGACTAATAATGAAAACAATTCAAAAGATCAATGGGACAGATCCAGCTGGTAGCAGAACATCTTATAGGCAAACCTACCTAAATAGCTGTGTTGGCTCGGTGTCCTGAAAGTGGAACTGTGAGAAAAACACTTCCTGTCCTGATCCTCTCTGTATTCTCCCATGTGCACTCCAGATAAAACAAAATCAATTGTGAAGCAGGCTGCGCAAGAGCTCTGCATGGTTCAGATCCCGCCTCCTTCTGATGAACACTTGGGGCGGGACTGGCCAAAAGTCATACAGAGCGCCTGCACGGCGGGGCTCCATGAGCAGTTTTCTTCTGTCTGGGCCGCCCAGTACGCAGAGGATCAGGCCACTGACAGGTACTGCCACGGTTTGTGGCTGTTGATGCTTTACGCAGGTTTCCCAAATAGATGCCGGCCCACGGCACAGGAGAGTCTGGAGCCGGTCAGTAGGAGGAGGAGGAGGAGGGGGAGATGCTTTATAACGTGGGTGAGAGACAATGGGCCCCCTTCAGCTCTGAGCCCTCAGACACTGCCCGGTTGTCCGAATGGTCAGTCCACTATTGCTCTGTGGTAGAGGTCAAAGTCCCAATTCATTGCATGCTCAGAATACTTCAGCTTGAATTGTCAGTGGTTATATTGGTGTTGGAGTTTTCTACTAAAATGATTCATTTAATGATTGGAAACTGAACTTTACTAGTTTTGTTTTTGTTTTCCTGCATCATTCTTCTCCATTTTTTTAATGTGCTGCTTTATGATTGTTTCGTCAGTAAACTTCTCTGGTTAAGAACAAATAGCTGGATTTTGGATTGTAGAGGAGTGATCTCCTGGGCCAAGGCCTCCCAGCCAGAGGCGTAGCTAGGTGGGGCCACGGGGGGTATGGGCCCCCACAGATTTAGCCATGGCCCCCTCTACTTTTGACTTTTTCCCGCCGCAACCGCCAGGTACCTTTGCTGGTGGGGGTCCCCAACCCCCACCAGCTGAAGTCTTCTTCAACGCCGGTCTCCGGTGCGTTCGCTGATCTGTTTCTGTGAGTCCTGACTCCTGACATCCTGCAGGTTGGCGGACCCCTGCCAGCAAAGGTACCTGGTGGTGGCAGCGACAGGAGAGGGTTGGCGGGGTGGGGGGGGGGGGGTGGGTTGAAAGTGGTGGGGGAGGGTTGGTGGTGGGAGAGGGGTCCAGAGCCGAGGTGTGGGGGGCACAGTTTAGCCCACCGCAGACCCTCCCCTGCCACTTTTGAACCCCCCTCTCACCGCCAACCTTCCACCACTTCTGACCCCCCCCCCCCCAGCCGCCGACCTTCACCTGTTGCCACCGCTGCCGCCAGGTACCTTTGCTGGACGTCAGAAGTCAGGACTCACAGAAACAGATCAGCGAATGCACCAGAGACCGGCCGGCGCTGAAGAAGACTTTGGCTGGCGTAGGTTGGGGGACCCCTGCCAGCAAAGGTGCGTGGCAGCGGCGGCGGCGACAGGGGAGGGTTTGCGGTAGGAGGGTGGGTCGAAAGTGGTGGGGGAGGATCGGCGGTGGGCTAAACTGTGCCTCCCCACCTCGGGCTCTGGCCCCCCCTCCTGCTGAGGTCTGGCTACGCTCTTGCTCCCAGCTGTTGCTGGTCCCATCCCAGAAACCTGTTTCCAGATATTGTGGTCGGTTGGTGATTTTTGCTGCAGGCTATCCTGCTTTATTTATGAAAAGTAAGCAGGTTATAATCAAACATATATAAAATCAAATTGACTAAAAATGATAGAAACTCTTAAACAATCCCAAATCAGAGGACTTTTAAATACAAAAGCTTGCTGAAACATAATTCTCTATCCCCCTTCATTCAACTTCAACTCTGGTGGCAGTTTTTACTCACTCCCCCTTATTAGACACAGTAGCCAGAAATTTCTCTCCTACATGGATGGATGGGACGACTTCCCTATGAGGAAAGGCTAAAACGGCTAGGGCTCTTCAGCTTAGAGAAAAGACGGCTGAGGGAAGATATGATAGAGGTCTATAAAGTAATGAGTGGAGTGGAATGGGTAGATGTGAATCACTTTACTCTTTCCGGCACACTCCTTTTAGTGAAACTGAGCATGTTCAATTTCACTAAAAGGAGCGTACAGGATGTGAGGGGAAGAGAGCAGGGCAGGCAACGCGGTGGCGCTGGAGACCGGTGCTGGACGAAGGCTTCAGCTGGCAGGGGTTGGGGACCCCTGCCAGCCAAGGTATTTGTGGCGGCAGTGGGAGGGGAGCGGCAGGGCAGCAGCGGGACAGCAGACAAAAATGTGCCTCCCCATCTCAGGCTCTGGCCCCCTCTCTCCGTGAGGTCTGGCTATGCCCCTGCCCACCACTGAGTGAAGAGAGTGCCGACTGGATATTTGCAGGTACCATTCCCTGGCTTGTCGGATCTCTTTAGGGTTTGGAGGGGTGGGGGAGTAGTGGGGGAGTAGTGGGCACCTTTGGCTTTCACTTTGTTCTCTCGGATAGGGGTTTCTCTTTCCAATTCCCAGTCCCACCCTTTCTTACTGGTTTCCCACACAGATGCTTATCTATCATGGAGGTGATTAAAAGACAAGACATTTACAAATGTAAAATGTAATCTACATTGAAAAATGCCATGCATATAGCCATTAAAAATTTTATAGCAGCAATCATCTGAAAATGTAAAACTTAAAACTCCTTCTCTCTTCCACCCTCTCACAAATAAATTTAACAAGCTTGTTAAAAAGGAATTAATTTAAATTTGTAATTTTAATTTATTAAGTTTCTGTTCCATTGTACCCACAGAGTTCTAAACAGATTACAAGCTGATAGGTACATAATCACAATACAGCCTTACTTGTAAACATGCTAGATTTCATGGTCCAACTTGTTAAGAATACTTTTTACTTTGTAATAAAAAAAAGTAGTTTTAAGAGCTGTACTTTTTTACTTGAGTATTTTTTTGATAAGATCTTCTACTTTTACTTCACTACCTTTGAAGCCAGTGCTTTTACTTTTTACTTAAGTACTTAAAAAAAATGTATGACCCCCATCTTTGCTGGTCAGTATTTGACCTCCTGACTGACCATTCTGTTGTAAGTTCGATAGGCATCCCAGGATCCACCTCTCCCAGGGCCAAGCATAGGTGTTGGAACAACATCTCGGGATGGGGTAATCCAGTTTCCAGGTATTTTTGGGATACATCTCAACTTTCGTGGTTCTCTCTGATACTGTGGTGGACCTTCAAATGGGGACCAAGTCAACTTCCCTATCAAATGCAGCGGAATAGCTGTGGGGGCCCATCTCCGAAACATCAGCTCTTTCTTCAGATCCACAACTCTCGTAACGCACCGGGCTCTCACGCCATCGGTTTCCGGCCATCTCCACAGTTCTGCTTCCGCTGGGCTAGGAGGCGGTCGGCTGGGTATGCAGTAGCTGTCCTATCAAGGATTCCTTGGCCTTGAGGTGCCCTGGGCATGTTCTCCTCTCTACCTGGGCCAATAGCTCCAGTTTTTTCATTGCTCCGGTAACTTCCTAACTTGGATGGGGCCCTTCCCAGACTGCTATTCCTGCAAACCAGGTCCCCATTGACGCCAGAGGGAATCGGTCTGGGTTCATTCCCAGTTGGGCTAGCTTCCCACCCAGTCTCCACTCCAGACATGTCCTCCTCCAGTGGAGCACTTCCTACCATCTCCAGAACTCCCTCTCTTAAGAAAAACTTGCATCCGCAGCCACAGCATTTCAGCGGGATTACTATGTGCTCACTCTGGTCTGACACCCACGGCAAACAATTCAGCCCACTGAGCTCCCATCTTCGGTGGATATTTCCACCCAGGCCATAAGTCAATGTGACATACTGGGGTCTCAGATGAAATGTACTCCTAATTTGATCACACGTCTTTCACTTGTCTCTGTGCTTCCATGCTCCAACTCCTTTCTCTGCACGTGCATGTTGATTTTCTGGCATGTCCCCACTCTGTATCACTCTCTTCACTGGAAGTTCCCTCCCCCAGCATGCTGACAAACACAGGCTCTATGTCAGTGAGTGATGAAAATGTGGCAGCAAACTCCTCTTCCGGTGAATTCTGCTGCTGGTGGGAAGAATTGCCATGTTGCCACACACTCTCTCCCACCCAACTCTGCCCCCAATGTTACTCACACTTCTCTGGACTGAGCCATGCCATGATCTTTCCATGTGGCTCATTTTTGAGGCAGATAGGGCTCAGCACAACTTCGGATGTTTCCTTTAATTGTTTTCCCTCAGGATGTAACTCGGTGCAAAAAAGTCAATCAGTCTAGAAGAATATCTCCACTATACTTCTTGATCCAATGTCTTTGTCCCAGGAAAATTTCCCTTTTCACCCCATGTGATGGGGCCCAATTTTATGTAGCCATTGGCTCGTCCCTCAGTCAGGACCACTGGCTAACTTGGTCAGGTACCTGGGACCAGGAGTCATAAAACAGATGGGAGACTTCAAGCAAGCTGGGCACAGGCCGGGCCAGGCTAAATCCAAGTAGGCCGAGGGGTACTCTTTTCTGGACACTCAAGTCCACTCTCATTCATAAACAACCAGCAATCATTGGACTAAACTTTGAACTGGTTTTTTACTTAAGAGTAACTTGAAAACAATTCAAAACACAAAATTGATATGTACAGCCAGAGCACATAACGGTTTCAGATTAGCTTCAGATGCAGTCTCCTTTCATTGCCCAACTTGACAGGAAATGAGTATTCTCCTCTGAATACTCATTGAATGTCCTGCCAGAAGGGAGGCTCTCCTGCTCCCACTTCTCCTACCTGGGTTCTTTTTTCCCCCCAAGTACCTTTTCTTGTTCCCAAGTCAGGAGCTCCCTGCAGGCACCCCTCTGCTCTGTAGCAGGGGCTTCATCCACTGAATGATCCAGAAGCCCTCCTTTTTGTGTCCAGGACTTTCCCCTTGGTACTAGGGTCTCAGTGTGGGTGGGCAACCAAAGACTTCAATCACTTTCATTACCTCCTGGCCCTACCCAAAACCACCCACCAGGTTGACAGTCCCAGCCCTCCTTGGCTTAGTGACCACCCTGAAAATCCTTCCTCCCACTATCCCAGGGCAGGGACATTTTCAAGGGGGACACATTGATAACCAAAGAACCAAGAAATGCCTACCAAGAGCAATCCCCACCAAAAGAGGGGTTACGAGAAGCCTCTTTTGAATTGTGATATTATTATTATAGCATACTTGTGAAACTTTGGATTTTCTCCAAAATCCAATTTTCCCTATGAACTTTAGACATTTTAAAATATTTGTCCTGCAAATTTTTCACCACAACTTCATGGAAATATTTATTATCAACAAATTTAGAAAAATTGTAGAAAAACCCTGACTTGCATTTTGGGGTTCCCCCCCCCCCCCCCAGGGCTTTTAGTTACAACTTCTGTTGGACTCACACATTCACTAGATTTGCTGCTTCTGTACACACACTAGCAGGAGATCAGAGTAAATTGCACATAAATCATAAACAGGGTAATTTTATGACAGGGCACCTCTAATAATTCTCAAAAATATGCACCTATTTTATGCATATTTTATAATGGCAAATATAGACACCTATGTGCCTTTGGGAAATGAGCTACCAGAACTGCCCCCAATAGCACACATTTTTTTGCACAAAGTTATACCTTCTCTAAGGGAAACGTAAACATGTACATACACTGAGGGCAGTTCTATGACAGGGTGACTGGAAGTACTATTCCCTCCAAACTGAGTGGGGGTCTTCCAGCTGCTTTGCTACCTGTAGGGGATGGTGCTTCACATTGTTCAATCTCTAGGGACAGGCAGTTCCCTGGAGTCCTGCAGAACTTGCCTGTCCCTCACTATTGAAAACATAGTAAAACAGCACCCCCCACTGGCAGGATTGTAGGTGGAGGACTCCCGCTCAGTTTAGAGGGAACAGTGACTGGGAGGAGCCTAGTTTATAAAGAAACTGAGACCCTACTTTCCTTTATGCCATAATAGCCTAACTGGGTACACATGTGCTTACTATGTAGGCGCCAATGCTTATGCCAGCCATAGAGCCACTTTAAGTGTTAGTGTCTAATTGTTGCAGATACACACGTAACTTTATATTATTAAAAAAATACAAGTTTGAGGCCCGCCCATCTGTACACCCCCTTGCAAATATGCACTGTAGATATTTGCAGAGTATCACTTAGGCAGAAGTTATGGAGTTATGTGCGTGCACATACATGCATCGATGCCATTATTCTAAACAATGTTCTGCACTCTCAGTGAGGTGTGACTGGCATGCAGTTTAAACCAGAGTATAGAACATCACTATGATAAGACTGAGAACTCTTGAACCAAAATCTTCTTTAATGCATCAGGGGTTGTAGACATGGGTGAGCCTGGGCCCACTCAGTCTCGGCTCAGGCCCACCTGAAAATTCTGACAACCTTATGGCTGGTGGGGATCCCCAAGCCCTGCCAGTTGAAGATGTCCTTCGGCAGCCAGAACAAGTGATTTTCCTATCTGCTTTGGCTGGTGGTGCTTTCCACCCATTGCCGCAATTCCAAACTCCCCCCCCCCCCCCCCCCCCCCTCATGCATATGCTTGTTTTTTTGCAAATGCCTGAAAACCAAGCATGTAAAGGAGGGGAGAGGCCAGCATGGTGGCAACGGGTAGAAGTGCCGCCAGCTGTAGCTGGTAGGAAAATCACTTGTTTTGGCCGCTGGAGGACATCTTCAGCTGGTGGGGCTTCGGGATCCCCTGCCAGCTCGGGTATTTATTGTATTATTTGGGGTCAGTGGTGCAGGGCAGGGGCAAAAAGCACACATACGTGGGGGGGGGGGGGGGGGCACAAAGTTCTTGTGGGGTGGGGATTATATGTCCACCCAGTTTGGGCTCAGGCCTACCCAGAATACTATGTCTAGCTGTGCTACTGTAATTCAGTAATCAAACAGGGAAAACTAACCTACAGTTCAGATGTGCTGGACAAGAGTTTTTGCCTTGCAAACTGGGAGTCTGTTCTCTACCAGAGCTCTCTCCCTGCATAAGAGAAGCTGGGAGGAATCCACACTGAGAATAATGCTGTATATACGTGTATACTGGTGAAATCTTTATAGCATCATAGTAGCTTGAAGGGGGTCATACAGCAAAGTACTGCATAGGCAGATTCAGTTCACAGAGGAGAATGCTGCAGACCTGATGGAGAGAGAAGGGGGAGGGGCAGCTAGCCCATCATGCACAGAAGAACAAGGCAAGCCAATAGGAAAAGCCCCATAAGACACACGGATCTGGGGCATGGGCTCAGGAAGAGCCCATTACAAAGAACTACAAGATTACAGAGATTTGTAGTTCAAAGGCACAACCTTAAATTAAAGGTACAAGCAATGTGTCAGTTACAGACAATGCTTAACATATACTCATAATCTGAACAATGTACATAATATTCATAATCCAAATCATACATTCATAACCTGAATCATAATCATATATTCATAATCTGAACCATAGTTACCTGATGCTAGGGTCCACCTTAGCAATCAGCACTTAAGAAAAAGATCTGGGTGTCATTGTAGACAATATGCTGAAATTTTCTACCCAGGGTGCAGCAGCAGCCAAAAAAGCAAACAGGATGCTGGGAATTATTAAGAAAAGATGCAAAATAAGACCAAGAATATTATAATGCCTCTGTTTCGCTCCATGGTGCAACCCAGTGGCGTACCAAGGGGGGGAGGGGCGGTGGGGGTGGTCCGCCCCGGGTGCACGCCGCTGGGGGGGGGGGGGGTGCCGCGCGCCTGTCGGCTCTTCGTTTTCATGCTCCCTCTGCCCCGGAACAGGTTACTCAGGGGCAGAGGGAGCATGGAAACAAAGAGCCAACAGGCGCGCGGCACCCCCCCCAGTGGCGTGCACCCGGGGGGAGGGTTCTTTCGCCGGGGGGTTGCGCTGCACCTGGAGAGGGTATTTCGCCGGGGGGGGGGGGTTGCGCTGCACCCGGGGGGCTGGGCGCATCGGCAATCCGCCCCGGGTGTCAGCGCCCCTAGGAACGTCACTGGTGCAACCTCACCTTGAGTATTTTGTTCAATTTTGGTCGCCATATCTCAAAAAAGATATGGCGGAATTAGAAAAGGTTCAAAGAGCAACCAAAATGATGATGGATGAAAATCCTCCCATATGAGGAAAAGCTAAAAAGCTTAGGGCTCTTCAGGTTGGAAAAGAGATGGCTGAGGGGAGAGATGATTGAGGTCTACAAAATCCTGAATGGTGTAGAATGGGTAGAAGTGAATCGATTTTTCACTCTTTCAGAAGGTTCAAAGACTAGGGGACACTCATTGAAATTATATAGAAATACTTTTAAAACAAATAAGAGGAAATATTTTTTCATTCAAGGCATAGTTAAGCTCTGGAACTGGCTGGAAGCTAAGGTAGCAGTGGTTAGAATATCTGGGGTTAAAAAAAAGTTTGGCTAAGTTCCTACAGGAAAAGTCCATAGTCTGCTATTGAGATAGACATGGGGAAGCCACTGCTTGCCCCAGGATTGATAGCATGGAATATTGCTACTATTTGGGTTTCTGCTAGGTACTTGTGACCTGGATTGGCCACTGTTGGAAGCAAGATCAGTAGCTAGATGGACCATTGATCTGATCCAGTATAGCTATTCTTTTGTTCTGATGTAATAAACAGCCTGCCTCCATGCAAATGGGGGCAGAATATACATGAGCATGTAAATATTGGCACTTATGTTATAGAATTGCCCCATCCCCTTAATTCCATGAGCTTGCACATTGTTCCACTTAGAGGGGCATAATCGACCAGAAACGCCTATCTCCATGGGCGTTAATCTCCGAGAACGGGTCCGTGAAGGGGCGGAGTGAACCGTATTTTTTAAAAAAAAATAGACGCCCATGCTTTATTCGCCAAGGTGTGAGCTGGGCGTTTTTGCTTTTCACCGATAATGGAAAATGAAATCGCCCAGCTCAAAAACGAATAAATGCAAGGCATTTGTTCGTGGGAGGGGCCAGGATTCATAGTGCACTGGTCCCCCTCACATGCCAGGACACCAACCGGGCACCCTAGGGGGCACTTTTACAAAAACAAAAAAAAAGGTAAAAGAGCTCCCAGGTGCATAGCACCCTTCCCTTGGGTGTTGAGCCCCCCAAATCCCCCTCAAAACCCACTGCCCACAAGTCTACACCAGTACTATAGCCCTAAGCGGTGAAGGGGGGCACCTACATGTGGGTACAGGGGGTTTGGGGGGGTTGGACGACTAGTAGCATTAAGCAGCACAATTGTAACAGGTAGGGGGGGGATGGGCCTGGGTCCACCTGCCTGACGTCCACTGCACCCCCTAACAACTGTTCCAGGGACCTGCATACTGCTGCTTGGGAGGAGGGTATGACATTTGAGGGTGAAAGTAAAAAGTTGTGAAACATCATTTGTTGTGGTGGGAGGGGGTTAGTGACCACTGGGGAGTCAGGGGAGGTCATCCCCGACTCCCTCTGGGAGTCATCTGGTCATTTAGGGCACTTTTTGGGGCCTTATTCGTCAAAAAACAGGGTCCAGGAAAAGTGCCCTAAATTCTAGCTACAAACGCATCCATTATCGGCGAAGGGCGCCCATCTCTGTTCGGGTGATAACCACGCCCCAGTTCCGCCTTCACCACGCCTCCGACACTCCCCCGTCAACTTTGTCCGCATCCGCGACGGAGTGCAGTTGAAAGCGTCCAAAGTTCGGCTTTCGATTATGCCGCTTTATTTGTTTTTGTGAGAAGAACGCCCATCTCCCGATTTAGGTCGGAACTTGGGCGTTATTCTCGTTCGATTATAAGCTGGACAGTGTGCAAAGTTATGCGCACAAATTATAGAACAGTGCCACTTACGTGTGGTCCGTGAAGGGGCGGAGTGAACCGTATTTTTTAAAAAAAAATAGACGCCCATGCTTTATTCGCCAAGGTGTGAGCTGGGCGTTTTTGCTTTTCACCGATAATGGAAAATGAAATCGCCCAGCTCAAAAACGAATAAATGCAAGGCATTTGTTCGTGGGAGGGGCCAGGATTCATAGTGCACTGGTCCCCCTCACATGCCAGGACACCAACCGGGCACCCTAGGGGGCACTTTTACAAAAACAAAAAAAAGGTAAAAGAGCTCCCAGGTGCATAGCACCCTTCCCTTGGGTGTTGAGCCCCCCAAATCCCCCTCAAAACCCACTGCCCACAAGTCTACACCAGTACTATAGCCCTAAGCGGTGAAGGGGGGCACCTACATGTGGGTACAGGGGGTTTGGGGGGGTTGGACGACTAGTAGCATTAAGCAGCACAATTGTAACAGGTAGGGGGGGGATGGGCCTGGGTCCACCTGCCTGACGTCCACTGCACCCCCTAACAACTGTTCCAGGGACCTGCATACTGCTGCTTGGGAGGAGGGTATGACATTTGAGGGTGAAAGTAAAAAGTTGTGAAACATCATTTGTTGTGGTGGGAGGGGGTTAGTGACCACTGGGGAGTCAGGGGAGGTCATCCCCGACTCCCTCTGGGAGTCATCTGGTCATTTAGGGCACTTTTTGGGGCCTTATTCGTCAAAAAACAGGGTCCAGGAAAAGTGCCCTAAATTCTAGCTACAAACGCATCCATTATCGGCGAAGGGCGCCCATCTCTGTTCGGGTGATAACCACGCCCCAGTTCCGCCTTCACCACGCCTCCGACACTCCCCCGTCAACTTTGTCCGCATCCGCGACGGAGTGCAGTTGAAAGCGTCCAAAGTTCGGCTTTCGATTATGCCGCTTTATTTGTTTTTGTGAGAAGAACGCCCATCTCCCGATTTAGGTCGGAACTTGGGCGTTATTCTCGTTCGATTATAAGCTGGACAGTGTGCAAAGTTATGCGCACAAATTATAGAACAGTGCCACTTACGTGTGTAACTTAATTTAATAATTAGCTGCTAATTGCTGTTAACCCACATTTTGGCTATAATTGGTGTTAATTGGCACTAATTAGTGGTTATGCATGCAACTGCCTTCCTTGAGATTCTAGAAATTTACCATGCAAAATCCATAGCATGCAACTGCAAGGGGGAGGGCATGGACCTGTGAGGGACATGGGCAGGTTAGAGGTGTGCACAGAAGTTATGCGCACATATTACAGAATACTAGCAGTTAGACATGGGCATTTACACTAGTCCAGTGGTTCCCAAACCTGGTCCTGGAGGCACCCTAGCCATTCAGGTTTTCAGGATCTCCATTATTAATATTCATGAGAGAGATTTGCATGCACTGTCTCCATTGCATGCAGATTTCTCTGATGAATATTCATTGTGGATATCCTGAAAACCTGACTGGCTGGGGTGCCTCCAGGACCAGGTTTGAGAACCACTGGACTAGTCATTGAGCTAGTGTAGGAGCTCATGACTGAAGTGAGGTGTGTGACTGCAGACTTGTGTTAGTATTGTATAAGAGGAATTACGTGCGCTTGCTAATATAGAATTCACACTTAGCACTCAGTATCCTGACGTCTAACTTTAGGTGACCCGTAGATAATTACTCCCTATGTGTGTGTTTTACGAAGTACAAATGTATCGTGCAACTCCGCCTCAGCCTCAGCCCTGTCCAAAGGGACACACATGTGTGGAATGTGTGAGAGTATGTTTGATCTTGTCAGTAAGAACTTGCAGTCCAAAAAAAGATGGTATATAATCCCAATACACTAATACACAAGTATCACTACTAACTACTACGAACAATTTATTTTGAAAACTGTTAACTGCATTATTTTGATGTGGGTTGTTCAAGAAATTATTTAAATGTTATATGATGGTGACTGAATGCACTTTATGTAATTAGGTGATAGAACATATATTTAGGAGTTAATATTCATGTTTATATTAAAGGAGTTTCTTTTAGGACCTGTTACTGCAAAGGAGCCTATAGCAGACTTTGTAAGCTGTCTGTTTGGCTATGCACTTGGCTATATGAGGTCCTTTTCTCCTAATATATAAGTGGTTATAAGTCTCTATTTTCCATACATATTAGTTAGTAGTGATCTTGTTAGGTATACTAACTCGTATCTGTGTATTCTTCTGTGCATTTCTCTAAGAGCCATTTTCAGCTTTTAAAATGCTTTATGAAATTTTTTTCCAAAGCACCCAGGGTAGTAATTTTCATTCCTAGTTTAGTTATTAGTAGTGACTAATCCTGGATTAAGTGTATGTTTGGAGATTTGAAGCCAGCTCCAAGACTCTTGGGTGGGGGATAGAGAAATTACTTACTGTGCAATTGTAAACAGTTCATGGAATGGACTAGCTAATCCAGTAATAGGAAGGTGAATATGTGAAAACAATATTGGGAAACAGGTCTACTAGATCACAGCTGCAGTAGGGTAGTACCAGGACCAGTCAGGTTTAGGACTGACCTAGGCTGGGTGGTACTCCTAATCTAGACTTCTATTCTAGCGTTTACACAAGAGACCAAATTTGATGCAATTAAAAATAAATTATTAAAAAGCCAAATGCCTGGAAGCTGTATGCTGCTGAGCCTTTCCATGATGACAGAGGACTAGAGTAGCATGATAAATGTTAGTGTTTCCTGTATGATCCCAGGACTTCTCCTATATGGGCTTATTATAGATTCCCATACAGTGCTAGTTTCCACAGAGCTGTTGAGCAGTCCAGGGCAATCCCTTTTGGTTTTTCTGTGGATGTTACAGTACATCATTTTGGATATGACAGATAAATTCTGTGTAGCCCCCTTCCTGGCGGGGTGAGGATTTGTCCCAAGGTACACAAAAAGATGGGGATAAATTTAAGGGTTTCTGGTGGACAGCACAATCCAGATTTCCCAGGAACCTAATTAGTTGACTTTAAAGTAATAACTCTAAGCAAATCTTAGGCCAGAGCAGGAGATTATTTTTAATAAAAACACCTTTTATTAGGTGATATCTCTAAAATCAAGTACATACATTACAATGTACCAAAATAGAATACAGTATGCCAAAATGTCCTTTCCTCGCCCCATTCACTCATTTGGTCCCAGGCAGGGCCCTTCTCACTGCCCCCCACTTGAATTCTCTTCTGGGATCTTGGTTATGCCCCTTCTGTTTTTTTCTTCAGGTCCTGGACTGGGTACCCTAGATTCCTCTATAGTTTCCTGCAAGACACCTTCACAAACACTTCAAACAGTCTCTGCATGGTACAGATCTCCACATGTAAAACACGGCTGTCTAAAATCAATATTTACATGTGTAAGTGCTGCTATTGAAAGCGAGGAGTAGGAACTGAATCAGGCTCTTCAAAACAGACCAAAGACTCTTAATACGGAGTACAAATTTTAATAGAGGATAACTCAACACAGTACTATGTTTCAGAGCCTCAGAGAGGGGGGGGGGGGGGGGGGGGGAGGGACATAATTTCCCGGCCCAGACCTGGAGGAACAGACACAGCAGGCCTCTCTTCTTCACAGTCTGCCGCATTGCCTTCCCCTGCAGGCTGCTTTTCCCCTCAGGCCGCGCATGCGTGACCTGAGAGAAAAAGCAGCTGCAGGGAAAGGCCACGCGGCAGAAGGAAGAAGAGCAGCGCTGGAGGACAAACTTCTGCTGGCGGGGCCTTGGGATCCTCGCCAGCCAAGGTACCGAACAGTTACGGCAGGCGGGTGGCAGCAGCAATTGGGGAGGGTGGGGCAGCGAATCCTGGGGGGGGGGGCCTGGCGGCAGCGATGCTAAGAAGGCCCAGCGGTAGCGACGACCCTGTGGGGGGCTCAGTCTCTCAGTGGCCCTGCTACATTTCAGCACTAAAAGTGTTTTTTTCAGGAGTCTTGGTGGATGTTCCGAAGCGATATCACTCGCAACACTTCTCAATGGACTTTGTAAGGACCACAGAATTTCATTTTTGAACATATAACAATAATGATTGTCAGACACATACACCAAGACTCAGGCACTTTTAGTGTCGAAACACGGCACCGTGTTGAGTCATCCTCTATTAAAATTTGAAATCCGTATTAGTACATAAGTACATAAGTAATGCCACACTGGGAAAAGACCAAGGGTCCATCGAGCCCAGCATCCTGTCCATGACAGCGGCCAATCCAGGCCAAGGGCACCTGGCAAGCTTCCCAAACGTATAAATATTATATACATGTTATTCCCGGAATTGTGGATTTTTCCCAAGTCCATTTAGTAGCGGTTTATGGACTTGTCCTTTAGGAAACCGTCTAACCCCTTTTAAAACTCTGCTAAGCTAATCACCTTCACCACTTTCTCTGGCAACAAATTCCAGAGTTTAATTATACGTTGGGTGAAGAAAAATTTTCTCCGATTTGTTTTAAATTTACTACACTGTAGTTTCATCGCATGCCCCCTAGTCCTAGTATTTTTTGGAAAGCGTGAACAGACGCTTCACATCCACCTGTTCCACTCCACTCATTATTATATACCTCTATCATGTCTCCCCGCAGCCATCTCTTCTCCAAGCTGAATAGCCCTAGCCTCCTTAGTCTTTCTTCATAGGGAAGTCGTCCCATCCCCGCTATCATTTTAGTCGCCCTTCGCTGCACCTTTTCCAATTCCACTATATATTAAGTGTCTTTGGTCTGTTTTGAAGAGCCTGATTCTGTTCCTACTCCTCGCTTTCTTCTGTGACTTCTCATGGGACATTGGTGTTCTTTCCACTTTGGTGGTTTTTTTCTAAGTGCTGCTGTTTACAAGTGGATATGTTGGGCAGGTCTTTATCTGCCGTCATCTACTATGTTAAAGTAAAGGTCTGTATGTTAATTTGCATTTGTTTTGGAAGCTTCTCTGGTTATTCTAGGAAGGTGGCAATATAATATTTTTTATGATAAAATATATATGTATATTGTTTTTATTTAACCGTGTTATCCACCTCCTTTCAAATACCAGAGTGGTCTTAAATAAAAGCCATTGAACAGCCTCAGAACCTGGCAGAGCCTGTTGGACCTCATAGAAAGATGTGTATGTCTAACTTTAAATGAGTTGCTTTTTATCCTACTGTGACCTCTTGTCCAGACTAATGTCAACTCCTGTGTAGTAACCTCCTGCCCTCTGGAGGTCTGTGCAGCCTTTTCTCAACAGCATACAGGGAACATAAGAGCAGTGACAGCAGCTGATCTACAAAAAAGGTCTGTTAAATACATTTCAAATACTAGTCAAGACAATATCATTATTACTTGCCTTTTCAAGTTGGTTTTAATTCCAGCAGGGGTATTAACCTGCTTGATCACTCCCACTATTTTGAATCTGAAGTAAATTAGATGCCACTGAGCCTGGCATTCAGAAACCATGTCAGGGAACTATGACTGTAACATAAACAGCTGGAAAGAGAGGTTTCAACAAAGATGGATTAACGTACGTGAAGGAAAAAAAATGAGCAAATGTGAACACAAGGGCAGAAAATAGAGCTAGAAAAAAAAGACTGAAAGGCAGTGCTAAAGTCAGCAAGCACACAGCAATACTTTAAAGTCTGCCTGGGACTTCTGCTATCAGTATAAGCCGAACACTAATTTGTAAATTTGTTTTTCAGATTTCTCCTGAGCTGTTTCTGAATTGAGTGTATTTAATGTTTCTCTTGTGTGTCTGTTTGAATTTTTTCAGCTGGGAGGTGATGGACTCTAAGCCACACTGCAGGCCCGGACTCAGCCAGTGCATCGCAAACTCCTGGTCCAGCTGCACGGTATTTCTGCAAGAGCTGTCTCTCTTCAAACAGCAGAACCCTGGCAAGGTAGGTGGCAAAAACCAGACATTCCCCTGTTCCACGTCATTCGGAGTTTCAGACATGCCCTGCTGAAGCACACCATAGCAGTATTTTTAAACATGGGTATTCTACCTGTCTGTTTTGTTCTCTGCAGACTAAGATATCAAAGTGAAATTAACATCCAACTAGGGGTATTCATAATGAAAGGGCTTTCTCCTGTTCTGTGTGTCTGGTGTGAGTTGTATGGAGCAAGCAGGCGTGCTTCGTGGTTCACATTTTCACTGAGATGTTGGATTTTCTGTTTTACACCACAGCTTTAGCAGTATGATAGGCCAGTGGTTCTCAAACCTGTTCTGGAAGACCACGAGCTAGTCGGGTTTTCAGGATATCCCTAATGAATATGTATTAAATAATAATAATAAAAAACATGGGCATATACACAAATGGAAGTAATCACACATATACTATAAATAAACTATCAAAAGTTGCTTCTAAACAATATAAATAATGCACAATTTTATTAGAAAATTATGTTTAAAAAAGTTTGCTTTAAAAATCACATAAATCTACCAATAATTAGCAATGGTCATCTCCTTCCCTGATGTAGACATAAGGTCAAACTACAAAACTCTCACTTTTGTGCCTTATAAATCTAATAAAGACATTACTTATCTGATAACTCAGTCCAAATGTCCTCTGTAATTGTCTAGGTGTTCCGATGATTGTACAAAACACAATTCCCGAAATCGCCACACAAACCGTTGATGGAATATCTTCAGCCATTCTAAGGCTTCCAAATCTTTCATTGCAATTGTAATCCAAAGCCCTTGGAGCACTTTGCCCTCTAAGCTGAGCAGGAGTCCCCCACCTACAATCCTTCCAGTGGGGGGTGCTGTTTCACTATCATATTTTCAATAGTGAGGGACAGGCAAGCTCTGCAGGACTCCAGGGAACCTGCTTGTTCCTAGCGATTGAAATCAGAATATTGAAGCACCACCCCCCACTGGCAGCAATGCAGTTGGAGAAATTGCACTGAGCGTAGAGGGAACAGTGCCATTGAGTCTTCTTTGGCAACCCCCATCATTCTGGTTTTACTGCTACTCTTTGCATGTCTACCCAAGCTGAACTGAGAGGAAAAGCCACATACTTGAAAGACAAGGCGTTTCTCAGTAGACAAAGAGAATGAATTTGAAAATGCCCACCTCCTTGAGGATTACTTCAATAACAAGTTTGAAGGTGGGGTAGATGTCATTGGCATACATTGGTCAGCAGTATTGCGGCCTTACAAGGGAAGCTATTTGGCAGCTCTCTTTCAGCTCATTTTTGGATTCACAGTTTCTCTGACTTAAAAATTAGTAAATACTACTGGGATAGGGGAAATGTGGTAGAGAGCTCCAAATTTCTCAGTGGGTAAATCAGGCACAAGAAGCAAATCCTTTACAGATTTTGGCCAGTACCAAAGAGGTGGCATATAAGTATATATAGTATGTTTAGGGTGCTTAAGATTTATGAGTTTATATGTTTGTTAATGTCTGGTGGATGTGTTTTATATTGTGAATATTTGTTTTTATTGTAATCCACTTTGATCTTAAAGCAGGATATATATCCATGAAATAAATAAATAAAATATTTAAAAGAATGTTCTAGAACAAGAGGATATGGTATGATACTCCAGGGAGCTACATCAGAAAATATTCCTTCACTTAAAGGGCCAAGGATATATGGAGTGGCCTCCCAGCTGAAATGATGGAAACAAGCATAATAAAGTAATTCAAAAAAGCATGGGATAAGTACAGAGGATCCCAAATGGTAAAGACTGGAAGGAAGCTGGGTCAGTGGCGTTTCACCAGGGTTGGGGTGGACAAGCTAGATGAAACCAATGGTCCTTTCTGCAATCATAGTCTAGCACAATAGTAAGAACAAAAGTTGAGAGGCTGTGTTATTGCTAAC
The DNA here is from genome assembly GCF_901765095.1 of Microcaecilia unicolor. Classification (NCBI taxonomy): domain Eukaryota; kingdom Metazoa; phylum Chordata; class Amphibia; order Gymnophiona; family Siphonopidae; genus Microcaecilia; species Microcaecilia unicolor. The sequence goes on along the minus strand of NC_044031.1, from coordinate 287,467,415 downwards.
CCTTCTTTCCCTCTCTAGGGCAGAGAGAGAGAGAGATGTGATAGCTGTGTTAGTCCACTTTTAAAGGTAATCAATAGAAATAAAACAAAATAAAACATAGAAAAGAAAATAAGATGATACCTTTTTTATTGGACATAACTTAATACATTTTTTGATTAGCTTTCAAAGGTAGCCCTTCTTCGTCAGATCGGAAATAGGCAAATGTTGGTATATATAAGTGAAATGTTATATACCAATGTATATAATGGCAAATGTTGGTATATATAAGTGAAACACCAAAGCATTTCAGTGACAGTTTAACAGGATGAGGGTGGATTAGGTGAGAGACAGGGAGAGTCGGGTGGATAAGGGGCAGGGAGCTATGCATGGAGATAAGAGGGTGACAAAGCAGTACAATTTTATGGTTTATAATGGGCTAGAAAACCCAGATCTTTAAGTCCTGTCTGGTGGGTGTCAAAATATTTACTCATTCTGACTTCAAAGGTCTTACATTCCTGTATTGTTTTAAAGTTCCCTTTTAGGATTCTTACCATAAAATCACTGGTACAGTGTTCTGGTTTTGTAAAGTGTTGCCCCACTGAGGTGACATCATGGTTGGTACTAGCATTTTTCATATGGTGTCTATGCAAATTAAATCTCTTCTTTAGCATCTATTGTGGATAAAGATAATTGGGCAGAGCAGTTGGTCTTTTTCTGAGGCCAATATTCAATCAAAAGAGGAGTGCATAATTTAGGGAGCTCTTTGTTTTAGTTATGTGTAACTGTTTTTGTTTGAGTAATTTTATGATTATGTTTGCTATAATTTGGGCAGGCCAAAAGCATGCCAATGGTGATTTCTTGTTGTGGGAGGTGGACTGTAACATGGCAGGCACTCAACCGGGCAAGGTAGTCTATAGGATACTGTTACTTCCCAACAGTGTCAGGGCCACCTTAAAACCTCTAGCTCTGCCCACAGGGGAAGTGGCATGGAAAGGATGGAGCCAGAAAGATATGACCCAGGAAGTATAAAAGGCCAGGCCAGAGAAACTGCTACCACTACTTTCAGGTAGGCCAAACTCAACTTGGAACCTTGAACAGTTTGTGTTTTGACCTGGCTGGCTGCAGGCCAGCTTGTGTGCCTGCTAGAGACTGTGCTAACTCTGGATCCAGGGACCAGGCCATCCAAAGATGCCGTAGTGCTTACAGAATTAGCTTTGGATAATATTTTCTCCCCTCAAGTGAAGTAAACAGGAGCCCTTCCTAGACACCTTTAATAAAATATTATTTGTTTTCACTGTAAGTTGTAGTGTGTGTGGCTTATTTTACTGTGCTCCAGGGCCCACTCTTGCTTACAATACCACAAGGATTTTGGTTAGTCACCCTATTTTCTAAAGAAAGGTTCATAGTATAATCTGTTAGGGTAAGGATAAGCAAGTCCTGCTACAGTACTGTATTTGCGGCTGGTGTTGGTCCTTGTGTGGGTGAGAGTAGCTAAGTAGCTGCTTTTTTCATTAAAGGCTTGGGAGAAGAGCCAAGCTTTCACCTGCTTCCTGAAGCAGAGAGAGGGAATAGATGACTTTGGTCAATAAGCCTTAGGGAATAGATGACATTAGCAAGGTCACATGCTTCAGCACAGTGTTGTCAGTTAATAGGTGTACTTGAGAAACGGTACTCTACCTGCCATTTCCATGTTTTTCCTGTTATTGACTCTAGAATAACCTGCATTTGCTGAGCTGGAACAATTAAGTGGTGGTTTATACTGTGCTTTACAGTGCCTCACATTATTGGGGATGTGGCAACGTCTTCCACTTAGCCTGCAAGTAAACACTCATAGCTGCTCTTCAGAACGTGCCTTGTTAATAAAAAATATCCTGTTTCTAATGAATTCACCGAGGAAGAATGTCATTTAGAAAGCATGTACCAGAGGTGGTGCTGGAAACTGTTCCCCAGGGAGGCTTAGGAGATGGCTGAGCATTATTATATTAGGAATCTTGCTGTAAATTAACTCCACCATCACGTGCTGTAAAAGACAGATTTAGAAAAACAGTCCTCCATTTTTTTGCTGTATTAATATCGCAGTTCAGTAGAGGAATGCGATTACTGTATGACTCCACTTGAATAAACAGAAATGAAGACCAGACATTAAGATGCAGGTGACACCTTTATTTCTGTTGTTGTTAGCTGACATTAAGTTAATCCAATGTAAAGCTTCCACCTGCCCTCTAACTTATTGGTTGCTCTTTATGCCTACGTAACATGAGGCTTCTCAGTGATTAAAACTGATAGGAATATCTGACTTGTACTGTCACTTGGGGAATGTGGCTTCAGGTGTGCAAGTGCAATTAGGCTTTTTTGTTTTTGTTTATTTTGTTACCATCACCAAGTAAATTATGGGAGCTCTATTCAGCTGGCAGTGGTCAGGGTTTCTTTAAATGCTGGCCATCACCAGCTGAATTAGACCCAGCTAATCAGTGATGCTTTCCATGTCTCTCCAAATTGCTCCAACAGTCCACTCCCAAAGATACACATTATCCCAGTAACAGGATTAAAAATATAGGGGTCAATATTCAGTGCTAGTTAACCGGGTAGGAGAGGCAGATTGAACCTAACTGATGAAGGCATCGTGCAGGGCAGGATGCCATCATTTTCAAGATGATAGCTGCTGGAGACAGGAGCGAGTGTTACAGAGTCCAGGGAGGCCTGGGCAAGGGGTTCCACTAGACAACATGAACTTAGGGTTTGGGGGTCAGGGATGGATGGGTACTACTAGATACCAGAGATTTTTCAGGGGTCAGGGTGAAAAGGGGACTGGTCATGTTGGGCGGGGGGGGGGGGTGCTCTAGACACCAGGGATATTTTTCAGGGGTCAGGGAGAGAGAGGGGGCTGGTCATATTAGGAGTCAGGTACCCTAGAAATCCAGGAATAATTTTGGAGGGTTGGGATGGGGAACACCATGAGATCCTTGCAGAAAGCAATCCAGGTCAAGACGGTCGGGCTACACATCTGCTCCTCCCTTCTATGCTGCCCTGTTCTGCATAGCTGCAAAATTAATGACCGCATTACCATGCACTTTAATGTGGCCTGTGGTAATTTTTTTATTTTATTTTTTTGTTAACATTTGTACCCCGCGCTTTCCCACTCATAGCAGGTTCAATGCGGCTTACATATTATATACAGGTACTTATTTGTACCTGGGGCAATGCAGGGTTAAGTGACTTGCCCAGAGTCACAAGGAGCTGCCTGTGCCTGCAGTGGGAATCGAACCCAGTTCCCCAGGACTAAAGTCCACCATGCTAACCACTAGGCCACTCCTCCACTTAACTTGCATGGTTTTCATGCAAGTTAACACTTATACTGAAACTATTTCTGCATTGTTTAGCCAGTAAAACCCATGGTAAAAGCAGACTAACTGCTCTAATGCTTTCTGCATGGGCCCATAAGTGTTGTAGGATTGTACCTTGTTGGACAGATTAAGGATAAGTCGCTCACTAGCTTCACTGTCTCTAACTTCATTTCCTCCCACTGTCCCTGGTTCCCTCACCAGTAGTCTAGCATCTCACCTGTCCCCCTCTCTGTAGAAGCCCAGAATCTCTCCCTCTCCCTCACACTCCACCCTCCTCCCTGCCAATGAGTCCATTACCTCTCTTCCTTCCTTCCACAGCCTCCCACGAGTCCAGCACCTTTCTATATTCTTTCTTCCCTCCTTTCCCCCCCCCCCATGGTCTTCCATCTTCCCCTCTCCCCTCCCCTCCCCCATAGTTCGACATCCCCCCTCCCCCCCCCCCCCCGTTCCATTTCCTCCACAGGTCCAGTGCTTCTCTGTTCTGCTCCTTGAAGATGCAAACTCCTCCCCCCCCATGAACGCTCCTTTCCTGTAAGTCCAATAACCTTTCCTTCTTCCTCCCTTATCTCCCTTCCCCCCTCCTCCATCCTTCAAACTTTTTTTCCTTGCCAGCAGCAGCTGCCATTACATGCAGCCTGGGCCAATGCCGGATCCTTCCCTCTGATGCAACCTCCTGTTTATGCATAGATGGGATGCAGCAGAGGGAAGGATCTAATCACATAATGTGTCTTTGATGAATCTTTTATTCATGCACTGATTCATACAATTTTAATACCACACACTAATTATAGAAACATAATAGATGTGGGAATATCTGCCTCCAATTTAAGAAGGTTGCAAACTTTTTAAAATACTGCTATTTGATTTTTGGGTAATGCTCAAAAGTATGATCAAGTTACACCTCTGATTATATAAAACCATTACCTTCCCATTAGGTATACAATAGATTTTAGGTTACTGGTACTAGCACGTAAGGTTTATTATGAACATGTCCTTTTATATTTAACTTCTTTAACTATACCCTATGTACCAGGTAGAAGTTTACATTCCTGAATGATTACTAAATGATGTACGAGTGCGTTGGAATGATGTCAAGGGTAGCCCATCTCAGAACTGGAGACTTACCTCTGCTATGCTGGAGATCAAAGCCAATAAGTGACATTTCTCTTGGTAGCCCCATTTGTTTTTAAATATTTTATTGATTGTAAACCGTTCTGATGTGTTTATTGAGAACAGTATATCAAACACGAAAAATGTAGGGTGAAATGGAAGTTATGGTAAGAATGACTACCAATGATTTAGAAAAGAGTTTGTTCTTGGGCAGATTTTTATTAATATTGGTAGATGATTTTAGTCCATCCCTCCCGTCTAAAGAGGAGAAAAATACAGAGCTCTTATAGCCTGAGAGACCTGATATCACCCAGGTGAAAGGAGAAAAAATTAGATACTGAATTGGTATGCATCAGAGGAGGAGAAAGGAGATGAAGCTGCACCAATAAGGGTGTTTGCTCAGAGGAGAAAGGTGAACATTTGGAGGAAAGGAGAGATTTAGAGCAAGTGAAGGATTGCAGATATGGAAGGGGAAATCACTAAATAGTAGAGGTTTCCATGCACAGAAGACAGGAGCAAAGGAACATCTTTTTGGTTGCAGGGGCCAAACCAATCTCCATCCTTGTCTTTAAGCTGTCCAGTTACAGATGTTATGTTGGGCAAATATTGGTAGGGCCATGGCCCCAATGGCCCATCCCATTCCACTACCTATACTGGGAGAAATTCAAGAACTAAAGAGGGACATTGGGACCACAGACCCAGCCATTTCCTTTATTTTCTGCTTGCTAGAGGGGAACATTACTTCCAAGTTGCACTGTCATATTTACTTAAAATATGTTAGCTCATTTCTTGTATTATGGAAGACTCTGGAGGTTAACCCCTTTCTCCATTGGAGAACCCACATCAGGGCTAAAGAAATAGTAAGTGAATAGAGGGAAAAGACTGAGCCCTGCTGTGGCTGAGTGTGGCCCTGCTCAATAAGGACAGGCCTGTGACAGGGCTTACACCCCTATTTTACTTTGTCTTCCAACTCGCTCAGCTCAGTCATTGTAGAAACAGTTCTTGGCACAGCCAAGCGCCAAGGCTTCTTCCAGAACACCACAGTCATAGGCCCTAAATCTACCTATTGCAGAGTGAGCCCCCTTCCCTCCGGACTGTGAATGCTACCTCCCCAGTATCCCAGTGCTGGCCATTCCCAGGAAATATAAGACCCCATCTTCCCTGCAGAAATTGAACGCCGGCCCCTTTCCATTACAGAGTGCACAGCACCAGGGTCACCGAGAGATTGAACTGGGCCCGGGGCAGAGCTGTTGCTGGGCCTGGGGCAGAGCCGCCACCCTCCCCCCATCGCTGCTGTGCCCCCCCCCCCGGATCGCTGCCACCCACCCCCTGGATCGCTGTCACCCCCCCTCATATAATCCAATTACCTTCGCTGGTGGGGATCCCAAGGCCCCGCCGGCAGAAAACGTGTTCCTCCAGCGTTGCTCTTCCGCCAATTGCCTGCCCCTGCAGCTGCTTTTCCTTTAGCTAGGCAGAAGAGCAGCACTGGAGGTGCTCCTCTGGGTCCTCCCCAGCCTCCAAAGGGGGCCCGGCTGCAGTGCCGGAGTTTTCTCTCTCCTGCTCCTATCGGGATGTGATCATTCGGGTCCCATCAGGAGAGACAGAGACCCAGGTGCCGGGCCCCCTTTGGAGGCCTGGGCCCGGGGAATTTTGCCCCCCCCCCCCCCTCGGCAGCTATGCACAGCACTGCCACTAGCAGTGCTTTCTCATAAACACTGTAGAACGTGAAGGAAACAGGTTTGATTTCACTTCTTCCCCCCTCCTCCTCATGTCCTTACAAGGCATATCAGCATTTTATCACACCTTCTTGAGCTTGTTTTCCGGTTCTGCAGTGTCTAAGGGGCCCTTTTACAAAGCGATGGTAAGCCCAGCGTGGGCATACAACATGCTAATCTGGAGTTACCACTGGCCCAACGCAGGCACTGGTGGTAGTTCCAGCCCCATTGCGCACCATCTCCCGTGCTAGTGAAAATATTTAAAAAATATTTCCACAGGTGCTAACCTGGCGGTAATCGGGCAACACTGTGCACTACCTGGTTACCGCCAGGTTAGCACAGGAGCCCTTAACGCCACCTCAGTGGGTGACATTAAGTGCTCCTCACTGCATGACCATGCGGTAAGTGAAATCTTACCACATGGCCATGTCTTTTTTTCTGCCTTTTTACCTGCTGCGGCAAAAAGGGCCTCAGCGTGCATCTATAACAGACCCCGCTGTTAGTGCAGGGACCGTTTTACAGCAGCTTGATAAATGGATCCCTAAATTTCCCTATCACTGTAACCCCCCTGCTTCCTTGAAATATTCTACTCTGAGGTGGCGCCATATATGAAGTCAACTTCCTGCTGCTGCTACTCCACATCCAGAGTCACTTTTTTTGAGGTAATGCTTCTGCAGATCCACCATACCCAATAATTCACGGGTGTGCAATTTGAGGGAATTGTAGTGGTTCTAATTTCTCTAGAATCAATTTGTTAAATAATAAAAGACTGAAACCAGATACAATTGGGCTCATTTTCGAAACAGAAAAACGTCTAAAAAGTGGCATAAACCAGCATTTGGATGTTTTTCTTACAAAAATGACCAAATCAGTATTTTCGAAACCTATTTCTAGACGTTTTGCTATGAAGTCCATCAGAAGTGCATCCAAATCTCAAGGGGGCATGCCAGGGGTGTGTTCAGGCTGGGACTTGGGTGTTCCTAAGATTTAGATGTTTTTCAGCCATAATGGAACAAAACAAGCCGTCCAGGAATAAAACTAAGACGTTTTGAGCTAGACCTGTTTTTATAATGAATAAGGCACAAAAAGGTGCCCTAAATAACCAGGTGACCTCCCCGTATTCCCCCAGTGGTCACTAACCCCCTCCCACCCCCCCAAAATGTGATGAAAAACATTACTTGCCAGCCTCAGATGTTATACTCAGGTCCATTAGAACAGCCTGCAGGTCCCTGGAGTAGTCTAGTGGTGTGTCAGTGCACTGCAGGCAGGTGGACCCAGGCTCCTCCCTCCCTCTACCTGTTACACTTGTGGAAGAAACTTACATATGTGCTCTAGTTTAGAGCTGCTGGGTGTTACTATTACCTCTGGCTTACTGTTGGAGACAGGAACCAGGTAAACCATTGATCTTACCTGGTTTGGCTGCTCTAATGTTTTTGACTGTTCGATGGCACTATGCTGATTGTTTCATTGTTATTCCATGGTCCCTGTGTCGACCATAGCAGTTGTGTGTGCTACTTTTTAAGGTATGATGGTTTTTTTCTGGGCCAGACTGGGAAGGTTGTTTCCTATATATAATTGAGTCCTGTAATGCAAAGTTCTGCAAATGAGTCCACGTATCAGACCTAAAAAGGCAATTTTTGAAGGGACTTTGACCTGCCCTCCCATTGCCACACCCCCTTTTGGTGTGCATGCTGTGGTATTCGAGTGCCCAGGCTTATAAAATAGCACACATCCAGATGTGCACAAACCCCTAATTAGTGCAAGTTAACATCAATAATTGTTAGTGTCCAGTTATTGAATTATCTCATTGATCAATTAGGTTGGGCACGCTTCTTCGAGTGCCATTTATAGATTCCAGAGGGAGGTGTATATAGTCAGTATAATCCTGTTCTTTCAACAAAAACATAATACACTCAAAAGATGTGTTATACCAAGTTCCAAATTTCCATAAAGCACACCATAAAAATTAGTGCATTTCAATAATAAAAAAACATATGTGTATTTCTATAAATCTTCCCCCCAAAATTATAATTTTTGATGATGCAGCATCTACAGTAGATGTTTTGGGCACACCATTGTGCCTGCATCAGGGACAATCAAGTGATCTGCTGAAAAACACTCACAGGAGCAAGTTACTGTTGTCGTCTCTGCTTCCAAAAGGCCCCAGCTTACATACTTATCTTCAGTTGAACAAGGTTCTCATTCTTTTAGAGACTAATTTAAAAACTTTCACACATAAAGAGCTAGATTCTATTTATGGGGCTATTCTATAAACCTCACCTAACATAAGGCATGGTTTATAGAATTATGTGTAGCAGCTGTCCTGTGACTAAAACTTATGACAACTATTCTAATCAAATATCTTTATTATAAATTGTAAATCACCATAATATCATAAAACCCAATAACTTATCACTCATACCATTCATACTAACCCAACCACACCACACCACATACATTCATAGACAATATATAGCGCAAATGTTAATCATATAAACTTCAGTGGAAAATAGTTCGGAGTGCAAGGATAGGGGGAACACAATCACAGTTTGTTAAATAATAATCTTCTTTTATCAGTGTCCCAATGTTCTTATATGTATACTGATCCAAATCTCAGTTCTTGTTGTTTAATACTTCTTCAGACCAACAGCATGTGCGGGCATTCTTTCGTTGGGAAACCCGCCGTGTGCCATGGAAGTGGCATGAATCCTAGGCAGCCCATTGTGGCCGGCGAACCTACCCCTGATGACGCTCAGTGAGTGAAACACAGACTGTGTAGGGTCATATGTGTTTATTTCAATAGTATTTGGAATGCTTCACAGCGGAGTATAAAATATAGTGAATGCTGAGATATGGATTGAACAATCATAGTGGGAGAAACATGTCTGATTGAGTCACTCGTGGAGAGTATTGTGGTCGACAGCAGAGAATTTTGGAATCTATCAACACAACCAGGAGGGGATTATAATATTATATACAGGCATGAGTTAACAGCGTTACCAGCTTGTCATATTTTGAGAACTATTTGACTTCTGGTCTGAAGAAGTATTAAACAACAAGAACTGAGATTTGGATCAGTATACATATAAGAACATTGGGACACTGATAAAAGAAGAATATTATTTAACAGTTAGGATAGTTGTCATAAGTTTTATAGTCTTTGACAGATTTTGTCACAACTGTTTTTAAATATATATCTCTTGTTTTGATCATTTGTGACTAAAATTTAGGCGCAGGCATCTATACAAACTAAAACCTGGTGTAAATGAACACATCTTATGTAGGCACAGATCGGGCATATTTTGTAATAGTGCTTGTAAACATCCAATTATCAATGCTGATTGGCTTGTTAACCAATTAAGTTCCATGTGCTGATTTGGATGTGGAACTTTAGTTGCACTTAATAGAATCTGGGGGGAAACACCTTTTATACAACTACTGTATGGTTTATGCATATGCAATTAGAAGCGATACAAAGAAGGTGTGTACTTTATGCAATCCGTATGTACGCATGTACTGGGGTGTACCTTGGGTGGAGTCACAATTTATGCGCTAATATTTAAGCCTACTCCAGAGCAGGTGCAAATGTCTGTGTCTTGAATCTAGCCATGATTTCTGCTAGTTTACCCCTAGTATTTTATAAAGACACATAGATGCTTATGTGTCATAAAATAGTCTAAAAATAGATGCCTTCTTGCCCTTTCAACTTAGGAGAGCTATTACAAAATTACCCACGACATGATATTTCTGCCAGGCTCTATACCCCTCATACCCTGATAAAGCAACTAGTGATTGCCACAGCGGACTTGGTATAAACTCTTCCATATTTTTGTAACCCATATGGTTTTGCTCCTGACATTTGTTTGCTTTTATATCTCATGAGGACAGTTTTTTTTTTTTGCCCTTTTTTGATTTTGATTAGGCTAAATAACTTGTCATTCAAGGCTGTCCCTGCATCACAAAAGCCTTGTAGCGGAAACTTTTAAAGATATTTTTGTGCATAAATGTTTTGTATTTTATGTTACAGTAATCACATTTTATAACATTCTTCAGAATATGGATACTAAAGCATACCAGGGGCATATCTGGACTCTGGCGGTAGGGGGGCCAGAGCCAGAGGGAGGGGGGCACAATTTAGCCCCCCCCCGGCGCCACCAATCCCCCCCCCCCCGCCATTTCTGGACACCCCCCACCACTGCCAGACCCCCCCTCGCCACCAATGACACTCTCCACCCCCTCCCGCCGCCGCCAACCCTCCCCCGCTGCTGTCACTTACCTTTGCTGGCGGGGGACCCCAACCCCCCGCCAGCCGAGGTCCTCTCTTCCATGCAGGCTGCAAGTTGCAATGCTTCCTGTTCTTCTGAGTCTGACGTCCTGCATGTACAACGCGCAGGACGTCAGACTGAGTTCCAAATTCTGAGTCTGACGTCCTGCACGTTGTACATGCAGGACGTCAGACTCAGAAGAACAGGAAGCGTTGCAACTTGCATCCTGCACGGAAGAGAGGACTTCGGCTGGCGGGGGCTTGGGGTCCCCTGCCAGCAAAGATCGGCGACGGGTTGGTGGCGGGCGTGCGGGAGAGAGGGAGGGGGAGGTGGAGAGGGTCGATGGTAGGGGGGTCTAGGGCGAAATCTGCGGGGGCCCAGGCCCCTGTGGCCCCACGCAGATATGCCCCTGAAGCATACACCCTGTATATGCATAATGCTGTCTCCCCCTGATCAGAAGCATTTTTGGGGGGTGGCCTTTTTGATGTTAAATAAACTGGCAGTCTTTTGTGTGTTTGAGATTACATGGGTGTATTCTGTGGGGCAGGGGCATAGCAAGATAAAAATATGTCCAGTGAAACTTTTCTACTGCTCCCACCTTCCAGTAAACCCCCCAGGCATACCTGACCGATGCCCTGGTGGTCTAGGGTATGCAGGCAACAGCAATCCCCACTTGCTGCTGCCAGTGCCAGCTTTAGGTTCAAAACGGTGTCTATGACCTCTCGATCACCAGTGCATCAGTCAGGTGGCCTGGGGGCGGAGCCTATGGGAAGGTGAGTGGGTGTGCTCACGGGGGTGGGGCATAGGGAGAGCAATTGGACATGATGGACAACCAAGGGAGGTAATGGACGGGGCCAGTGGCGTACCAATGGGGGGGGGGCGGTGGGGGCGGTACGCCCCGGGTGCAAGCCGCTGGGGGGTGCCGCGCGCTGGTCAGCATCGTTCCTTTCCATGCTCCCTCTGCCCCGGAACAGGAAGTAACCTGTTCCGGGGCAGAGGGAGCATGAAAACGAACAACGCTGACCGGCGCGCAGCACCCCCCCAAGCGGCGTGCACCGGGGGGGGGCGTTCTTTAGCCGGGGTGGGGGGTGTCCCTTCACCGGGGGGGGGGGTGTTGCACTGCACGGGGGGGGGGGGGGGGCGCATCAGCGATCCACCCCGGGTGTCAACGCCCTTCGGAATGCCACTGAACGGGGCACAGTTTTGGCACTCCTTCCTCCCTTGCACTCTGTATGGTTGCATCGGCCGCATATATATTGCAATGGCCCTGCTATGGGGTAGTTCCCTCTGCAGCTTCTTGTGAACCTGGGTAAGTCACTTAACCCTCCATTGTCACAGGTACAAAAACTTAGATTATGAGCCCACTAGGGACCAAGAAAGTACCTGCATATAATATGTAAACTGCTTTGGTTGTACTACAGAAAGGCGGTATATCACATGCATTACCCTTAGCTTTGCCCTTAATTTTTAAAAGAGAAAGTATCTGTATGCTTTTCCTTTTAAAACTTATGCCCATGCCTGCTGCGTAAGTTGCTCTGCCTTTCTAAAATTTTCTTTGTGGTGGATAGTGGATATTGTGATGCAGAGAACAGACTGTGACTGGAGGGTGACTTCATGTAAGAGTGAACATAAACAGTAGTTTGTCTGGTTAAGACATGTAAAACGAAAAGGCATGGGGGTATAGAGCCCCAAAATGAATTGACAGGCAATTTAAACCCATGCAGTATTTTTGTTTGAAAGTACACACTTGTATCGGTGAACTGTTTTATTCAAGTTACTGCAGTTTAAATCCTCCCCACTGCTCTCTTTTGATCCATGAGTCCTGTGTGAGCAGTCCTGTCCTCTAACAGAACAGTACTGCAGTTGCTTTGCATACCTTTTCTGGGGTTGACCTCTGTCACAAGAGACATCCCACAGATTGCTTGCAGCAGTCCAGTGGCAGTGCTCAGCATGTTTGTGGTGATTCACAACCTGGCTGCCCTCACAGGCACTACAGAATGACAACGAGTCACCCGGTAGAAATGTCAGGAATGACAACCTGAATGGAAAGAGGCAGTGCCTTCCTACCCGGGAGCGAACGTGGCAGTGTGCAGTGCTTAATGAACACTGAACAGTCTGGTGATGCGGCACAAGGGTGGTAGGTGATGAGTGACGATGTCATCGATTGTCTTACAGTGCAGATTTAACTTATCGGAAGCCAAGATTTCATAAATACTATAAACTGATGGGTTCATTCATGCCTACATTTGTAAACTTTTTCATATTTTCCCTATGTAGACTGTTAATGTGAGCTTTATAGGCTTGTGGGTATGTTTGCAAGTCAGTGCTCTGAGTCGGCCTGGTGCAGCACAGGTCCCTGCCTGAGCTCTGAATCACTACCTGATCTGTTTGTCCAGGCTGCCAGGAGCAGTAACAGGCTTGTGTGGGTGTGTGCTTCCACGTGGTATACCCAGGCCAAATGCCAACCAAGGAGATTTTTTTTTAATCATATAAAATCTGACCTGTGCTGGCAGCCATCATGACACAAACATTCACTGTGACTTCAAATTTCTTGTTTTTAGTTTTGTCTTCTGGTTTGCGGCCTGTGTACCTTTCTCACCATCTTGGGAAGCTACATTCCTGGAGTTGTACACTCCTACTTGCTGTGTAAGTACCACTTTGGGTTTCTTATTTTTTTTTTAAATCCACTAAGAATTAAATTTATTGTATAGCTCAGAAGGAAGGGAAAAAAAGACGTAGACTTCCATTAAACACAGGCAAATCTTGAATGTCTGCTTTGTTTTGGAAGACAAGTCATTGCACCAGTTCAGAAGCTTGTGCAGTCCTGTTTAAATTGCTAATTTCACTTATTAAAAAACATATGTAGCCATTTGCAGGAGTTATTTAGGGCCTCTTATCAAGCTGCGATAGCAGTTCCCGCTCGGTAATGGCGACGGAGCCCATTCAAAGTCAGCATTACTGCACTAGCAGCCGCCAGCATGGCTTGAAAAAAGAAGCTCTTAGTTCCTCCTAAATCGTTTTTGCAGGGGTTTTTGCAAATTAAAATGGGGGAAGGTTTGAAGGAATGAAAATTTTTTTTAAAAACTTCAAATGAGATTTTCTGAGCTTCTGATTTTAGGTATACATGGTTTTTGGTGGGAGATGGAGGAGGGGGAAGGATTTCTGACTGGGGCCGATGCAGAAAGCTGTGTGTTAGATCCGAGGGCTGGTGCTTGAGTGCAGGGCTTGTAACACAAACACAAGTTTTTTGCTTGCCGATGCAGTAAGCTAATCAAGTGCAGATTTGAAGTGTGCAGAATGTGTGGGCTAATCAGGATGAGCACACCTGATGTATGCACACTTGTAAGATTCCGTGCTGAGGGCTGGTAGTAATGTGTGCATGTCCAAGCAAAATGAAAGTATTGGAGCACATCTGCTAGAACGTTATTCTGCGGGTAAATTATTTTGTGTGCATGAAGTTTGAGATACCATTAGTTATTTGTAGAACATTTCAGCACATGAACAGATAACCCATTTTTTTCTGCATGTGGACCTCTGTACAGGACCACCACTTGTTGTTTTATCTTAAACGTTGTGGGTACTGTTCACAGGAAAAAAGAAAATCCATAGAGATGGTAGTGCAGAAGATCAGTCTAACCCTTCTGCGCCGCCTCTGATGTGACATTAAAGCTCCCGCCTTGTGCTCAGCCTTAAAGTCTTCCACACCCTTCTCTGCATCGGAGCCAGACAGCTAATACTTGTAATGTTCATTTTAATATGCGGTGATGGCCATTGTGGGACTTCACACAGTTATCTCCTACGCAAAGCACTTCTTTGCATGGCATGGCTGTAAAATTAAGCATTGATGTCACGCTGATGCCCACCCCCCCTCCACCATGCCTTCTGCACCGACCCCTCTGAAAGAATTCACGGGACTGTGTGAATGGAGGCTGTGGGAGAAGGATTGTCCCCCCCACCCCTCGCAGCTTTCATGCAGGGTAAGAAGAGCAGAAGTGATCCCTGCTGCCCCTTTGGTGTGGTGTCATATAAAGCCAAACGGTATCATTGTAGATTGACAGAGAAGGGCAAGTCTGCCAAGTTGCCTTCCTCTCTCGTTCTCTTACCATTTTGAATAAATAAGTAGAAAAATTCCCCACACTTAAACCAGCATCAGTTCCCAGGACTCCCGCAACCCTGATTACTTTTTCCTGAGCTCTCAACACTGTTCCACCCGCTGCGGCTATATCAGTCCCAGGTATTTTGATATTTCTTCATAGTGCTGGCTTCTATTGCCTCCACTGGTAGCTTCTTTCTTGCATTGTCATCTTTTTTTGAAAATTTTATTTGTGTGTTCCTTACGAGACCCATTCTCAATCCAACTTTAAGGAAAATCCCAGTTACTACAAAGATTACAGCTTGATTACATTCTTTGTGGCTATTTACTGAAGCTAAGTAAAACCCTTAAAGGCATTTGAGTAGTCTATATTGGTCTGCGCTAAAGCTGGTCCCAAGATCTCATGGGTCTCTTCCAGCAAGATCCCATAACCCCCCTCCCACTGCTAAATATATCATTGTAAACTGTGCTTGCTTGGAAAGTTGGACACTGTATCAGAAAAAGTTAGCCAGCCTCGCTGACAGCTGCATAGCAGTTTCCAATGTTGTGTGAGGTTGTGAGCGCCACTGAACAAATAATGACCACAGATCCTGTCTGGTGACATGGATTTAATGTTCTTCAAATTCCGTGCCTTCTTTCTGGGTGTAGTTATGTGTGCTTTATTTACTGCGATGTCAAGCTGCTGTTCACTCAAATGACACTTGTAAAATTAATGAGCTGCTTGAAAAGGACATGTATTCAGGGCCGCCAAGAGAAAAAGCTGGGCCCAGGGCAAACAATCTTCAGGGCTCCGCTGCTACTCTCCCCCCCCCCCCCCGCCACCGCTGTCCTCCCGCAGCAGCGTATAAGAGCTATACCAGCTATGGGTCCTTCCTGCCGTGTCCCGCCTCCTGTGAAGTAACTTCCTGTTTCCACATAGGTAGGATGTGGCAGGAAGAAGGCCCAGTGGCCAGCAGCGCAGTCTGTTTTGATCGCTGGCGCTGGGCCCTCCTTGGAGGTTGGGCAAGGGGAATCTTGCCCCCTGCCCCTCTTCTTGGCAGTCCTGCATGTATTAGTTGACTGGGAAACAAATACAAGTATCTTAGGTGTCTTTTTTTACAGAGGTGTGGTAAAAAGTAGCTTTAGTACAACCTTACATGGGTTTTGCCTGCGCACTAAGACCATTTTTACCACAGCCCTAAAATGGCCGATTTTCTGTTTTTTTTTTTTTTTTTGTATTAATGGTCATGTGCTAATGTTGCCATTAGCGCATAGCCACTTAAAAAATTACCGCATGAGCTTTTGCCATCACCCAATTTGTAGGCAGTAAGGCTCACGCAGAATTCCTGCGCTAACCAATTAGCATGCTTACTGTCCGTTCCCAACACACCACCTCAAAAAATTTTAGCACCTATTTAATAGTGTACATTTGGCAGTTACTGCAGGATGCCTAAGCGCGTCCTACGGTACGCCATTATAAGCTGCGTTAGGCATGCATTAGCACCTAATAGAAACAAAGAACATGCACAAAGAGTCGGCGGTAGAGAGGCGTCAAGCTCATGTTCCAGGAATTATGCAGTAGCACAGGATTATGGATGATGTCCATTTGGCCCATTCAACGTGCTTGGTTATTCTGATCTGTACTACAAAGTGTGTTTGTTTGGATTTATCTGCTGCCTTTTAGAAGAAATTCACCCAAGTTGTACAGCAATTATAACCCAGACATAGGCAATAAACAAACGCAGCAGTAAAAATATTCAAATAACAGTACCCAATATGGCATAATATGCTACCTACAGTATCAACACAATACATTTTTAGATATCTTAATAGACAGCACAGAGTATTAATGGAGGTGGAACATACAGACCAGGCTTGTCCAATCTTTTTTTTTTTTATCGGGGGGGGGGGGGGGCACATTTTATATTTTGTAATATTTGGAGAGCCAAGACATACGTGTGCACGTGCACACTCACATTCTCTTTCTCATGTACCCCCTGTCAGCCTTCACCCAGTCTCTCTTTTTTTTTCTCTCATGTACCCCCCCCCCCCCCCCCCCCAGCCTTCAACCAGCCTCTTTCCCCTCACCTGGCAGATCCCTACACTGGGATCCCTGCTTCCCCACCACTACTGATCTATCTGTGAGCTTGAGCCACAAGCGCAGGAAGTTTGGGTTGGTCTTGAAACCACAAGACAACAATCCAAACTTCTGGCTCGGCACAGTTCAAGTTCATGGATAGACCAGTCGCAATGGGGAAGCAGGGATCCCGTGGTAGAAATCTGTGTTTCACCACAATTGCTGAGCTTCTGCAGGCCAAGAACATGCAATTAGTTGGGTTGGGTCTGGCCTATGGGCTGTAGGTTGGACAAGCCTGATATAGACAATTAAGACAGAGCAACAGGGGCTAGAAATAACAGTGACTAACTTAAGGAAAATTGCACATGGATTTAGAAGAGGTGCATGAAAATGATCTCGGCTAGAGTAGGAGTGGATAAGAGTCTTGCTACAGTACATGCAACTAGTGTTAGTCCTTGTGCGTGTGACAGCTAGTTGTTGCTTCTTCCATCAAAGATTTGGGAAAAGAGCTAGGCTTTCACCTGCTTCCTGTAGTAAAAATGCGCTTTGCCTAATGCAAGACTTTCTTATATTATATTCTAGTTGCTGGCCATAAAAACTTGACTTCTTATAGAAAATCATACCTTTCTAAGTCCAGATTTTCCCCACCTTTGTTGTCTGCTGTTTTGGGTACATGAGCATAGGCGATTCCATGCTTAATCCAATATGCAGGCCCTTCTCCAACCATACTTTACCACATAACTCTGTCATAATCTAAATAGCTACCAGAATTAGCACCACTGTTTTGCCTTATTGTTCAGCTACCTATCCATTGATGAGAAACATCCAATGCTCTTGGACACTGAACTGCCAAGGAGCACCACTGGGGGTCATCACCAATGCACAGCCTTGAGTCCCTGCCCTTCGGCTCTCACATCAAAGTTTAAATTTTCTTTGCTCTGGCCTGCCTCTCCTACATAGCAACAGCTCTGATATAAATCCCCAACTGTAACTCCTGAGGGCAATTGTAACACTGTTGATAAACTACGTCCTTCAAAAGAGCACCTGCACAAGATCTCAGATTTGCCATAGTTTATATTTAACCCGAGAAAGTCACAAAATAATTTATAAGGTGCATCACCCTCCCCAAGTCCCAGACAGGGTCTAAGAAGAGTAATATGTCATCCCCAAAGAGATGAAAGTTTTGTTCAGTATTACCAAGGCGAATGCCAGAAACACTGGGGTCCCCACCAAACTTCATCATCAGAGGCTCCAGCATCAAGATGAACAGAAATGGAGACAAGGGGCACCCCTGTCTAGTCCCCCTACACAGGGGAAATGGAGTCGTAAGAATCCCATTCAACAAGAGTTGGGCCTCCGGAACCAAATACAACACCCAGATCCACTAAACCCACCACCACCACCGATCCTGTACCGTTTCAGTATCTAGTACATATACGCCCAGTTGTCCCTACAAAGGGCAATTTCATCATCCAGGCTGACCAAAGCCTCCCTGGCCTCCCCCCAACCATACCCCTTAAAGTCAGCAGGGCATGATGAACGTTACTGTAGTAGAGGCATATCATCCCAGGACAAACCCTGTTTGATCTTCATGAATTAACTTGAGAATAGGCTCATTCAACCTGGACACCAAAATAGAAAGCAATAACTTAAGATCCTGATTAATAAGGGAGATAGGCTGATATGATCCTACTAGTTCTGCATCTTTTCCTGGTTTAGGAAGAAAGACAATATGGGCACAATTCTGGTACAGCCCCATGGAGCTCATAGGCGAGAACTCTGAAACATAGAGCACAAGGGTTCCACCATCAAATCCACCATCATCTTATAATAATCATTCCCAAACCCATCTAGGCCAGGAGACTTGGCGGATTTCAAATTTGTGAATAGCCTAAAGGATCTCCACCTCCATAATAGGGTGATCCAAGTGAGCCATGTCCCCAGGGGTGAGCTTTGGGAGATCTAATCCTGGAAAGAAACCATCCCTAAGCTCAATGTTAGAGACCTCACAACTATATAGTTACTGATAAAAATCCAAAAATGCTCACACAATCAGCGCATAGCCCGTCAAAACTTGGGACCCTGTCTGCACTTTAGAGACACACTTCCACACACGACTGGACCAAACAAAATTAGTCAAAAGCTTACCAGTATGATTCTCACATTTGTACAATTTGTATTTATAAAGTAGGATATTATATTTAGCCTTCTGAGCTAACAAAGCATCAAAATCCCTATGCAATTGATACGTTTCCCCCCGCTCCATAGCATTTAACATGGCAATATAGCGCTTATGTAACGAATGATATTGAATAGTAAGAACCAACGTCTGAGCATCTTTCTGCTTTTAAACAGAACTAATGTAAGAAATTATTTCCCCCCTCAACACAGCCATAACTGTTTCTCAGAAGGTAGTGGCCAAAACAGCCGCTGCTTTTCTCTTCCCCTTCCCACCATTCTCATCCAAAAAATCTTGCCACGCCTTCCATACATGTTGAAAAATACTATCTTGGCACCAAATTGGGCTCAACTTCCAAAAATGGGCAGTGGCACTGACACTAGACTGCAGATGCAACTCCAGAGCAGAGTGATCATTCAAAACAGATGGTATTATGTCAGTCAAGGCCAATGAGGGATAATCATAAAGAGATTCTGAAATAAAAAAAAATAATAATCAATTCTCATATATACATCATGGACCCGAGAGTAAAATGTAAAGTCAGTGTCCAAAGAGTGCATAGTACGCCAAGCATCGAAGAGTTTAAGGTGAGAAAGAAGGCAGTTCACCCCAAAATTGTAATGATTGTTCATAGGAGGACGGGATGGTTTACAGTCTACCAAAGGGTCCATCACAATGTTAAAATCCCCCCCCCCATCAGCAAAATAAAATAAGAGCCATGTTGACCCGACAACCCCAACAATTTGGAGAAGAAAGAATGATCGTACACATTGGGAACATAAATATTACCCAACAAGAGGTTTTTTTTCCCCTTAACCTCCCCACTACATAACAGCCCTGAGGGTCAGTCATCACCTTATGGGCAACAAAATCATCCCCTTTGGACCAAAATGGCCACGCCACATTGTATGCCATTAAAGGTAGAGGCCCACACCTCCTCCATTCAATTTCTTCACAATTTATTATGTTCAAAATCTGACAGGTGGGTTTCCTGGAGGACGGCAACCTCTATTGCCTCTTTTTTAAGAACATAAGCAATTTAGTCCTCTTAACCAGATAATGGATCCCATCAACAATTAAGAAAGAACTTTCAAGGAATCCATAACAATACAACAAAACACCACACACATATTACCAGATATCCAAGAAAAAATGGTGAGAGGGCCCCAGCCCAAACCCTCCCACCTACCATTACAGACCAGCCCAGCATGCAATCATAATACACAAATGTACCCCCACTGCACCACTCATGAACATAGCACTCTCCCCCACATACAGCCTCTAACATACACACTACAGTCATACATCCATGAACCATCTACAACCACACAACACACATACCCCCCCCCCCCCCCGGACCTACTACACTCAGACCAACTAAATCTACCCCCCCTTTTTTACAGGCGACAGCTACTAAGTGGCATCCCCATCAACCATAGTCCTGAGCAACTCCCCGTCCCCTCTATAAAATCAAAACAATAGAAAGGAAAGGAAAAATCCATGACTCAGAAACCAACAAAGCCACAGACATGAGCCCAGCAATCATTGTTAACAAGGTCCCCAGAGTACTTCCATCACAACAGGGAAACACAGGTATAAAGTGCAAACAGATAAGGGTGAAGGGCCTCCCCAAAATGTTGGGCCCAAGGCACCCCTCTGATAACCATGGTCCACCTCAAAGCAAGCAGGGAGGAGGACTCCCACCCCAAAATAGAGGACCTGGCTCTCAGGGCCAGAACAGCAAAGAGAATACTGAAAGGTACTTCACAGTCCCACAGGGCAGCAAAAACATAGTCACTCGGTTGCTTCCTGATGGTCCAATGTGTTGAGAAATTACTTCAGTTCAACCACAGTGGTATAGAGCTTGGCAGTGCCCTGATGGTAGACATGAACTCGTGCAGGATACTGCAGATCGAACCGTACACAGCGGTTAAAGAGTTGTGAGCAATAAGGCACAAATTCCTTTCTCTAAGCTGCTACACTCACCCCAAAATCCTCCAACTACAATAATTTATCACTCCAGAGCTCCAGGCCTTTCTTAGCATGATAAGCCCACAGCAGCGCCATCTTATCAGCATAGTTCAAAACATGAAAAATAACAGGGCAAGGCCTGGTGCCCTGAGCCGCATGCACTCCTAATTTATGGGCTCTCTCCACCACAATCTGAAGGTGCTCATCCTCAAGGCCCAGGCCATCAGGCAACTCCCATTTGCAGAATGCCAGCAGATCTTTCTCCTACACAGTCTCGGGGAGGCCAACGAACCATAGATTATTTTGCCGACTCTGATTTTCTTGTTCATCAATCTGGTCCAATAGGTCCACATTCCTGCATTGTAACTGAGCCACCTGCTCGCATAGTTGTTCCGTGGCCATTTCCTGTGCCTCAATACAGTGTGTTTTATCTGTGATTTTTGTAGCTCGTGAAGCCATACTGTCCTTTATTTCTTGCAAAGTTGTCTGGAACTGGGACAATTTATCCTGCAGCACCACAGAAACACACTAGGTCAACTGCTTTGCCACTTCATCACAAATGATGAGCACAGGCTGCTCGAGGCCATCTGCCATTTTGGTTGGGGTTAACTTCCCACGCTCAGAGGTCAGCCACTTCGATTTTGCACTCATAACTCCAAACAAAATGGCCCCGGTGGGAGCCTGGAGCAGTAAGCAAGGGTCCAACACTCGAGAAGTGGTTTATATTTGGGTCTCAGCTGGTCTCTGATGCCAAAAAAAGGGGGAATATAGGGGAAAGGAGTCAACAAGCTGCCCCAGGGTGAGTCCACTCGGTACCTGGTCATCACATGACTCTCGGCCAACCCTTTGGGTTCAAGGTGGATTACAGCATAAAAGAAAAAAAAAAGAAAAACATTTTAACTAATTATCTGAAGTGGCTGATATCAAATTCAATACAATATAAATAAGAATACACTGAAATGACCAAATAAATAAAACATAAAACAAACCCTCAACATCCTTCATGCCTCATACCACATAAAATTGTATCTCTAACCACCAGAAGCCTTCAAATCTCTTAAGATTCCACTTACAATCATCCAATGCCCAATATCAGTTCTATCCAAAACTCCCTAATCAGTTGGAAGATTAGTATCTTGGCTCCACTCATCATACGCCATACCCTGTTTTTTGTGATTTTTGAGACAGGGACAACAACAAGAAAACCCTCTTTTACATATTATTTAATTTGATATATTTTGTTTTTCTATTACAGTATTGTGTGCCTTTGTATATCCACTGATTAAATGTAACGAATTTGGACAAAACATCTACAACAGGATCAAGCCTGCTCTACCATCGCTGGATTTTGGATTCAGAAATTACTTCCACCGAATGAGTAAAGAGAGATCGGGTAACTTCACATTTCTTGGTTTGCCTGAAACGTTTTCCAGTCAGCCTGGCTTCAGCTCTCAGATTCTCCTGTTTTCCTTTGTTTTAAAGTCTGCATTGTATGGATTTGACAGATTTATAGACCCTCAGCATTGGTGCAAATGAAAGAGAAAGTGCCACCAAAGTGGTTTCCGCCATTTCCTCCCTCCAGTTTCTTTCTCACCTTGTTAACCTTGTGTACTATAGATATTTTCAGAATAGATGGCGCTTCTAATGTTCATTTGCAGAAAGAGCTTTGGTGCCATTTCAGCTGAACTCAAGGCAAGTCCCAGGCCCAACATCACTCTTTCTGGTGTTCTTATCCATTTGCAGGCTACATTCTGCCACATATAGGTGGCAGAAAGTGTCTAAGGACAGAGGGATGGAAGCAGCTTTTAATTCCAGCACTCCATTGCTCAAACCAAGTGTCCTATGAGGGCTGTTTTCTTAGCTTTATATGCACAGTATTTCACAACACATGTATATTTTCCCCCTCTTTGGAGAGGCATTCCTGGGATAGGAGTGTCTGTTGGTGGTAGGGGAAAGGATTGGACTATAATGCAGGTAAACTGTATTTTCAAGTCTACCTGCATTATTTTCTTTGCTGACTCTAGCTATATGAAGAGAGAGAGCAAAGGTCTGTGAGTTTAAAGTACTCCCGCACTTTGCACAAAAGAAGACAGTGTAAAAATCTCTCTCTGTACCCAAGTCCTCCTCTGCTGGAATTAAAGGTTATTCATCCACTCTGTCTATGATATAAATAAAGTATATAGGCATCTGTAACAGAATTTAGGAAATGTAATTAGATCATGACAGTATATGTGGAAGTATTTCAAGAGTAACCGTCCTTCCTTTTTCACATCCACCAGAAAACCCAGAAGTCGATGAGAGCGAGTTGGATTTATCAACCCTATGTGCCGAGGTAAAAAAAACAAAAAAAAGGTTTTTGGCATGTGCATCTTTGTTAGTTGTCAAAATGCAGGAGAATTGGATTACCTCACAGGGTAGGCAACTCTTTCCTTTGAGGTCTACATAGAGGTCTGGTGCTTGGGGTAACCAAGATATGCAAATTAACTCAATTCTTGTCCAAATATATGGAACTATACTGATGAATGGACACTTCTGGTTATCCTGAAAAACAGACTAGTTTGTGTCTTTTAATTTTGAGCACTGTAGTTGCCTACCCCAGACTGCAGTTTATATTGAAATAATGCAGAGCTTGATCAGTTTTTTTTAATGTGTAAGGACAGGTGTTCCATAGTTAACCGAGAATTCCCACTACATCAGAAGACAGTGTCATGAGGTACTAACCCATGATGCTACTGACAGTAAGAGAGATATGAAGCAAAGCCCCAAAACAATAACTAAATGGGGAAACTGCACTTACCTCATCCCTACAGATTTCGCAGAAAGGTGGCATAGCTCCACTCTGCCGCCCTTCATTCCATTGTAAAGGACATGGTTATTATAAGCTGTCAGATGGTCAAAAAGCAGGGATTGATTTGTAATCAGATTTGCAGTAGGTTAGATACCCTGAAAGATGTTGAAAATATGAGGAGAGAGACCTAGTAAATCTGGAGGAAGAGTCTAGAATCTGGCAGCTAAGATTTAATGCTAAAAAAAAACAAACAAAAAAACCCCTTGCAGGATCATGCATTTGGTCAGCAAAAATCTAAGGAAGTGGTACGTAATAGGTAGTGAAGATATTCTTTCCACAAAAAAAAAAAGAATGCGGTCCATAGCTGATCATATCTGATCTTGAGGTGGTTAAGCAGGTAGATAAAAGAAGAAAAAAAAAGCAAAACAAAAGGATATTTGGGTGCATAGGGAGAGGAATTACTAATAAGCAAAAGGAGATGATAGTGCCTCTATATAAGTTTTGGTGATATCCTAATACTGTGTGTACTTCTGGAGACCACACCTTCAAAGGACATAAACTGAATTGAGTCACTCCAGAATGCAGTTACTAAAATGTTCAGTGGTCATCTGCCTATGGTCAATGGACTAAAGATCAGTGGCATAGCCATACCCAGTATTTTGGATGGGCCCAGAGTTAACTTAGATGGGCCCATAGATGCCACGCCACCCTCTCCTCCCATCGGAGATATAAAAATGAATTATATTTTTTTTCACTTACCCTACATTAACATATCTCCTCTGCGGCGTCCCAGCATCTGCCCGCCCATAGCTGAACCTCATCCCTCTCCAGTGTACTTTACAGGCGCCCTCGGTGGCTGCAGTGATTCATTATTACTGCCTTTGCCGGCCCCGTAGGCTTCCATCAGCTGGGTTCCACCAGACAGGAACCAGGAAATGATGTCAGTGAATGCAGGACCCGTCCAATGAAAACCTATGGGGCCAGCACAGGCAGCAATAGTGAATCACTGAAGGTGCCGGGGATACCTGCAAGGTACACTAGGGAGGGATGGGGTTCAGCAATGGGTGGGCAGATGCTGGGATACTGCGGAGGAGAGATCTTGATGTGGGGTGCTGCCACTAGATGGGCCAAGAATCGGTGGGCCTGTGCCCACCCATAGCTATGCCACTGCTAAAGATCTAAATATATATGCTGCAGACCCAACAAAACATGGCTTGATACATTGATACAATGCAGGATCACTTTTAATGTACATATTACATCGTAAACCCGATATACTACAGATTCACTTCTAATACTGTCCAATA
This sequence comes from Microcaecilia unicolor, assembly GCF_901765095.1. NCBI lineage: Eukaryota > Metazoa > Chordata > Amphibia > Gymnophiona > Siphonopidae > Microcaecilia > Microcaecilia unicolor. The sequence goes on along the minus strand of NC_044031.1, from coordinate 287,442,608 downwards.
TATTGGACCCCAACATCATCTACATTGAGTCCACAATGTATATCCTATAGAAAAGACAGGATGGGGGAGTTTTCATAGATATATTTAAATATTTCCAAGGTATAAATACAGATGTTCCAAAACCTCCTTCTAGTGAAAGAGGCCTTCCTCAAGAGGTCATAAGATAAGAGTGAAAGGGGATAGACTCAGGAGTAATTAAGGAAATATCTCTTTATGGAAAGGGTGGTAGATACATGGAACCGTCTCTTAGTGGTGGAGGCATTCAAGATGAGAACAGTTTCTGAATTCAAGAAAGCATGGGACAAGCACAGGAGATCTCTGAGAGAAAGACGGGATTGTGGAGATGAGCATTTAGGGGAAATTTTTTAACAGGGTCCTTAGGGGGAAAAGTAAAAAGGTGACATATTTAAACTTGTCAATTTCCTTTCCTTGAATCCTACCAGACTAGTCCAGACAGGTAGATTATGGCTCTCTGCCAGCAGATGGAGACAAAAAAAAAGAGCTCAGAGCTAACTGCATTGTACTTATAGGTCTGGTGCTGCCTTCCACTCTTCACTACGTCTGTGTCAAAACTAAGAATCTAGAATAACTCTTCAAAGAAAAAAAAAAACCTGTTTTGTTTGAGCTTCTAAAATACTGTCAAACCCAATCCTAATTCAGGCAAAAAATATTTCCTTGGTCAATAACCCAGAGACAAGAGAAGACTCCACCAAGGGTAAAATTAGTCCCAAATAACTTTTTTGCTTTTCTGGATGAATTCTGAACTATAGGAGCCAGCTCTGTGGGTGCTTGAGCACCCCCAATATTGAACAAACTCTTTGTCCAAGGAGAGGCAATGTCCAATGGGTTTAGCATCCCTAATAATTTTGAAAAGTTGGCTCCTATGGTCGGGTAGGATTCTAGTAAAGCAGGTATAAATTTGTGCATATATGTGTTGGTAAGAATGTGGACTTGCTAAACCAGTCCTCTAGACTAGTGGTTCTGAATTTTTTTCAGTTGGGACATACTTAATGGGCGTTGTTCGCATATGTGACACACCCCATATATGACTCTCATGGACCTTTGATCTGATACAGTATGGCACTTCTTATGAATTAACCCCCTAATTCTCTAAAAGTCGCCAAAAATTGCATGTGATTTGAAAAAGGGGGCGTAGAAATGGGAGGGTTATGGGTGGAACAGAAGCATTCCCAAAATTAACATGGGTTGTTTTAGAATAATAGGGATATGTGCCTAATGTAGGCGCATACATTTACATCACGTTTCAGTTGGTGGAAATGGCCGTGCCTAAAGTTAGGCACGATTCCCAAGCTTAAGCGCTATTCTATAAACCACACCTAACTTTAAGCGTGGTTTATAGAATACTGCTTTTTTGGTCCCAATTCTTTTTTTTTTTGCACCAATACAGTGCATGTCGGATAAGTGCATGCTCTGTTTAATTGCATGCCATACTTCGGTCCCGTTTTTGGCACCATCAATTTCTATGGGGAGAAACTTCGGCTTAGCTTACCACTGATAAGTGCAAGATTCACTTATATGCATGGTTTAAGACCGCTCCTCTGCAGGAAAGACTCCGCATACGCGCACGCACGGAATATGGAAGCCAATTGGCATGTGACAAAGGGGCAATAAATTTGAAATCTCATTGGTTAATTGCCACAGGCAGAATAAGCGAAAGAAAGTTGTTAGAGTGTACACTGGAGTCGTCATCGTTGCCACGCAACTGTAAGACTTTAACACTGGCTGAACGAATAGAAGTTCTTAAAAAAATTAGAAAACAAAGTCAAGCATCTATTGCTAAAGAATATGGTGTCAATCCCAGTCAAATTTCACGTATCTTGAAGCAGAAAGATCAGCTTCTGGAATACTGGCAAAACAATACAAATCCACACAGGAAACATAAACGGGTGGGAAAAGCTGAGGATGTAGAAGATGCTCTTCGGTGGTTTTCTCAAGTCAGGAGCAGACAGTTTATTTATTTATTTTTGTTACATTTGTACCCCGCACTTTCCCACTCATGGCAGGCTCAATGCGGCTTACATATTGTATACAGGTACTTATTTGTACCTGGGGCAATGGAGGGTTAAGTGACTTGCCCAGAGTCATAAGGAGCTGCCTGTGCGTGAAGTGGGAATCGAACTCAGTTCCTCAGTTCCCCAGGACCAAAGTCCACCAGCCTAACCACTAGGCCACTCCTCCACTCCAGAAAGTTCATCTTCTTTGCCTCCATCTGCTGGTAAGGTAGTGTAATCCTTCAGTCTGGACTGGTCTAGCAGGATTCAAGAAAAGGAATTATCAGATAAGACTAAATTTTACCATAATGTTTTGGCCCAGTAGATTCCTCCTGCTTATTTGGGGAACCATCCTCTATGGAGCTGTTTTGTCATGAGCTTTCATTTGCAGATACCTGGTTTTCAGTTTTATAGTCTTCCCTCGACAGCTTAGCCCAACTACTGTGGAGATTGTCCTTCATCGGTTTCTTCCAGAAACTGAGGCATATACCCAAAGACTAGCTACTAGGCATTTCTGCTATGCAGTGATGGAGACTCCTTCCCTTCCTCCAACCCCTTGGGCTGTCTGCACACCGTCTACATCATCTACAGCCCCAGACCTGCATGGCAGTCTCTACAACTTTTCAATCTGTTTATTATATGGTGTGTGTTCCTATATGGTTCATAGTTCACTTTATTTGATATACTACTAACCATTAATACATATCTTAGTGGTTTGTTTAAAAATAAATATATAGAGAGGAGAAATCCAGAAAAGCTGTTTTAAAGAGATGGAGAAGACACTTTTGGAGGCCTAGGTTACAAAGATTAGTCCAAATCTGGTGGGGGAGGGTAGAAGATATATAAGGGGCAACTAGATAAGAGACAGGAGAGGGGAAAGGATGGGGAAAAGAGACAGGACCTAAACAGTTAGGATAGAGGCAGAAAGTGTACAAGGTATATATTACAGGGCCCTTTAGGCTGGGGAGAGAGCCTCAGTAAAGTAATAAGTCTTCAGCTTTTGTTATATAAGTTTTGAACTCGCTGCCATTTTTATCTGGCACAACAGGTCACTAACTACTGTAAAGTATTCAGGTTTATGCATTACCTTGTAACATCATTAAAATTTTCTCTGTTTAGGTCAGTCCCTTGGTTGCTGCTAGAGAGCTCTCAGTGTCAGATACAGAACCATCAGAAGTACGTTGGATTGAAAATGGGACATTTAATTTATCAGAAGGCCACACGCCACTGACAAAGACATGTGATGGTATGTCTATGTACTGTAAGCTGAACAAAGCAGGATATGATGACACAGTTCTCGCTAGTGTTGTTGATGCTCATTTATGGCTCAAATTTCAAGAGTTAGGCACCTAAATCAACCGCCTTGCTCTCCTGCTTTAACTAATGGGTACTGCCTTGTTCCTCATTCAAGGAACCCTCACAGCAGGGCTCTTCTGGCCAACACCATCTGCATAGCCAACCGGGACCTTTCCATAGCACAAGTTTGGTCTCTGTCCTTCCATACTGCTTGTTACAGCCAAGGAGTCACCATGTCAGTATGGGGACTGAGCAATGGGTTCAAGTTGCCCTGGTTACTATCCTCACTTGGCTCTCCTGAGCTGACATAAATATGTAAGTACATCAGTACATAAGTATTGCCATACTGGGAAAGACCAAAGGTCCATCAAGCCCAGCATCCTGTTTCCAACAGTGGTCAATCCAGGTCACAAATACCTGGCAAGATCCCAAAAAAGTACAAAACATTCTATACTGCTTATCCCAGAAATAGTGGATTTTCCCCAAGTCCGTTTAATAATGGTCTATGGACTTTTCCTTTAGGAAGCTGTCCAAACCTTTTTAAAACTCTGCTAAGCTAACCGCATTTACCACATTCTCTGGCTACGAATTCCAGAGTTTAATAACATGTTGAGTGAAGAAAACTTTTTTCCAGATTCGTTTCAAATTTACTACATTATAGCTTCATCGCATGCCCCCTTGTCCTAGTATTTTTGGAAAGCGTAAACAGACGCTTCACATCTACCCGTTCAACTCCACTCCCAGGGAGTCTGAGCTTGCTTACCTGGTTGGGATATAGAGTTGCACAGTGACCCACTCTTATGGGGAAACGTTTGGCCATTTTGTTTTTGAACTTTCGTTCTAGTATAGGTGACAGTTCTGTGGATGCAGCAGGTACTTGAGCATAAGCACCTCCCCCCCTCCAGTACAGTATTGAGCGGACACATTCAGTATCCTAAGAGATGTAATTTATGTTGAATTTAGCACCCACCATTGTTTTGGAACGTTGGCTCTATACATCCCAGTGCAGTGCGGTAATTAGACTCCTGCTTTTTTTTTTTTATTTGCATTTGAAATCAGCAAAAGAAAGGGAAACTCAAGAATAAAAAACAAAAATCCATCAGTTTGGATAGTAGTGAAGAATATACAATCTGTTATCCAATTAAAATGTTTTCTTTGATAGTGTAATCCTAGATTTGGCAAAACAAAAAAAAATCAACAAACAAGATGGACTTTCTATGGTTAAAAAAAGAAACTTAAGACGTGCATGAGATCTCTCGAGCAAGAGACTAGGTCACTTGACAATTCCTGCAGGTAAGGGGTGGGCAGAAAGCAGGGGCAGAGTTCTTCAGGAAAGTACTAGCCTCTGGTGAGCTATTACGTTGGGGATGCAGGACTTCAGGCCTCAAGTGCTGTAAACAGGTCAGGTTCCCAGGATATCCCTAATGAATATGCATCCCTAAAGAAGTAACTACAAAATCTCTTTTCTATACACTTTTATTTGCTTTCAAAAATATTCTTTAAAAAAAAATCCTATAATTCCAATACAGTTTCCCTTTGCTGATTATATCAAATCCACTCATACCCACTCTCACAATCATTCACCCTCTACCCAAACTAAAATACTGCCACTACTCCCTAATGAATATGCATGAGCAGTGCTTTTTTTGTAGAAAAAAAGGTGTCGGTACTCATTATGGGCGGGGTCACCACATATGACTCCACCCCTGTTTTAGCCACACCCCTTATACCAGCCATGGTGCATATAAACAGACATCATTGAAAATATTATACTAGTATTGGAGAGAAAAATAACGTGATTTTTTTTCATTATAAATAATTTCTGTAAGCTGTTACAGCTCCAGTATACCCAGTGCAAAATAAGACAGCAGATGTAAATTCTCAAATTGGACATATTCCAAACACTAAAATGAAAATAAAATGATTTTTTCTACCTTTGTTGTCTGGTGACTTTGTTTTTCTATCCATATTGGTCTCAGTCTCTGATTCTGCTGCTCTCTATCTGTTCTCTTAACTCCGTTTCCAGGGCTTCCTTTCCATTTATTTCTTTACTTTCCTCCTTTCTTCTTCATTTCTTGCCCTACATCCATAAGTAAAAGCTGGGTCCTCCTCCGTGGAATTGACTGGAGGATGTATAACGTGGATCCAGCTTTTGCCTATTTTTCTCCATCCATGTGCAGTTTTTCTCCTCTCTTCCCTTTCCCTAATCTCCATCCATATGCATCTTCTTCTTTTTCCTTTCCTCCCCTCCATCCATGTCCAGCACTTCTCCTTTCTCCATCCATGTCCAGCATTTCTCCTCTCTCTTCACTCCCCTGTATCCATATAAAGCAATATTTCTCTCTCCCCTCTCCTCCATCCAAGTCCAGCATTTCTCCTCTCTCCCCGCCAACTCCTCCATCCATCCATGTCCAGCAATTCTCCTCTATCTCCTGCTCTCCTCTCCATCCATTTCCAGCATTTCCTCTCTATCCCCTGCCATCCATGTGCATCTCCTTCCTGTCTTCCCTCCCCTCCATCCATGTCCAGCATGTCTCTTCTCTCCCCTGCCCTCCCCTCCCATGTCCAGCGATTCTCCTCTCTCCCCTTCCCTCCCCTCTCCTCTCATCCATGTCCAATGATTCTCCTCTCTCCCCTGCCCTCCCCTTCATCCATTTTCAGTGAATCTCTCTTCGCTACCTCCCCTCCCATCCATGTCCAGTATGTCTCCTCTATCCTCTGCCCTCCCCTTTCATCCATGTCCAGTGATTCTCCTCTCCCCTCCCCTCCATGTCCAGTGATTCTCCTCTCTTCCCTGCCCTCCCCTCCCATCCATGTCCAGCAATTCTCTCTTCCCTGCCCTCCCCTCCCATCCATGTCCAGCATGTCTCCTCTCTCCCCTGCCCTCACCTCTCATCCATGTCCGGTGATTCTCCTCTGCCCCCTGTCCTCCCCTCCCATCCATGTCCGGTGATTCTCCTCTCCCCTGCCTTCCCCTCTGATCCATGTCCAGCGATTCTCCTCTCTCCCCTTCCCTCCCCTCTCATCCATGTCCAACGATTCTCCTGTCTCCCCTGCCCTCCCCTTCCATCCATGTCCAACGATTCTCCTCTCTCCCCTGCCCTCTCCTTCCATCCATGTCCAGCGAATCTCTCTTCGCTGACCTCCCCTCTCATCCATGTGCAGCGATTCTCCTCTGCCCCTTCCTCCCCTGCCATCCTTGTCCAGTGATTCTCCTCTCTCCCCTGCTCTCCCCTCTCATCCATGTGCAGCGATTCTCCTCTGCCCCCTGGCCACCCCTGCCATCCATGTCCAGTGATTCTCCTCTGCCCCCTGGCCACCCCTGCCATCCATGTCCAGTGATTCTCCTCTCCTCTGCCCTCCCCTCTCCTCCATGTACAGCGATTCTCCTCTCTCCCCTGCCCTCCCCTCTATATCCAGTAATTCTCTCTTTCCTGCCCTCTCCTCCCATTCATGTCCAGCGATTCTCCTCTCTCCCCCCTGCCCTCCCCTCCCATCCATGTCCAGCGATTCTCCCCTGCCCTCCCCTCCATGTCCAGTGATTCTCCTCTCTCCCCTGCCCTTCCCTCTCATCCATGTCTAGCGATTCTCCTCTGCCCCCTGTCCTCCCTTGCCATCCATGTCCAGCGATTCTCCTCTCTCCCCTGCCCTCCGGCCCCTCCATGTCCAGTGATTCGTTCAAACCTCAGCCACCCCGCCCTCCCTCAGCTCCCCGACTTTTCCTTGAAATCTTTAATTTACCCGAAGTCACGGTGAACCGGCAGTAAAAACAGCTGGCAGGCTGGCAGGCAGGCAGGCTTGCCTCCTCGTCGCTTCCCTTCCCTCTCAGCACGTCCCGCCCTCGCGGAAAGGAAATTACATCAGAGGAAGGCGGGACACGCTGAGAGGGAAGGGAAGCGACGAGGAGGCAAGCCTGCCTGCCAGCCAGCTGTTTTTACTGCCAGTTCACCGCGACTTCGGGTAAATTGAAGATTTCAAGGAAAGTCGAGGAGCTGAGGGGGGGGGGGGGGGGAGCATGGGTGCACGAACGGAAGGGAGCGGGCAGGTGAGCCGGACCTCACAAAAAAGGTGCCGGTATGCTGTACCGGTGCGTACCGGCACAAAAAAAGCACTGTGCATGAGATAGATTTGCATACAGTGGAGATAATATGCATGCAGATCTGTCTCATGCATATTCATTAGGAATATCCTGGAAACCTGAGTTGTTTGCAACTTTGCATCACTCAAGGCCTTGAACTCCTGCATCCCTGTATTAGGTCAACCAGGCCTGGCAGGGAACATAAATATTGTAATTTTTCCCTTCTTGTTCAGAATGTGTTTAGAAGCATCTTATGCTTTAGTGGCATGTCACTTAGGAGGGCATTGTTGACCATATGTTTGTGCTGATTGCTTTTCTAGATTTTGATCGACGTAGTGACCAGGAAGAAGCATTTGTCAGAAACCTGGCCAATTTCCCCTCACTGGACACAGGGACCAATGATGACGACTCTAGCCTGGGCCTTCTTCTACAAGGCCCTGGAGATAAAGCATCTGAGGAGAATGATCACAGGCAGACAGCTGCAGGCCTCTACTCCCCCATGTCCAGTGACCAGGCCTTGCACTTAGCTAGTGACATGGTGGCCGCAGCGGTAACGGCAGCCGTCAGGGAGCAGCTGCAGTCTGCTCTTCAGCGGCAGGCACCAACTGCTGAGGACTCTGATACGGACGAAGAAGACGACTTTGAATTGCTTGACCAATCAGAACTGGAGCAGATGGAGAAGGAATTGGGATCGGCCGAGGGTCAAGAAGTGCCACAGGAAAACATTGACAAGAAGCCCTCCAGTTTCCTGTCACATCTACTGGGAGGCCACTAAGCACTAACTCTTTTCCCCCCACCTTGGTGACACTGTGGAATCAAAATACACAAAAGCAAACCAACCACATGCAAAACAAACAGAATGATTGGTAAAATCTATGATCTGCATCTTTTGATCTCTTCCTTCTTCTAGAGTCTGCCGTAATGTCCTCTTTGTATATGTGAATGTGTCATGAGCTGAGTGGATAGCTGTCAGCTGGCAAGGAAAGATTGTTAGCTTTGGTATAGTAGCATGGTTGCAGATTGATGTACAATCTTTAAGATGGTGTTTGTTGCAAGATGGAAATAAGTTGCCAAAAGTTATAAGTGGTATGGAGATGGAGTTCTTCAGCCAAGCTGCTTGCCACATCTCCAACATAGAAGTGTGGCAGTCATGTTCACCTTCCCTTCTTTCTTTCTCCTATTCTAGTAGATTCAAGGTTTGTTATAAAAAAAAAAAAAAAAAAACAATTCTCCTGATATCCAGTGCTATTTAACCAGTCAGGAATGGCTCTAGGCTGGTTAAATAGCATTTAGCCGGTTAGCCGCTAATATTTAGCAGGAGATAGCCTGTTACTTCCACTGAATATTTGCGGTTAGAGCGTAATGGCTATATCATGGATATTCAAGTGCTGGCTGGCTAAGTCTAGTGGGCAAATCAGACCGCATACATAGGAGTCCTATCTTTGCCTGTAATTAACTTAACTAGCCAGTGCTGAATATTTACATAGCTGGTTAAGTTAGAGCCGGCCAAAAAAAACCCTGGATATTCAATGCCAGTTACCAGAAACGGCATGGCATTGCATATCCAGGGTCAGCGCCGACCAGGGAACTTATGTAGGCTGCCTCCCGCTGGCTGAATATCGGGCCCAATGACTTTAAGGATGTGCCATAATTATAGCACTATTAAAATTATGTTGACTGGCTTACCTCTAATTTAATCATCTACTTACAGAATCTTAATGATTATAGCATGCAGATGGTATGTGAAGTCTCAACCTTGTGTATATATGTGCCATATGCACTGTTTCCTGTAGCTGAGTAGAGTCCTCCAGCTGCCAGTATATGGTTGTGCTTCAGTATTGTGTTTTCAGTTGCTAGGGACAGACCAGTTCCCTGGACTTCCGCAGAGCTTGCCTGTTCCTCAATATTGAAAATGTGAAGTGAAACAGCACCTCCTACTGGCAGGACTGTAGGTGGAGGACTCCCGCCCAGCCTAGAGGGAGCATTGTTCATATGTCTAAGCTGTTTCTGCTGGTGCTGCTCTGATAGGGTTTATATGTAACATTCTGCCCAAGTCACCATCTGTCCTGACCAGGAGAGGTGATTATTGCAGTTGTCCAGGTCTTGCCCTGTCTAAGTAAGTGGAACTGATGTTTCAGCCATCATACAGTTTCTTTCTTCAGGGTATGCTGTGAGGTCTGCAGTTTGTCTTTATATATAGTAGGTTCTCAAACCTGATTGGTTGGGGTTTGAGGTGATTTTGGCGGAAAATTGAGGTGGGAAAGTCCGTTGGTCTCAAATTTCATTTTTGGTGGGAAAGTTTGTTGGTCACAAGTTTGTCTAAGAAACTTAGCACAAAAAGGACTGGGGGCGAGGACAAACATCTTTCCCCCTCCCAAAGTTTTTGAATATGACCTACAGAAATTCCTCCCCACTCCAGAGTCAGAACTATCCTAATAAATTTCCAGCCTCATTCCCACCAGAATTTAAAATCATGACCAATGGATTGTCCTGCCAAAATTCAAATTTGTGACCAACAGGCTTATTTTCAAAAGAGAAGGGCGCCCATCTTTCGACACAAATCGCAAGATGGGTGTCCTCACAGGGTCGCCGAAATCGGTATAATCGAGAGCCGATTTTGGGCGTCCCCAACTGCTTTCTGTCGCAGGGATGACCAAAGTTCTCGTGGGCGTGTCTGAGGCGTAGCGAAAGCGGGACTGGGGTATTCTTAACACATGGGCGTCCTCGACACATAATCGAAAAAAGAAGGGCGTCCCTGACGAGCACTTGGATGACTTTATTTGGTCCTTTTTTTGTTACGACCAAGCCACGAAAAGGTGCCCGAACTGACCAGGTGACCACCGGAGGGAATCAGGGATGACCTCCCCTTACTCCCCCAGTGGTCGCTAACCCCCTCCCACCCTCAAAAAACAACTTTAAAAATATTTTTTTGCCAGCCTCTATGCCAGCCTCAAATGTCATACTCAGGTCCATTGCAGCAGTATGCAGGTCCCTGAAGCAGTTTTAGTGGGTGCAGTGCACTTCAGGCAGGTGGACCCAGGCCCATCCCCGCCACCCATCTGTTACACTTGTGGTGGTAAATGTGAGCCCTTCAAAACCCACCAGAAACAGACTATACCCACATCTAGGTGCCCCCTTCACCTGTAAGGGCTATGGTAATGGTGTACAGTTGTGGGTAGTGGGTTTTTTTTTTGGGGGGGGGGTTGGGGGTCTCAGCACACAAGGTAAGGGAGCTATGTACCCAGGAGCAATTTATGAAGTCCACTGCAGTGCCCCCTAGGGTGCCCGATTGGTGTCCTGGCATGTCAGGGGGAACCAGTGCACTACGAATGCTGGCTCCTCCCATGACCAAAGGGCTTGCATTTGGTCGTTTCTGAGATGGGCGTCCTCAGTTTCCATTATCGCCGAAGATCAGAAACAACCAAGTCTAAGGACGACCATCTCTAAGGTCGACCTAAATTTCCAGATTTGGGCGTCCCCGACCGTATTATTGAAACGAAAGATGGGCGTCCATCTTGTTTCGATAATACGGGTTTTCCCGCCCCTTCACAGGAAGTCCTGCGAGGGCGTCCTCAGAAAAACTTGTGCGCCCCTTTCGATTATGCCCCTCCAACAGACTTTCCCGCCTTAATTTCCTGCCAAAATCACTTCAAAAACCCCAGCCAATCAGGTTTGAGAACTAACTAACTAACTATATATATATATATATATATATATATATATATATATATATAAATAAAGACAACCTGCAGACTTCACAGCATACCCTGAAGAAAGCTACAGCATAATAGCTGAAACGTCAGACCCATGTACTCACATGTGGCAAGACCTGGCCAACTGTAACAATCAATGCTTGTGGTGGAAATATTTGACACCCTCCAAAAAAGACAGGGAGCAAATGCTAGCTTCTAAGTTTCATTTATGAAAATGTCCTGATAAAATATAGGGTAAGGCTATTGCCTCCATAGCGATCAGCAATTGATAGAAGTATCCATAAAGCTGTCCTTCATGAATAGGATGTAAAAGAGCAGCAGGATTAGGGGACCATGGTACAGGTTAATGTAATCTCTTGCATTCTTCCCCGTTATTGGAAGCATGCTTTGATAATCTTCAGAAGGGACTGTCTTTCTTCCTACCACACAGTTATAAAGGAAAGGATAAGATTAAAAGGAGCATGCCAACAAAACTAGTTAGTTTTCTGTATATGCATACATGCCAGCTGTTGCACACATGTTTCTCATTATTTGCATCAGTACTGCCTATCAATTATGTTTTCTGCCTTCTGATACAGCAGTGAGCTGTGCCTTCCCCATCATTGGTATCATTCTACAAGGAGATTCTCAGCTCCAGTCTTCCTGACGCTCCAAACCACTTGGGGTTCTTGGATCCAGCATATGCAAATGTGTCTTGTGGATATCCTAAAAACTCAATCAAGTTCAGGAGGCTATAAGGGCCAGAGCTGAGCACCACTGATCTAAGTCTAGTGAAAACAGGATGATGGCACCAAAAAAACACCTATATCCTGCCTGGCCTTTAGAACAGAGTTTGGGAAGCACATACAAGCACGCATTGGTGGGGGAAAATTCTCAGTAGCCCACATGGTATCCATGGAACTGTATGGCTAACTTTCAAAGGGAAACAATACAGGTAATTTCCTGTTGAAAATGGCCTACAAGATGCACGGAGAGAGATGTGGAGGCATGTGCTTTGCATCTGCTGTTTCTGTGTGCGACTGAACAGGGATAAACAGGTACATGCATTTGAAAATTCAGATATTTGTCATTCACCCTCCCCCATGGCCATAGCGTGCCCTCTGCAATACCCCCTTTTCCTGTGGCCAACAGTGTATGGCTTGTAAAAGCCTGTGCATGAATTTAGCCACAGTGAAAAGGCCGGTTTTCAAACAGCCTAAGTCTAACTGAGCAATTACTTACATATCTGGCCACATCCAGTTCAAAATTGTTTTCTGTGTGACTAGATATTGATCAGGAGATTGCCTTTTTCTTCCTTTTATGTATTTATTTATTTATTGTTAATTGCTAACGCTAACCATTTTTCTCTCCCAAACAACCTGGGCCAAATAGCTGTCTATTTTCAATGCCAAGGAACACGGTTTTTTTTTCCTTCCAGGGTTGTGCTACTGATTTCTTATCAATAATGGTCTATTGCTTGCTCTGCTTTCCAAAAAATAATTTAAAGAGAACATCATTACTTCCATCCCGAGAATAAGTTAATGAGAATCTGCATGGTCCAAGGTTTTTAGGATCAGGGGCTCCCTGTACTCTCCAGGTGGAGGCAAGAGCCATGAATGGTTGTAAAAAAACAAACAAAAAAAAAAAACCTGATCCTGATTTCTCATCTCCAGTAGGATTGTTATAACTGGAAACCCCCCTCCCCAGGGATGGGTAGTAAGTAGTGGGAGTGGGGGGATATAGCACAACATGTACTAGCTTATTACTGTCCCAAAAAATGTTCCACTGTTGGACAGGAGCTTTTCTGTTATGGGACATGTAAACAGCACCAAGAAACTACTCAGCCATTTTTTGTAAATAATCCCAATTCTGGCTTTAAAAGTGAGACAAAGTAAATAGGATTAGATGTGTACTGTATGTTGAATCTCTTACTGTTAATTATTTCTAGTTCAAGTTGCTGAATGATGTTTAAAAAAAAGAAGCAATTGCACTTTCATATCTTATTGATTTTACTGTGTTCTGTACATATCGGAGCCCTGAGAGAATTAAAATCTCGGGGCCCTGTTGATGAAAATAAAATAAAAAAACCAAAACAAGTCACAGGGTCTACCTCAATTTCCTGTACATGGAAGTAGATACAGTGGGAAAACAAAAATGGGGCAAAGCCAAAACAAAACCAGGTGAACAATTTATTGGTGCCAAATCTGGTTGAAGTTAACCAGATAAGACACCCAGTGAACATTAATCAGATATTGAGGGGCCCTTTTATTAAGCACGCATCAATTCAGAGTTACTATGCGTGGCCTGTGCGGTAATTTCATTTTTGACACTCGTCCGCTACACACACCGGAAAATAATTTTTATTTTCTGGCACGCGACAAAAACTGGGTGGTAATTATCATTCTACATGCGTAGACGATTACCATACAGTTAATGCATAAGACCTTACCGCTAAATCAATGGGTGGCGGTAAGGTCTCAGACCCAAAATGGATGCGTGCCAATTTTTATTTTGCCGCATGTCTATTTTTGGCAAAAATCTTTTAAAAGGACTTTTTTACAGGCACACTAAAAAAAAAATGGATCTGCGCGCGCCCAAAACACGCGCCTACACTAGCACTGCCCATTTTTCAGCACACCTTAGTAAAAGGACCCCGAATGAGCCGAGTAAATTTAATTGGATGCCTTATCTGGATAACCTGGTGTGATACCCTGAGTGAGGGTTGCAGGTGGGCCACAGCCGGACAAAGGGAATGTAAACAAAACACGTGTTTATTTAACAGAATCCTGAGGCCTGTTATGTCACAGGTGCAGTAACATAAGGTGGGAAAACCTCTGTGATTCAGTAACACAGTCTTAAATTGGGCTCTGGCTGGCAAGCCCAAAACACAGTCTGTAGCTGCTGGGGATGCCATGTCCCAAACACACCCTATAAGCTCTCGATTCTTTTCTGAGTTCCAGGTCTGGCTCCTGCCAGACCTCAAAGCAAGTCTTGTAAGTCTCATTAAGAAGCAAAAGTGACTTACCTCAGCCAGGTCACACTGACCACAAAGGCACTTCAATGGCATATGCTGGGGCTTCAAATCTTCCATCCCTGGGCCTCCTTAGCCTCAGTCTGGTCTTGTCTTTTAAACTCCTTGGTACTGGATCCGCCCCTCCCGGCTCACGCTGTCTGAGGGACTATTCTTAAGGGTGAGGGGCAGTGTTCTTATATTTAAAAAATAAATAAATAAAAGAACACTTACATTTCTTGTAATATTGTTAATACTTATAAATAAATATATTTAATAAATAAATAAATTTATTTATAAGTATTAACAATATTACAAGAAATCTCTTGACATGCAAAAATAGAATAGATTATAGAACATTTTCACTCAAAACAAATATAAGGCAATACATATTTAACTATTCCATTTCAAGTCCACAATTTAGAAAGGAGACAAGGTACAATTTCATGAAATTTTTTTTCCACTAAGTTAACTTAGGTAATAGAAGAGACAAATTATATGCCTAACTTATCCATTACGGAGTAGATGTAGATAATGCTGCTAGCTGTTGATTCAGGGTAGCAACCATCTTGGAGTCTAGAAAAGTACTCAGTTGGGTTGGATCATAAAAAACTGACTTAATTTTTAACACACATTTGCATGGAAAATTTAGCCAAAATAATCCTCTCAACTGCAAGACCCTAGAACGGAGCTTTAAAAATGTTTGACGTCTCTTTTGTGTTGCTCTAGCAACATCAGGAAATATTCTAATTATACTATTCATAAAGAGTCAGGGTGGCATTGGGGAGGAACTCGAAGTTATGTGAGTGCTGGCACCTGAATAGCTAAGTGGCTTAATTTAGAACAGTTCAAAAGCTGTCCTAAATAAGGTCACTTAGCTATGCGGGTGCCGGCACTGAATACTGCCGGCACCTGCATAACTTTAAAAAGAAAAAAAAAACACTGGGAACACGGTCCTTCCCTCCCCCTCCTCCACCCTCGCAATAAGAAGCTCTCCCCAGAATGCCCCCACCTGGGGGGGGCCTACCTGGACAGTTAGGGGGTTCTTGGAGGCCTTCTTGCTGTGGGCTTGGGGAGGGGGAAGAGGGGGCTCAGGGAACTTAATTTTTTTAAAATTATAATTATCGAGCTGCATAACTCTTATGCTGGTCTAGGCTGAATATCGGCCATCCCCGCATAAGTTCCGGCGCCCAGCCTGCCCCCATTTAGCCCCCAATATTCAGTGCCAGTGTCCAGACATGGCCCAGCACTATGAGATAGATATGGACTGCTCTGAAGTGGAACTACAGGAGTCCTTGAAGGAGAGATCCCTTGGTCTGCCTTCAGACCCCTCTTCACACCAGATACTTTATACTTGACTGCTTAATTTACTCTGTCACTTATGATCCTTAATGCAACACTACTCTGTATTTCTCACTCCGGAAATGGCGATTGCTATTACGGCATCATGTAAGCCACATTGAGCCTGCAAATAGGTGGGAAAATGTGGGATACAAGTGCAACAAATAAAGATTAGGGGTTAATTTAGCCAGCGACAGTAAGCATGAAAAAAACCACTGACTGTCACCAACTGAATATCAGGGAGACTATTTTAAGTAAACCAGCCATTATTAATCCTCAGTGGACAGTACAGCTTATCAGACAAAATAACTATAAGGATGCCAAAGTGTTGTGAATCTGGCAGAAACCACAAACATGTCATACAAATAGACAAGCAGAAGATCCAAAGCCAAAACAAAGAAAACAAGGAAGAGATTGATGTCACAGTCTCCACATATTGTGACCGAGGGAGGTACATCATCTAAGTATTCTTCCCAACGAGGGCAGCAAAACAAATTGGGATGCAGGCACAGAGAAAAAAAGGCAGACAAATACACAGGATACATCAACACTGGCACAAACAATAAGAACAATGGAAAAATGTGTGGTTGGAAGATGGGGAAAGGAGAGACAGGAAAAAATTTCAGATAAGTATAAAGATCAGGCCAAGACCAGAAGAGGAAAAAGCACACAAGAAAAACATTTATCAAGGTATTTAAAAAACAAAATGTGGAGTGCTCATAATCATTAGTTCACCACACCCAATGCAAAAACAAAGAATCAAGCTCTTAGTATCAAATACATATTCCTATTGTAGCCATCATTCACACACACCCACAATCCAAATTTATCGATAGATTTATCAAATTTATATCCGTCCTATCCAATAAATCTAAGTGGGTTAAAACATATGCTCATAAACATAAAACAAAACATACAATACAATAAAAGACAGCAGAAAACATACAACATCCTCAGAATTGGCAACAAAGTACCATAATCAGCAAAATGCCTCATAAAACAAGGAAGCCTTTAACTTTCTTGAACAACGGTAATGAAACAATTTGACACATTTCTGATGGAAGTGCATTCTACATAACTGGTCCTGCTACTTTGAGAACGATTTCTAGCAAGACGGACTTGAAGAACAGAAGGCACATTCAAAAGATTACCACCCTGAGATCTCAATTCTCTTGAAGACTGATAACCCTTAAGGCTCTGAGCCAAAATTAAAGGGGCTTCACTCTGTTGAGCTTTAAAAGCCTTTCCTATAACACAGGCAAGATATAATGTCAATTTTCACAACAGCTTTTAAGCATAGAGACAGGTGGAAGAAACAGAACAAAAGGTATAGGATTTAATGGATAGCTACCTCACTGGCATTAAAAAAAAAAAACCTCCCGTTAACTATTTGGCTCTATGCAATGCAATGAATAAGTTACTGGTAATCCAATTTCAAACGTGATGCTATCTTACAATCAGCGTATAGTGCAAGAATAGATTCAGTCGACTAGTTTTGCTGATTAGCTACTTCAGGACAAAACAGGATCCAAAAACGCTTAAAAAAATAGTGATATTGAGCGTGACTCCCTGTAAGGTTCACAAAACAAACTCAAAAAATACCAAAAAAAAAAATGTGTCCAGTAATTAATCAAAACAAATTGCTTAAAAGCTTTCACATAAACTGACAAACTTGCTTTTAAATTCCACGCAGCATTCAAGTGTCACTGGGTTCTCCACATGGCGGCAAGATGCCAACTCATTTAACCTCTGAGTGTAGTGTCACAGTCACATCCGGTGATTATGTCACATTATTGAAAAAGATTTTTTCAAAAGAAATGCTTCCATTCTAGTTTATTTTATTTTATTTATTGCACTTGTATCCCACATTTTCCCACCTACTTGCAGGCTCAATGTGGCTTACAGAGAACTGTCATGGCATAGCCATGTCAGGTTACTTCATACAATTGGTGTTACAAAGAAGTTAAAGAAGGCAAGAGGATTTGTTCAAGCATTTGTAGGAAAGTACATTCTGAGTAAAGTTGTAAAGGTGTTATATTATAGTTGGATAGGTGTTGTATTATAGCTAGTTAAGGGTTCTCGTGGTAGGCTTTGTTAAAGAGGTAAGTCAAGGCTTTGCAGGAGTTAGTTAATTCGTTGATCTTTCTCAGGTGAATTGGGAGTGAGTTACATAGCTGCGTACTCATATAGGAGAAGCTGGTCGAGTGAGTTAATTTGTATTTAAGACCTGTGCAGCTGGGGAAGTGTAGGTTGAGATAGGTGCGGGATGATTTCTTAGCATTTCTTGGTGGTAGGTCAGTGAGGTCTAGCATGTAGGTCGGGGCATCTCCGTAAAAGATTTTATGAACAATTGTGCAAATCTTGAATGTGGTACGTTCTCTAAGTGGTAGCCAGTGTAAATTCTTTCTTAGGGGTTTTGCACTTTCATATTTTGTTTTCCCAAATATGAGTCTGGCTGCGGTATTTTGGGCTGTTTGAAGTTTTTTGATGGTTTGTTCTTTGCAGCCGGCATAAAGTGAGTTGCAATAGTCCAGGTGGCTTGGTACCATTGACTGTACCAGGTTACTTCAGTTTTTAACTTATAAATCAATTTCTGTTCTCGTTGTAACAGTCTTTTAGGATGATCAAAACAACCTGCTGGAACATGATCTAGAGCGCAGGTCTTCAGAAAAATTATGTTGCTGCTCCAAGCAAATGTTCTACAATGGGAGCTTTTTTCCGTTCCTTCTTCAAATAACCCTTATGTTCAGTTAAATGAATCCTAAGAGCTTGTGTTGTTTTACCAACATAAACTTTAGAGCACAAATTGAGATTCACAAGTGGTAGGTAGGACAGACGTCTTGAAACACCTACTTAAGCTTGCAGACGTTAAAGATCTTTCAGACATCACCATTCTTGTGACTCTGGATGTAAAATCATTGTATACTGCAATTCCCCAGAGAGCAGCTTTAATGATAATTAAGCATTTTTTTTACGTCAGCTAAAGAGGAACATAAGGTTCCTGTCCATTTTATTGTTGATCTTTTGGCTCTAGCAATGCAAAAAAAAAATTTTGTTTTAATCTTTCAACAAGTCTCAGGTGTGGCCATGAGGGTCACAATGGCCCCATCAATGGCCAACCTGTTCAAGCAGGATTTTTCAAAGTGGCTTAAGAACAACAATTTTCATCAGATTGTAAACCTCTGGTTAAGATATATCAATGATGTTTTCATGGTGTGGATTAGGACAGAGGAGGAATTGCTTGCTTTTCATACTTGGATTAATACCTGCCATATGAAAATACAGTTTAATATGACTTACCATGATACACAATTATCTTTCTTAGATATCTTGATTCTGAAAACGGATACAAGTTTTGCCACAACTGTATTTAGCAAAACTACCGACATGAATACTTTCCTGCATTTTTCAAGCAATCATCATCCTCTGAGATGCAGTTTCCCTGTTTCTCAATTCCAGAAAGGCCTGAGAGCTTGTCTTGACGGGCCCAGTTAAACGAGGGCTGGGCCCATTCGGGAAAGCTCTGGGCAGGAAGGTTGGAGTGCGTGGGTGTGTGTGTGTGTGTGTGTGGGGGGGGGGGGGGTCAGTGTTTTCGGCTGGCGGGCTCAGGGGCTGGAATGATTGGTCGGCTTAAAAGAGGCCAGCCAGCCCTTGAGCCTGATTCTAGCATCTGATTGGAGGAGAGGTTGCCAGGGGCAGAGCAGTTGGGAGGGAATAAAGGCTGGGCTTCCTCCAAGGCTCAGGGTGTTTCCTGATCCTCGGAGGCGGCTTTGGGCAATGGTGTCCAGTATTGGAGCTGCTGGGGAGGAGGACATGCTGGCAGAGGTGTCCCTCTGTGCTAGTGACTTCCTTGAAGAGAGTCTAGAGCGGGTGAGTGCAAGGGAGGTATCAGTGCCTTTATATACTCGCAGATCTAAGGAGATAGCCAATTGCAGTAGAAGCTGCGATGGGGGCAGGCAGGAAGCGTCAGGAAAAAACTCCTCCAGCCAGGTCCAGCAAGCAGGGGGTGGGTTCTAAGGCAAGGGGGTCGTGGAGATCGGGGTCTGTGGAGTTGCCAATGGGCCCAGCTGCCCTTTCTGACACGGTAGGGCTGGCTTTGAGAGGGAGGGGGTCAGATGAGGGGGGCTTGTGCGGGGAGTCCATTGTAGATCCTCCCCCTCCATCTGTTGCCTTCATGGAGACTTCGGCGGAGGAGAGGGCGGCTGGCTTTCCAGACGAGACGCCTGGTGGCCTGTTTGCCTCCTGGGGGATCGCAGCCAGCAGGGTAGACGGAGTGTGGAGAGTGTGGCTGCATCTGGGATTGGCGCAGCAAGGGATCCGAATATCCTGGTTGGGAGAGCGCAGCATGTGTTGGTGCCAACTTCTGCCACTGCTGTATCAACTGCGCGACAGACCTCAGCACCCTCAGATGTTAATCATTCATTTCGGTGGGAACGATGTGGACTGCTGGACGGGCAAGAGGCTTATAGACACTATAAAGGATGACTTGCGCTTGGTAATGGCCTAGTTTCCATTTACAAAATTGGCTTGGTCGGATATTATCCCCAGGCCAGCCTGCCTACCGGCGTGCAAGTGACGACGGGGTTTGAGTAAAGTCAATCGGCAAGTCGGAGTGTGGGTAATGACAAGGGGAGGTTTCCAAATTAAACACAACTGGGTGGACACTCAGTGTGTGGACCTTTTTGCGTGGGACAGGGTACATCTGTTAGCTGTGGGCCTAGACCTGTTCTTGAATGATATCCAGGAATTCTTGGAGCAACATTGTGTTACAGGGTCCCAGTAGGCC
This sequence comes from Microcaecilia unicolor, assembly GCF_901765095.1. Taxonomy (NCBI): domain Eukaryota; kingdom Metazoa; phylum Chordata; class Amphibia; order Gymnophiona; family Siphonopidae; genus Microcaecilia; species Microcaecilia unicolor. Next base: position 287,422,393 of record NC_044031.1, on the reverse strand, counting down.
ACAGCTTTCTTTGGGGGGGGGGGGGGGTCTTTCACAGGTACAAAGGCCCTCCCCCTGTGGCAAACACTCAAGCTACAGGAGCAATGGCTCATGGGGATGAGCCAGGTCATTAAAGGTGGGCCGGGTGACCCAGAATAAATGTGTGGCGGTCCACACAGGCCAGGGCTCTTGCTGTTAGGGTGGAGCTGGGAAGAAGAAGAGTTGCAATGACAGCAGGAAGTGGAAGTTGCTGCTTTGCTATCAAGGTGAGTGGCAGGGGGAGGGGGCAGCTGTTGATGTTATGCTTTGACAACTGTAGCTCAGGGGTGGGGTTATGCTTTACTGATATTAATTGAAATTGTAAATGTTAATAAATCAAGCTGCGGCCTATGGTTATTCCACAATTGTGTGCAGAAGGGTTATTGATTGATGAGGTATGGGGGGGAAGCAAAGTAACTGGGAGGGGGGAGGGGTATACCTGGTAGAATGGGTCCTTGCTCCAAGGGTTATGAGGTTTAGGCATTTGTGTTCAGAGATGCGAGATTTTAAGAAGCAGGCTGAAGGACTGAAAGGACAGTTTCATGATAGAGATTATCCCAGAGACACTATTAAGAATGCCCATAAGAGAGCTCAGTTTGTGAATTGAGATCTGCTGTTCCACTAAACTGAGAAGGAAGATGATTCTACAGTTGTCATCTGTGTAATGAGATATACACTTGGGATAGGGAGATATGTATACATTTTGAAAAGCATTGGAATAGTCTTACTTGCCAACCTGCTTTTTCTAACCTTGGTTTGAGGGTGGCTTTTAGTAGACATATGGGTCCTTTTACTAAGGTGCGCTAAAAAATGGCCTGCGGTAGTGTAGACGCATGTTTTGGGTGCGTGCAGAATCATTTTTTAGCGCATATACAAAAAATGTGTTTTGGTTTTTTTTGCTGAAAACGGACGTGCGGCAAAATGAAAATTGCTGCACGTCCATTTTGGGGCTGAGACCTTACCGCAAGCCATTGACCTAGTGGTAAGGTCTCACACGGTAACCGGGCAGTAATGGTCTAAGCGCGTAGCTGCCACGTGCCAGAAAATAAAAAATATTTTTCAGGTGTGCGTAATAGATGCATATCAAAATTGAAATTACCACAAGGACCATGTGGTAACTAGGCGGTAAATCCAATTTGGCGTGCGTAAGCGCCTACACAGCTTAGTAAAAGGGCCCCATAGGAACTTGAATGAGTGGAGGAGTGGCCCAGTGGTCAGAGCACCGGTCTTGCAATCCAGAGGTGGCCAGGTCAAATCCCACTGCTGCTCCTTGTGATCTTGGGCAAATCACTTAACCCTCCATTGCCTTAGCTACAAACTTAGATTGTGAGCCATCCTGGGACAGAGAAATATCCAGTGTACCTGAATGTAACTCACCTTGAGCTACTACTGAAAAAGGTGTGAGCAAAACCCAAATAAATAATAATATCGAGCTCCTCAGATGTTTCAGTGAGTTTAGCTGCATGAGCACCTAAGGGGAAACACACATCATGTGGTCACCGTTTAGTGTGTGATATCACTTTGGAAATTGAAGAATTTTTCATTGACCCCATTACTCGACAAAGGTTTCCTTTGAAACAGTCTACCACTTGTGAATTTCAATTTTGTTAGTGGTAAGAGCTCATGTGCCAATCCTGCGCTAATCAGCGTGTGGCACGAGGCCTTGCTATGGTAATTTCAGCTAAGGTATAGGCTAAAGAAATCAATGTGGCAGACCTGCCATATTCTGAATTGCTTCTGATAGAAACTTGCTATGTGCCCAATTACCCATTTACTCTTATTTTATCCTCCCTTCCTAAGTGTAGTTGACTGGGAAAATATCTACCAATCAGTGGCATATGTTACCATCAAGTTTCCCTCACTTGTACTATTAGAAAACTTTAATCTTCATGTTGATGCTATGGGAGATATGATAGAGGTCTATAAAATAATGAGTGGAATGGAACGGATAGACATAAATTGATTGTTTACTCTTTCTCTTTCTAAAAATACTAGGTCTAGGGGGCATGCAATGAAGCTACAAATTTAAATTTAAAATGAATCACAGAAAATATTTCTTCTCTCAACATGTAATTAAACCCTGGAATTCGTTGCCAGAGAATGTAGAAAAAGCAGTTAGCTTAGGGGGATTTAAAAAAGGTTTGAATAGTTCCTAAAAGAAAAGTCCACAAGCCATTATTAAAATGGACTTGGGGGAAATCCACTGCTTATTTCTATGATAAACAGCATAAAATATACTGTACTGTTTTGGGATCTTGCCAGTTACTTGCAACCTGGATTGGCCACTGTTGGAAACAGGAAGTCCCAGTAGGGAAATACTTATGTACTTATAACTTTAAAGTTGGCCTAAAAACTTATCTATTTGCAATGGCATTTAATGCCTCATAATTGCTGAAAAGTTTGAGAGTGGCAATTAATGGCATCCTTTTCCTCTCTTTCTACCCAGTTTGTCTCTTTTCCCTGACACTTGTTTCTGGTATGATTGCTGAGCCTTTCCTGTTTAAATTAGAGTTCTTTTCACTTTTACGTATTTTATTTTTAATTGTATATCACCTAGTCTTGGCCAGTCCAAATTTTGGTGATAAATTAAGTATTGTAAATAAACTTATAGTATTTTACTGTAAACTACCTAGAATTTTAAGAACATAAAACTTGCCATATTGCGTCAGACCAAAGGGTTCATCCAGCCCAGTATCCTGCTTTCAATAGTGGCCTGTTCAAGTTACAAGTACCTGGCAGAGTCCCAAAAAGTATCAAGATTCCATTCTACTTAATCTCAAGGATATACAGTGTCTTTCCTTAGGTCTACCTTAATAATGGTTTATGGACTTTTCCTTCAGAAATTTGTCCAAACGTTTTTTAAACCCAGTTGCATTAACTGAGTAACATATGTGTTACTTCCTCCCGTCCCTTATACCTCACAGGGAGGGGGGAAACAGGAAAAAAAATAATAAGAAGAAAGAGAACTTAGACTCCGTTAGGCGCAACTACTAATTACCTTTATTGGTATCTCACAGAGCCAAATACAAATCATAGTTCTCTCCCTGGAGCAGATTGTCAGTCAGCAGTGCGCATCCTGAATAACAAAAAACTGCTCAGTTAACACTGTCCCGGACATCACATATATACTGTTCCAAGTTACATTTCTCATAAATCATGTGATTTCCCCCAAACTAGAAATCAGAAACTAGCCTGTGCCATATATGGATATTCCTGTATTATATTACTCTCTCCTGATGTGGGTTCATGTGGATAGTCGATGGCCATTGGCTAATTAGCTATCAGTTCTGCATGCACAGCGTGTATTTAGTCACAGGGCATAGAACAATACCCTTGTGTCCTCTCTCTTTCTCTCTCCACAAATGCAACATACTGGTAGGCTCACTGTGTTCTCAGTCTGTCTCCCAGCAACTGCCAAGGTTACATCCACCCTATATGAAAAACATTACACAGCTCCAACTGTTATCACTGAAGTGTCCTGAGAAAAGCACTGTATGTTGCAAAGATGCTAACTTGTTAGGCCAACTTGTGAGAATCAAACTGAGCAAAGTACAGGCCTAGCCCTTAGCAACAGGCCTAACAGAGGATGGAATATACACATAGTAACATAGTAAATGCCGGCAGATAAAGACCTGCATGGTCCATCCAGTCTGCCTATCAAGGTGGCCAGAGTTGAATCTGGTACTCTGCACAGGTTCCAGTTCTTCATGATTAGATACTTGTACTACTTTGTCTCCCTGCCAATTTTGGGGCATAAACCATAGAAGTCTGTTTAGTACTGGTTCTACTTCTCAAGTACTGGAGTTGTCATTGAAGCCACTTCAGCCTTGATACTGATCTGTTTTTTTGCCATTTACGGGCCCCAGACTGTAGAAGTCTGGCCAGCTTTGGTCTTACTTCCCAACCTCTGAAGCTGCCTCTAGCTGTACCATTTCACCTTCTCTGAAAAAGGTTAGTTTGTACATACATCTGTATCATATCCCCCAATCCCTCCTTTCCTATAGGGTATACATATTGAGTATTCAAGTCTCTTCTCATATGTCTTTTGGCACAAGTCCCTTATCATTTTTGTCACCTTCCTCTGAACCACCTCAAGTTAGTGAGATATGGTCCCCCAAACTGAACACAATACTCCAAATGGGGCCTCACCAATGATTTGTATAAAGGCAACTCCGCCGCCAAACACAAAGAAATGACTCACCCACGAAGGAAAATAGCATGGTTTCAGGCAGCAGCAGTTCCTCCCAGCAATGGCCTGTCGCCAAACAGGCTCCCCAGGCTCAGTCAAGAACTCCTTTTTCAGAGACAGAGAACTCCACGCTGTGCTTCCTTTCCTTTTTTTTTTTAAACACTGTTTACTGGCTGTTACCCAGGTTTTTTTTTTTTAAGGCGAGGAAGGCTAAAGCCCAGACCAGCCCAAATCACTGTGAGGCAGGGGACCATGGGATGAAGCAGGGACCTGGACCACAAAATATGCTCCTAAGGCTGGCTCCGCCTGGCCAATCATCCCCATATTCAATTGGCTAGTGCTAGTCCAGGAGCTGCCCCACAAATGAAGAATCCAGGAGCTGCTGAGAAGTTGTCCACCACCTGCTGGAGATAGAGATATACTGACTGATGGAGGAGTTGGCTGTCAGGCATCACTGGCTTCAGTTTAATAATCTCTATCTCCACCTGCTGGTAGATAGACACAACCCACCAGTTTCTGGATTCATCTGCTACAGAGGTTAAGGAAGAGTTATGTTTGACAGGGCAAGAATAGGGACACGGGTGGGGGATGCTCAACATGGCGACAAGATAGGGGCAAGAACGCAGAGGTGACGCTGGGTAGGGTCAATAGGGATTCAGAGAGAAGACATAGAGATAAAAAAGTGACAAATGGACAAGGAGACTCTGACAAGACAGTTAAGAGAAGACAGAGGAAAGTAGAAACCAGAGACTGGGATCAGCATGATTAGAAAAGTAAAATTACCAGACAACAAAGGTAGAAAACATTTATTTTGAATGTACATAAGCTAGAGCTGGTTTAAGACATGGCAGGGACCCAAGAGAGAAATCTCACTCATTGGCTTTAAATCTCCGATAATGAGATGAAACTCAAACTGATGTAGATGTGTTCAATATCTGAAACAATGGATAGTCCTTTGTATGTTCAAGCAATTAATGAGGAGGTTTGTATGAGTTTCATCTCATCGGCATATCCATTTCAAGAGAGTCCTAAGGAAGGCCCTCACGGGCTGAAACACGACTCGTGTAGAGTCCTGGATATTCAATAAAAGTGCAAGTTTGTACATCGTCTGCTGTTCGTTTTCTTTTCTCCCTCACCCTTGTTGTTGTGACTGACCTGTCTGTGGCTATAAGGGTTTTTGTTCTTCTGTTTTCTGGTTGGACTCCACAGTATAAGTCATCACAAGGACAAAATATAAGAAAACCAATGGGCAGTATTAGGGGTTTACAGCCCATTTAGTTATGTTTAAACACATGAGAGATCTGAATGAAAGAAAATATTTATTTTTATTATTTTGACTTATGAAAACCACTTGTCCCTGAAACATTCTTGAAACAGAATAATCCATTTGTACGAAACAGATTGGGTGAAAATGTGACTCCATGTGCCCCAATGAAAGGACAGTTTAATTGTACTTCCAATCTTTATAACATCAGGCTTCCCAAGGCAGATTACAACAAAACATTTAAGATGAACCCATCAGTACACAGGATATCCTCATTGTATTACAGTATTGTATAGAACAGTGTAGAAAAATGAGCACAAAATACAGCCTTTATTATCGCTGTTTCCACCAGCAACAATAATTTTTGAAGCTATTTTAGTGATATTCAGTTTTGATTTCTTGATTTTTTTTTATATCTACATATGGGACGCTTTCAAATAAATTAAAAAGCTGTCAAATAAGTTTAAAAAAAAAAAGCTTTTGTCCTCCACTTTTTAAGGCACTGCTTATCTAACTGGAACAGCTTTTGACTTTTGACAGATGGACCACGCAAGGCAGTCCATTATTTCTAATAATCTTTTACTACTGCTTTCAACAGTGTTTGCTATTGTTTTGGGTGTACTTGTGACTCCACCTACTGCCAGCAAGCTACGCCTACCAGCTTCAAATCATTGGACTAAATAGCCGTACCGATCATTCATCTCGTGTTTTCAGTCTAACCTCCTTGGCTGTCACGTGGATATGCCAGTGTCAAGGAGGTAGACTGAGAACTGCATGAGCCCCGGCAAAAATCAAGTGCGGCTGTGCTGAATATATCACATGAAAAAAGCTTTTTGATTTTACGATCAATTCAGCACGTTGTATTGGTGAGGTTCAAGCGAAGTTACAATATGAGCCATATACTCCAATATTGCATAAGATACTCCTTCGACCACACCCAAAATTCCTAAAGTGGCGTCTCCATTTTATTTAAATCAATCCATACTTCCAGTATTCTGACCTGCTCATGCTGATGCTAACCAACGTCGTTTGCATACTTTAGATTTTATTTTTATTTTCTGCCAAAATCGTTATACCCACACTAGCCCACTCCTCAAGTCACTTCACTGGCTCCCTGTCTGCTTCTGCATACAATTCAAACTTCTCTTACTGATCTTTAAATGCATCCATTCTGCAGCTCCCCATTACCTCTCCACTCTCATCTCTCCCTACATTCCTCCCCGTGAACTCCACTCACTGGACAAATCTCTCTTGTCGTCCCCCTTCTCCTCCACTGCTAACTCCTTTTCCCTTGCAGCACCTTATGCCTGGAATAGACTTCCTGAGCCTGTAGTCTAGCTCCATCTCTACCTGTTTTCGAATCTATGCTGAAAACCCACCTTTTCACCACTGCTTTTGGCTCCTAGCCACTACTCAATTGCCCTCCCCTTGTTCCTTCTCACACAGTACTTCCCTCGCCTTTAATTGTCTTATCTGGCTGAGGGACTGTTTCTCTATGTCAGGTGTTCAGCGCTGCGTGCCTCTGATAGCGCTATACAAATAATAATAATACTAACTCGCACAACATCCCCAGGCCACCCATCTCAATTATTTCTTTCTCTACGGGGTAGCGGCATCTGTCTGAAGTAGTCACAAAATGTACTTTGTCGCAATGGATAACGGCTTTTATCTGTTTCTATTATCTTGTATCTTTTTTTTTTCTGTTATGAAAATGCAGATTCCTCAAGACACGGCTCATCGTCTTCGGACTATGACTAGCATAAAAGCGCATCTTCTTCACAGAGCTTCCCCCATAACATATTGGTAAAGCAGCTACATGGGTGTCTGACTGTCTGTCTGCTAGCTAGCTAGCTACGTCGATGATGATGTTGCGTCACTGTGCCTCGTCATCAACTGGTCCGTTCGCGCTCCCCTCTGACGCAACTTCCTGTTCCGGCAAGGTGCAGGTTGCCGAAGAGGGGAGAACTGAAGAAGTTGTGTGTGTATTATCATAGGGGACTGGACACCGGAGAAGAAGGAAAGCTGTGGGATTATTAGTGGGCGACCTCAGGTATGACTTTGACCGCGGAGGGGGGGAGGTAGAGGTGCCATATCGCGGACAAGGAGGGGAGTGGAAGATAGAAGGAGAGATGGCAGATCATAGGAAGGGGAGGCCGGTCCCCCGATCGTGTATGAGGAGGGGTGCTCGGCGTGTGAGTACAGCCGAATGCGTGTGACTTAGTATCTTTAAGTCCTCCACTCCGTAGCCCCCTTTTTTCCCCAGCCCCCCCTGCACTACACACCACCATCCATATTTTTCCAGCCCCCCCCCCCCCCCCCCCCGCACCCTCCAGCCATCTACATTTTTCCAGACACTCCTGTCTGCCCGCCCGGCCGCACACACCTGTCCAGCACGGTAGAAGGAGGAGCAGAGCTACACATCGGACTGCTTCCTGCACCTCCTGGTGTGTGTCCCAGGACCCCTTACAGGCTCAGCCGCATGGCTTAAAGGAACCGCTGCAGCAGATGAGAAAGCAGCCTGACTGCTACACTGTGCAGTGCCTCCCCCTACACGCTGGACCTGTGAGTGTGTAGGTAAGGTGGAAGTCACTTTCCTGCTGCTAGTATCTGTGCCTTTCTTCTTGCAAAGGCAGACTGGCACAGAATTCTGTGTGGTCTGCAGTGGTGGAGAATTCTGTACAAATTCTGCATAACAGTGGAGGAGGAAAACTAGCACAGTTGAACCTGAACTAGTCCAGTCTTGAAACAATGATCCTTAGTATGATTTTGCTTTCTTTACAGGGATGGCATCCTACACATGCATTACTTGCCGTGTGACATTTACTGATGCTGATGTCCAGCGAGCCCACTACAAAACGGACTGGCACAGGTACAACCTAAAGAGGAAGGTGGCTGACATGCCGCCTGTCACTGCTGAAAACTTTCAGGAGCGGGTGCTGGCTCAGAGGGCAGTGATGGAGGAGCAGGGTCAGGAGACAGCCATGTACTGCACAGCCTGCAGCAAGAGGTTCTCCACATTCAATGCATATGAGAACCATCTGAAATCTAAGAGGCATGTAGAGCTGGAAAGGAGAGCCGCTCAGGCTGCTAGCAGAAAGGTGCAGATGATGAATGAGAAGAACCTGGAAAAGGGACTAGAGCAGGAGAGTCTGGACAAAGATGCGACTAATATGGCAATTCAACAGGCCATCAAGGCTCAGCCATCTATGTCACCTAAGAAGAAGCTCATAGTATCTAGCCTTAAGAGCCCTTCTGCCACTGCCCTGAGCCAGGTGTCGCAGGAGAGGGACAGGCCCCAGACGCCTCCCAGGCTTCAGTGGTTTAAAGAGCAGGCAAAAAAGCTGTTGACATTGGAGGCCAAAGAGGAGAATGATGAGGATATGGACCAAGGGGGAGAGGATGGTAAGACAGATTATTGGTGTATTCTTTATTGAGGAGAAATTCTGAGAATGGTTGAAAAGCAATTTACTGTAAAATTGATATTTTCCCTAAATATTCTCTATCTGCACCTTTGTAAAGTTCCACTATCCCAAGGCGTGGACACCCATCATGAAAATTATGGACTATTACAAATTTCTATAGTGCTACTAGATGTATGCAGCGCTGTACACATTTACAGTGGGGGAAATAAGTATTTGATCCCTTGCTGATTTTGTAAGTTTGCCCACTGACAAAGACATGAGCAGCCCATAATTGAAGGGTAGGTTATTGGTAACAGTGAGAGATAGCACATCACAAATTAAATCCGGAAAATCACATTGTGGAAAGTATATGAATTTATTTGCATTCTGCAGAGGGAAATAAGTATTTGATCCCCCACCAACCAGTAAGAGATCTGGCCCCTACAGACCAGGTAGATGCTCCAAATCAACTCGTTACCTGCATGACAGACAGCTGTCGGCAATGGTCACCTGTATGAAAGACACCTGTCCACAGACTCAGTGAATCAGTCAGACTCTAACCTCTACAAAATGGCCAAGAGCAAGGAGCTGTCTAAGGATGTCAGGGACAAGATCATACACCTGCACAAGGCTGGAATGGGCTACAAAACCATCAGTAAGACGCTGGGCGAGAAGGAGACAACTGTTGGTGCCATAGTAAGAAAATGGAAGAAGTACAAAATGACTGTCAATCGACAAAGATCTGGGGCTCCACGCAAAATCTCACCTCGTGGGGTATCCTTGATCATGAGGAAGGTTAGAAATCAGCCTACAACTACAAGGGGGGAACTTGTCAATGATCTCAAGGCAGCTGGGACCACTGTCACCACGAAAACCATTGGTAACACATTACGACATAACGGATTGCAATCCTGCAGTGCCCGCAAGGTCCCCCTGCTCCGGAAGGCACATGTGACGGCCCGTCTGAAGTTTGCCAGTGAACACCTGGATGATGCCGAGAGTGATTGGGAGAAGGTGCTGTGGTCAGATGAGACAAAAATTGAGCTCTTTGGCATGAACTCAACTCGCCGTGTTTGGAGGAAGAGAAATGCTGCCTATGACCCAAAGAACACCGTCCCCACTGTCAAGCATGGAGGTGGAAATGTTATGTTTTGGGGGTGTTTCTCTGCTAAGGGCACAGGACTACTTCACCGCATCAATGGGAGAATGGATGGGGCCATGTACCGTACAATTCTGAGTGACAACCTCCTTCTCTCCGCCAGGGCCTTAAAAATGGGTCGTGGCTGGGTCTTCCAGCATGACAATGACCCAAAACATACAGCCAAGGCAACAAAGGAGTGGCTCAGGAAGAAGCACATTAGGGTCATGGAGTGGCCTAGCCAGTCACCAGACCTTAATCCCATTGAAAACTTATGGAGGGAGCTGAAGCTGCGAGTTGCCAAGCGACAGCCCAGAACTCTTAATGATTTAGAGATGATCCGCAAAGAGGAGTGGACCAAAATTCCTCCTGACATGTGTGCAAACCTCATCATCAACTACAGAAGACGTCTGACCGCTGTGCTTGCCAACAAGGGTTTTGCCACCAAGTATTAGGTCTTGTTTGCCAGAGGGATTAAATACTTATTTCCCTCTGCAGAATGCAAATAAATTCATATACTTTCCACAATGTGATTTTCCGGATTTAATTTGTGATGTGCTATCTCTCACTGTTACCAATAACCTACCCTTCAATTATGGGCTGCTCATGTCTTTGTCAGTGGGCAAACTTACAAAATCAGCAAGGGATCAAATACTTATTTCCCCCACTGTATATGCAGGTATTTTTCTCTGTCCCTAGTGGGCTTACAATCTAAGGGTTTTTTTTTGTACCTGGTGCAATGGAGTGTTAGGTGACTTGCCCAGGGTGTGAAGCCCGCCCAGCGCATCCCAGGATACACTGGGCATGGCTGGGTGCCGCCATTTTGCAGGTGGCGGCGTTGAAGGAAGAGGAGGGAGGCAGGCCACCTCCCTCCTCCAACTCAAGGTAGGGGGGTGGGGGATTGACACTGGACCATCAGGGACCCATTGTTAATGTTAAGGGGGAGGGCTGAAGACCCACTGGATCTCCAGCCCTCCCTGAACCTTGGGGGGGGGGGGGGACCGGAGGTCTGCCTGACCTCCAGCCCGCATTTTGCCTTGCTCGGGGCAGGAGTAGTTGGGGTCTGGTGGTCCCATGGACCTCCAGCCCCTGTGTTTGAGAGTTCTGGGCTTTTGACAGCCCAGACCTGTCAAACAAGTGCGGGAGGATTGTGCTGAGCGTATGCTCAGGTACAATTCTCCCGCACTTCTACCCCATGATCAGAGATAATTGCATGCTTAAATTTGCATGGCATTATCTCTGATCATAGGTCTAATAATGCCCCGCACTGTTCCAGCGCAGGGCTTTTGATCATCTGCCTGTCAGTGTCTTAGGTAAACAGTTCCAAACACTGGGACCTGCAAAAGGGAAGCTCTTTTTGCTCGACCCAACTAATCTAATCTCTCCAGATCAGGGTGCCTGTACTCCCACAAGGTGTGGAAAGAGGTCAACAGGGTGCAGAGAAGGGTGCAATTTATTGAAACTTTCTAGACAGGGTGAAGGCATTTATTAGGATAGTTATTGATAATACAACTATACTACTATAATTTTAGCGACATTACCAATTAGCACTGCTAGTGTCTAACAGTTAGTAACATATGTAGCTCCAGTAGTCACTAGTGGATGCAGAGTTTAGGAATGGGTGCAGGAACCAAAAAATGTTTAAGAGCCCCTGCTCTAGGAGAAGAAATGGATAGAAGAGGTAAATCCTTACATGGGTTAATCTCCGTCTTCCTATATGGTTTATTCTATCGTTCTTCTGCCCAACTAACTCTAAAATTGAAGAAGAATAATATGCTTCTTTTTCCTTCAGTTCATTGTCTTGTATCTAAAAGAAATTATGAAAGGTCATCATCTTCATATCAGGCTGCCAATTATTAAGATCTCTTCCAGTTGTTGAAAATTCTCACTTGATTTTTTGTAGAAGTCTTAAGACTGACTTGTTTGCTGAGTATTTACTTGTCAAGTCAGATTGATTAGAACTTCTAAATGGCTACTTAAAGACTATTAGATATGTTTCTACCATATTTTACTGTATTATACATATTGTTATTGTATATTTTATCTTATTGCAAGCCACTTTAGACCCTTTGTGGGAATTTAGCGGCCTAGAAAATCCTGATTAGATTAGGTTCTCTTCTTGAAACATAAGGCAGAAGAAGATTTTTAAATATTATTATTATTTTTTACACTTATACCCCGCACTTTCCCACTCATAGCAGGTTGACGGGTGGCCTGAGATAATATGTTAGTATTGCTAGAGTTTAAACAGTAAGCCGGTACAGGGGTGACATGTTCACCAGCTGTCAAACCCAACAGAATGTGAGCAGCTAACTTTTGAATGGCGGTCTTTCTGTGAATTCAGAAAAATGAAAATGTGCTTTTTCTATGAGGCGTATATGAGATTCAAACGAGGACCAAATATTAAACTGTGACCTGAAAATGTTAACTTTCTCTCTCCTGCCTTCATCTGTGTGTTTGTTCACATGGCTTCCTTTTTCTTCACTGCAGTCGAAGGTTTCTCTGAGGACAAGCAGGCCATAATTCTCACAATTCGATAATGCGATCCCGCGTTGCCTGGTCTGCAGCTTATGACAAGCTAAACAAGTGCTTTTATGGAGCACAAGACACGCTCCACTGCTCATGCGCGAGTGTCTTCCTGCCTGCCGTGACAGCATGGTTACCACAGTTGTTTTTCTACCTCAATGAGGGGTGGCCACATCTTTGTGATCCTCTGGTCCGAGGAGCTTCAGAGTGCCTTTTGGTAGTCTTTGTGTGGTCCATTTTTCGGGTTGCCTTCCCCCCCCCCCTCTCTTATTGTCTTAGTTTCTCTTTTCCAGTTTTTAAGTTTTGTTTTTTCCCCCGATGTCACTGGGCCGAATTTAGGCCTTGATTCCGGGCCCGTGTTCCCTTATTTTTCGGTGCCTTGCCCCTTTTTATGCACCATTGTGTCGTTTGATTTGGCTACGGAATTTTTCCCTCCCATGTCCGCTCAAGTTCCCAGTGGCATTAAGCACTGTACCCAGTGCAATTGGACCATCTCTGGTAAGGACACCCATTCGTGATGTCTTCAGTATTTAGGGCTCTCACCCAGCTGATGAAAGCTGCTTTAGAGCCAGTGGTTTTCTGCCATCTGAAGTACTTGACCTGGAAGGTCATTTTCTTGGTGGCTGTTTACTTCAGCGCGTAGAGTCAGTGAGCTTCAGGCCTTAGTGGTAGATTTATTTATTTGTGACATTTATATCCCACATTATCCCAAACAAGTTTGAGTTCAGTGTGGTTTGCAATAAACAGTATAGGATACATAACAAAGAATAATGCATAAGAAAGTAATTTGTTGTAAGAATCCATGCACCTTACACTAAGTTTCATCACAACAGAGTAGTCCTCTGCACACACCCTAAGTTCCTGCCTAAGGTGGTGTCGGAGTTCCATCTGAACCAGTCGATTGTCTTGCCAACATTCTTTCCCCAATCTCATGCCCATCCTGGTGAGAGCGCTTTGCACACTTTCGACTGCAAGCGAGCATTGGCTTATTCTGTGGAAAGGACTAAGCCCCACAGACAGTCCACCCAGCTTTTTGTTTCTTTTGATTCCAATAGGGTGGGGTCACCATCTGGAAATACACAGTCTCTAATTGGCTGGCAGATTGCATTTCTTTCACTTATGCCCAGGCTGGGCTGATTCTGGAGGGTCATGTCAATGCTCACAATGTCAGAGCCATGGCTGCGTTGGTTGTCCATTTGCGGTCAGCCTCCATTGAAGAAATTGCAAGGTTTCGACATGGTCTTCAGTCCACACATTCACATCTCGCTACTGCCTTGAGCAGGATACCCGACGTGACAGTCGGTTCGGGCAGACAGTGTTGCAGAATCTGTTTGGGGTCTAGAATCCTACTCCACCCCCCTTGGCCCATTTTATTCTGTTGCAGGCGACACTGTCCCTCAGTTTGTATATTGTTTCCAGGTTAATCTCAGCTATGTCCTTGCCGTTGTGAGGCCCAGTTGACCAGTGTTTTTTTGTTTTCAGTGAGCCTGGATGGTAGGGATACTCCAGTTGTGAGAATTATGGCCGGCTTGTCCTCGGAGAAAGCAAAGATACTTGCCTGTAGCAGGTATTCTCCTTGGACAGCAGGCCTTATATTCTCACAGATCCTCCCGCCTCCCCTTGGAGTTGTCTCCTATTTTTTCTCTTTATGCTGTAGTATTTAACTGCGGTAACCACGCTGTCGCATTGGGTGGAAAGGCACTCGCGCATGTTAGTTGGAATGTGTCTCACGCTCCACAAAGCTCTTGTGAAGCTTGTCATAAGCTACGGACTAGTTAGCGTGGGATCGCATTACCCGATTGTGAGAATATAAGGCCTGCTGTCCTCAGAGAATACCTGCTACAGGTAAGTATCTTTGCTTTCGCAGGGATCCACAGGAACAATATGCATTCAGTGTCATCTTTTCCATGTATTTGATCCGCATAGGCTGGGGGGGGGGGGGGGGGGTGAAAGAATTCAGATACTTACAAAGTAATGTTGTGCTTTTACCTTTTGTTGAAAGATTGGGAAGATGTGGATTCAGCAGATGAGGAGGAGGAGGAGGATGATGATGATGAAGAAGAAGAAATGGAAAGCATCACACTCGAAGCCAGTGGCGGAGCAGGTCCTGAGAGCACCTGTCCTGGGGCGGTGCCTGTCACTGACTGTCTCTTCTGTTCTCATCACTCGCGCTCACTTACAAAAAATATGGCCCATATGAGCAAAGTGCACAGTTTTTTTATACCAGACATAGAGTATCTTCAGGACCTGAGGGGACTGATAAAGTATTTAGGTGAGTACTAGAATGTAAAAGGATGAATTTGGTGTTATACTGCCTGCCACAGCTCTGTGTTCAGTGTGATGCTGATGTAGAGGTGGATAAAGTTTCTGATCAATTGGGCACCAACTGAAATATTTCAGGAGCCAGGGTTAAAAACAAATTGGTTAAATATTTGCTTATTCTGCTCATTTTTAATATTAATTTTTATTTTTTGCCTTTATTCTCCCTCCTGCCCTCTCCAGCCTCCTCAGCTATTTTCCTGATCTTGGTCCACCTCAGTAGGAACAGCGTCTGTCCCTGGCCCATTGGCGGCATAGTTCCACAGGCCAGGCCATTTAAGAATCCTTTGTGTATATCCTATGCTTTATTCCAGCACCATTTTTGTCTCCACCACCTTCTTGGGGAGTGCATTCCAGGCATCATCACCTGAAGAAATATTTCCTGACATTGGCACCAAGTCTACCTCCTTGCAGCTTATGTACTCTAGTTCTAATGCTTCCTTTCCTTTGGAAATGGCTCCTTTGTGCATTAGTACCTTTTGAGTATTTAAACATCTGGATCATATCTCTGTTGTCTCTCCTCTCCTCTAGAATTTACATATTTAGATCCTTCAGTCTCATATCTTTTGGTGTAGACTGTTTTCATTACTTTTCTCGGGGACTGCCTCTGGCCTCTTTACATCCTTCTTGAGATACGGCCTCCCAAATTTGTTTTTTTTTTTTTGTAGCTCTTTGGCATTTCAGCATCCCTTTGAACTGTTTGACATTTTTTTCACTTTACAGGGGAGAAAGTTGGTGTTGGGAAAATCTGCCTCTGGTGCAATGAAAAAGGAAAGTCCTTCTACTCAACAGAAGCGGTACAGTCTCATATGAATGACAAGAGCCACTGTAAGCTCTACACAGATGGGGATGCTGCTTTAGAGTTTGCAGACTTCTATGATTTCAGGTATTATGCACCATCTTGTTCTGTCATGAAAGTTTACTGTGAAGACTGAGCTGGTCAGTTTGCAGTTTAAATTCTTAGATTCCCTGCTCACTGAGAGTCTGTACTGCAGGATGTAGAAAAGCTCTTGGAGGAGAAAAGCATTGTCTTGCTGCATCGGTGTTATCTGTTTCCAAGAATTGAAAGGGGGGGGGGGGTAAAGCAATATTTTAAATACAAGAAGCAAGAAAATGGATGAAACAGTGGTGTGTCCTGCATTTCACGTTTTCTTTGTGGGGGCATCATATTAGTTTTTATTTTGTGAAATAAATATTGCTGTAATTGCTAGAAATAGCTCCTCTGATCCTGAATACCCTCTTTCCTCCAGGTGCTGCTGTTCATTATTTCCTGTCTATCCTCCCAGTGCTGTCACTTGCTGCTTCTGGGTGCCCTTTGGATGCCACCTCTCATCCACACTCCCTCTCAGTACCATTTTCTGACTCCACTTCTCCACAGTCTCCACTTCTCCACAATCTCCGATGTCACCTCTGAAAACTGCTCCCTACCCTTCACTTTGATTATCACCTTGTGATGTTACCACCCATCCAGCCTCCATGTAGGAGCTGTCACCTATCCTCCCTCCTGATGCATCTTGTGATTCTTCTTTTTGCCCACCATCTTGTGCTGCTAGTTATCTCTTTCTGTTGGACCTCTCTCTCTGGTGCTAATGCCCTTTGTTCCAAGAGTACCTCCTTCCTCACTGTTCATCACATGTTGCTTGCTCTTTTTCCTGCTATCGCTAATCACCTACCTCTTTTTTCCTCCTAATGCTTTGCTCGCCACCGCTCCGTCTGATGCTGTAGTTGCTGCCTGTGTCCTGCTTACCACTATTCCTTGCATCCCCTGGTGCTCTCTGCCCCTACCTGCCCAAAAACTGTGGCTCTCCACTTTTCTCCCTTCTCATCCTTTTGTTTCTACTCTCACCCGCCTTCCACAGCCCTCTTCTTTGTGTTCTCTGTCTCCTTTTCTGATCCCCTTGAGAGTGCTGTGGAGGTCAGGAAAAGATTCTGACAAAGAGATATAGAATGGGAAGAAGCGTGAGGAATCTGTAAAAGGATGAGGGTTGAAGACCCTGAAGTGGGGAAGAGAGGATGAAAACCTGAAAGTAGGCGTGTGGAATGAGAGAGAAGACAGAGAAGGAAAGTGGAAGAGAAGTGATTGGGATGGGCTAGAAGTGTTATAGAGGGAGGAGAATAAAAAAATGACATGAGATTACCCTTCTATTGGCTTTAGGTTAACTGCACCCCATCCCCACTATGGAAATGAAGAGGAACTAGAAATCAATGAGCATGCTGGGAAGTGAGAGATGTAACAGGGAGATTGTGATGGAGTGCTTAAAAAAGGAGGGGGATGACAACAAAAGAACAAAATAAGATGACTTCAGGAAAAGTAGGAAACAGGAATGACAGGCTGACATAGAAGAGTCAGAACAAAGATGGAAAGGACTCTGTGAAGAAAGTATTTCTGTATATGTGTGTATAGATTGTATGTGTATACTTACATGCAGACTACATATACAGATATGTATGTACAGTGTATATACACACACATGCTGCAGCTTGTTGAAAATTCAACAGAGGATACATTGGGGCTGGTCTAACCATTTAGGCAAGAGTAGGCAGATGCCTGGGATAACAAAGGGGAGCTGCAGTCAAAGTAAAATTGTAAGTCCTGACAGCGACACACTCAAACTCAAAGAACCATCAGCTTGTATCTTTACCTGCATAAGGTGGGAAGGTGTTAGGTAGTTTTCAAACAGCCCATTTACCTGGATAGATTATACACACACAGCAAGGGGTATGTCCAGAAGTTAAGTTTAATATTTAAAAATATGATGTCCAACTATGTTTTTATAGGATGGTGTAGGATGATCATGACCATAGAGTTTAATCATCAAACTTCTGAGTTGGAAGCCGACAGGCTAGCGACCTGAAAATTAACTGGGAGGGGAGGACCTAAGGCTCAAAGATTCAGCATGGGTGCCCAATACTGTTGCACCTACCCTGATACATGCTCCTTCACCTCAAGCACTTTTAACAGTTGACTGGGTTGATAGTTGACTGGCTTGGCTGGGATGACTGATGGGTTGACTGACTGTTTGACTGAGATAACAGGGTTGACTGACTGGGTTGGTTGAGATGATTGGGTTGCCATCCCATACTTTTTAACCCCTCCTCTTCCCCATAAGACTCTAGAGCTCTTTCTCATACCTGCCCCCCAATACACATATGTACTAAAGTCGTTCTCTGAAATCCCTCTTGCCCCCAGCAACCTTCTATAGATCTTTCTTAACCCCCCAGCATGTATCCCACCATAACTCCCTGTCAGTTCAGTTCTTGTCCCCCATCCCAAACAGTCACACACCACACTGTAGTATTCTCAACCCACCCACCACAGCACTCAAGCATCGTAGCTCTCTCCAAACCTACACCCACACCACACACGCATTCCCCACAGCTCTTTTTATGAATCCCTTCTCCCCCCCCCCCAATATATGCATACACCCCACATCCACCTCTTGCCCTTCCACCTCACGTTATCCACAGTACAGTACTCCTACACATCACCCATGCCAACCCAGCTTACCATCTTCTCTCTTCTTCCCTTCCCCTTCAGCATGTTCAGTGTGCAAACCCCTCCCACAACGCCTCCATCAGGGTTGGCCCCTTCATCTTATCGTGCTCCCGTACATCTTGCGCAACTCCCTGCTTGTCCCATTCATTTCCTCTCACCCCCCTCCCCTTCAGCATACATAAAGGAGAGTGGCTGCATGTTGGGCTGTGTGCTCTTCCTCTGCCACGCTGAATTTGAACTGTGTGGGACACCATAGAGCCCCATGATTTGAACTGAGCAGTCGTAGCAGAGGAGGACAGCATAGCCTGTCATACAGCTTCTTGCTTCCACCTTTGTTTTTGTTAAAAAGGAGATGAAAGGGACATACTGGGGGTACTGAAAGAGGGAGAGTGTGCATGGAGGCTGGGGAGGCTGGCTTGCTGTGCGAGTTACAGGGACTGAACAGTGCCAGTCATCGCACTTTGTCCTTGTACAGAATGAAATGAAACTTAAACACATTTACACCTGTAATCTAGAGTAGATGAGTGGAGGAATATGATGGGGCATTTTAATATTTCAAAAGTATAGTGTTTGAGAAGTATAGCTCCAAGGGGTGGGTAGACATGATTAGAAATGATTTCTTCAAATAAAAGGTGGTGAATGCTTGGAAGAGCCTCTCAGTGGTGGTAAAAACATTAATAGAATTCAAGAAGGTGTAAGGTAAGCAAGGAAAGGAAGGGAAAAATAGACATTTAGTGGGGTCATAATGTTGCACCCAGAAGACTGAGCAAAGTGCATGCATCATTCTCTATCAGCTTTGTATGTGTGTCCAATTTATAATATTTTCTCCCTGTCTCCTCAGCTCGAAACCTTGGGGTCATCTTTGACTCTTCTCTCTCCTTCTCTGCTCATATCCAGCAGACCACCAAGACCTGTCGTTTCTTTCTTTACAACATCCGTAAAATCCGCCCCTTTCTTTCCGAGCACTCTACCAAAACCCTCATCCACACCCTTGTCACCTCTCGTTTAGACTACTGCAATCTGCTTCTTGCTGGCCTCCCACTTAGTCAACTCTCCCCTCTCCAGTCGGTTCAAAACTCTGCTGCCCGTCTCATCTTCCGCCAGGGTCGCTTTACTCATACTACCCCTCTCCTCAAGACCCTTCACTGGCTCCCTATCCGTTTTTGCATCCTGTTCAAACTTCTTCTACTAACCTATAAATGTACTCACTCTGCTGCTCCCCAGTATCTCTCCACACTCGTCCTTCCCTACACCCCTTCCCGTGCACTCCGCTCCATGGATAAATCCTTCTTATCTGTTCCCTTCTCCACTACTGCCAACTCCAGACTTCGCGCCTTCTGTCTCGCTGCACCCTACGCCTGGAATAAACTTCCTGAGCCCCTACGTCTTGCCCCATCCTTGGCCACCTTTAAATCTAGACTGAAAGCCCACCTCTTTAACATTGCTTTTGACTCGTAACCACTCGCCTCCACCTACCCTCCTCTCTTCCTTCCCGTTCACATTAATTGATCTGATTTGCTTACTTTATTTATTTTTTGTCTATTAGATTGTAAGCTCTTTGAGCAGGGACTGTCTTTTTTCTATGTTTGTGCAGCACTGCGTATGTCTTGTAGCGCTATAGAAATGCTAAATAGTAGTAGTAGTAGTAATATTTTCTGCTAGCAGTTTTCTAGTCTTATACTTGTTGCCAAACTCCATCTGTAATTTAGGTGGAAAAAAGAAACTGGTATCCATTATAATAGTAATTAACACTATTACAGCACCACCTCCATCTCATACCATTAATTATCTTTGCCAGAAAACCTTACTTTTTCAGGGTCTGTCATAGTGTAGCCTAGCTGAGTTGTGGTTGGGCTTTGGGTGTATAAAATAGCTATTACTCTCTCCCAGGGCTAGCTACCCCGATCACAAAGAAGAGGACATGGAGATGCACGAAAAATTATCAGCAGGGGAAAAGAGTGTGGAATATGATGAAGAAAGCATGGAGCTTATCCTTCCATCAGGCAAGTACATAGACTGTAGTGTGCTCAAGCTGAAAATGGTGCCTGAATCAAAATGGCAGTCAAAATATTTTTACATATGGTATGCCAGTCTTTACCCATCCAGTGTCTGGCATTTTGTGTGTACTGGCCAGCCTCTTATGTTTCTTATGATAATTTGTGACTTGGACCTTGGTTAGGAACTTAGCCATGCAACATGCAAATTTTTTTCCTGCCTGTTGGTTTTTCCTCATTGACCAAAGCAGAAAGATATTATAATATGCCTGAAAATATTAATCACTGAGAGGCCAATAGTCAAATCATGTTGAATTTCTCAGTGTAGGCACTTGTTAATTGCCCTTTCTCAGCTAAACTTAGGTTCCTTACTTTTTGGCTGAGAATGGGTTCCTAACTTTAATTTTAGCAGCTTAAATCTGAAGCAATTGAATTTTCTTATGTTCAGGCATATAAGTTAGGTGGCCGGCACTATAGATAGCACTGAGCACCTAACTATGCTCTCCACCTGACCTTTCCTCTGGTGATACCTTTGTTTTAGCATCCTAAATATAGGTGGTGACATAATGCAAATACAGTGCAATCCACTTAAGTGCAAGGGTCTGGGACCAAAGAAACGCGTGCAGTTAACCAGAGCGTGCACTTAACCGTTGTGACCCAAAGAAGCTTGACATCTGATAAACGTATGTATAGTACTGTTTATTATTATACATACAGTCTCAGTTAACTGACATTAGGCTTACTTATAGTCCTCTGTACACTCTTGGGTCTGTGAGTTCCATAGAGTACGTCTGCCAGACGGTAAAAACTGTCATAGCACTGACATCCAGTGGCCTCCAGATAGGCCCGCACGGTGTTGAGACTCTCCAGCGCTCTTGCAAAAGTGACAGGAGGAGGTTGTTGAATTTCGTCAGCATGTGCCTCGCTGCTCATTTCTTCATCTGTTCCATCATCAGCCGTTGTTGCCTGTGTGTAGGCACATATCTCGACATCGGTGCTGTCGTCAGCTGTTTGTAGATCGTAATCAACAGCTACGTAGCAGTAACACTGGCTGGGATGTCAATAACCTCTTTATTTGACGCGTTTGCAACAGCTGCATCTGTTTCGTCCCTCTCTACATCCTTAACAAAGCTTGCCCGCTTGTAGCAGTTCACAATGGTTGCCTGTGTAACATGATTCCAGGCTTCTTTATGCATATGTAGGGAATCCAACAGTGATGGGTTATGAGCCAGTTCAACAGCACGTTTATCCTTGCCAGTCTGGTCATCCATAACGCTCATCAGATGACGTAGCACAAGAGCCTGATAATGTTGTTTGAAATTGGCTATTATGCCCTGATCCATAGGTTGGATCAGAGAGGTAGTGTTTGGCAGCAGGAAGACCACCTTGACGTTAGACAGCCTGACATCATCCCTGTGTGCAGCACATTTATCACAAAGCAGCAAAATCTGATGCTTTTGTGCCCGCATTCTAGTGTCTAAATTCTTTAGCCACTGCTTCCAAATTTCCCCAGTCATCCATGAATTTGCGTTAGCCTCGTATGACACAGGAAGTCGCTTAACTTTCTTGAAGCAACAGGGCTGTTTGCTCTTTCCAATTTATTTTGTTTGTTTTTATTTATTACATTTGTACCCTGCACTTTCCCACTCAAAGCAGGTTCAATGCGGCTTACATAGTAATTGGGATTACAAAGTATTGGTGGAGAGAAATAAGTTGAGTATTATCGGAGTAATAAAAGAAATAGGAATGTAGAAATGCAGGGATGAGGGGAATAGGAGAAGTATGAGCAAGGGTAAGTGAGCAATTGGAGGGTAGATGAGGCGGAGGGGAGTGGGCAAGAGTCAAGGGAGTAGGAGAGGTGTGAGTAAGGGTAGGTGAGCATTGGGGGAGGGGCCGATGAGGCGAAAGGGGATAAGCAGGGGGAAATGAGGCGGGAGATGTAGTCTAGGTCGTTGTCATTGTCTCCTGGATATGTGATGAATAGATGGGTTTGTGGGAATTAATCTGGATCGTTTGGGTAGGCTTGCCTGAACAGATGGGTTTTTAGTGATTTCCGAAAGGGCAGATGGTCACTGAGTGATCGGATTGGTCTGGGGAGGGCATTCCAGAGTTGGCTGCCTAAGAAGGAGAAGTTGGATTCATAATAGGTTTTGTACTTGAGTCCTTTGCAATTGGGGTAGTGTAGGTTGAGGTAAGTTCGTGAGGTTGTAGACATGTTCCTGGTGGGGAGGTCGAGCATATAGCCTGGAGATTCACCGTGGATAATCTTGTGGATTAGTGTGTGGACTTTGAAATTGATTCGTTCTTTGATAGGGAGCCAATGAAGTTTTTTTCGAAGAGGTGTTACAATGACGAGGGGTTCCAACTTCTCACTCCCATCCATATTGCAGCAAAGGAGGATTGTCAGTCGGTCCTTCGATGTTTTACCTCCAGTAGTTTCGGCATGTTTGAATGCAAGTGTTCCATCAGGAATCGCTCACCAGTAGAGACCATTTTCGTCAGTATTGAAAATGTCATGAGGTGCAAACTCGTTCAAGATGGTAGGAAGAACTGAAACAACCCAATTTTCAGCACCAAAGTCATCAGCTTCTTGTTTTTCACCATGCTGTTTCTTAAATTTTATGCTGTTCCTCTCCTTCCATCTTTCCAAGCATCCAACAGTGGCTTTGAATTCAGTTAGTCCAAGACTTTCAGCTAGCTGGTTAGCTTTCTCCATAAGCAGAGGACCACTGACAGGAAACTGTCTGCTCCTGACTCGAGAAAATCACCGAAGAAGAGCATCTTCTACCTCCTCAGCTTTTCCCGCACGTTTTAGTTTCCGTTGTGGATTTGTATTGTTTTGCCAGTCTTCCAGAAGCTGGTCTTTCTGCTTCAAGACACGTGAAATTTGACTGGGATTGACACCATATTCTTTAGCAATAGATGTCTTTGTTTTTCTAATTTTTTAAGAACTTCTATTCGTTCAGCCAGTGTGTCTTACAGTTCTGCCGCGACGACGACCCCGGTATACGCTCTAACAACATTCTTTCACTTATTCTGCCTGTGGCAGTTAAAGAGGCAGTAAATTTGAAATCTCATTGGTTGTCACGAGCCAATCGGCTTCCATATTCCATGCTTGCGCTTATGCGGAGTCTTTCCTGCGGAGGAGCGGTCTTAAACCATGCATATAAGCGAATCTTGCACTTATCAGTGGTGTGCTAAACCGAAGTTTGTCTCCATAGAAATTGATGGTGCCAAAAACAGGACCGAAGTACGGCATACAGTTAAACAGAGCATGCGCTTATCCGACTTGCGCTTAATTGGAGTGCACTGTATTTGATTTTCCAGATTTAGGGACCTAACTCCTTACTGGAGTCTATTTACTAAGCCACATTTAGCCTAATGGTTAGAGCAGCTGGCTGAGTACCATAGAAGCCTGATTCAAATCTCACTGCAACTCCTTGTGATCTTCGGCAAGCCACTTAACCCTCCATTGTCTCAGGTACAGTCTTAGATTGTGAGTCCTCCAGGGACAGAAAAATACCTACTGCACCTGAAAGTACACAGCTTCGATAGCTTTTGAGCTTGCAGGCAGTATATCAAAATTTTAAAATAAATAAAAACTGCCTCATTAACAGATAGTGTTTGTGCTAACTGCCTAACACGGAATTTGGCGGTGAGCGTGCCTCAGCATGGCACAATTGACAATTCTGCCATGTAATATTTCTTTGTTAATGGAATGACAGAATATTAGGAATGCCCCCAATGGTTATTGTGGAATCTTTGCAGTTACTGCGTATTATTCATTTTTTGTTATCTTTAGTGTTAAGTGCCTGGGTATTTAGAAAATCAGCCTCCATGTGTAAATGTTTGACTACACTAAAATACATATATGGTTTGGCTATATATGTTCCTCATTTCCCAGAGCAGGCCTGTTTGAATTGCTGCCGGGCAGCGCTGGTATTGTAAAATTGAAAGCGCTGTGGCAGGGGTTGAGGGAAGGAAAGGAAGAGCAATACTGCCGGACCTACGGTGGAGTGGGAGCGATCAGGGGATGCTGGATCCTGCGTTACTGGGGTGCACCATTTCTGGGTGGATCTTGAATGAAAGTGGGTGGGTTTGGACCCGCTCATGGCTGCGCCCCTGTCCTCATCAACTGATTAATGAATCTGTTTCTGGATCTCTCAGCTCTTTACCTACCACTCCCTTCACATTTAAAAATGCTGCCCACAGAGACCTGGAGTTGAGTAGTAACTCTTTTAGTGAAGGATCAGTGAGAACAGAAAATATCTAACCCAAAATACTTCTGTCTGCTCACCTTAAAATAGATTGTGGTATTTGATATAGTAGGCTTTAACTTATGGTTGTTGAATATTTCACCAGATCTTTGGACGTCTTCTGACCCTTCGTTGCATTTACAGCAGCATTGTACTTCAGAAAATGATTCCATCTGCTTCTCTCTGCCATCATGCCTTGTTTATTAGGTTTAAACCATTGCCTTTATTTAATTAACCCTTACAGGATTCTATTTTGGTATCTTAACAGGTGCCAGGATTGGTCACCGTTCTCTGATGCGGTACTACAAGCAGCGGTTTGGTTTGCAGAGAGCAGTGGTCATCTCGAAGAATCAGCATGTGGTGGGCAGGGTACTAAAGCAATACAAAGCCTTGGGCTGGACAAGTGGGACAGGTGAGTGGTTATGTAGAGCACTAAGTGTTTTTTGCATTCCAGTAGCTGCTGTGCAGAAATGTGACAAAGTAGTAAAAGACTAGCTCCTCCAAAGTTGCTTTTTAGGCAGAGTGGCACACAGGACTCATAATCTGGATCGCTCGAGTTCTTGACACTTCCCTCACTCAGGCTAATTTGTTGAAACAGATTCAGTGTTTGTACTGGGGCTTATCTTGCAGAGGCAACAAGAGAAGTGGAATAATGGCAGGGAAGATACTCATATTACGGATGTTTAATATTAAATAGTTAAGTTTGGTGTGAAGTGTCATCTTCTTTCTCAGTATCCCAGTCTAAAAATTGTGAATCTGTATTTCTATATAACACTAATGCTTTTTCCCAAAATTTGGCTCAAAAATGGTGGTCAACCATTGGTCTGACCCAGTATAGCTATTCTTAAGTTCTCTCCTGTGGGTCTAATCTCTTCCTGCTTTCTTCCTCCCACCCCTTGGGCCTCTTTCTTCTCTCTGCTCTGATTCCACAAACTTTACAGTTGCCAGCAGCTATTAGAACAGGCCTTGCTCTGGCTGCCCCGAGTCTTTCCCTCTGCTGCGTCCCTCCCACGTGGCAAAAGGAAGTCGCATCAGAAAGAAGGACCCTGGAGCTGGCCAGAGGAAGGCCTGTTCTATACCTGCTGGCAACTGCAGTTTGAAGAATTTCCACGGAGAGAAGAGAGACCTGAGGGGTGGGAGGAGGAAGTTGAGGCAAATCGCGCAACTCCTATGATCTGGAGGGGATTCCTGGAATCCCTGGGGAGCAGCTGTGGCACACCAGTTGAAAAACACTGCCCTAAACAGTAGGAGAAACTTCACTTTTTTATGCTTAGAAAGAAATGTCTTCAGATGTGCTGGATCAGAAAATACATATCCAGTTCCCTGAAGAGTAATGAAAGACTTGCAGGGGAACCTAAGGGAAAAGGTTCAATCAAAACAATTGCCCCAGACCTTGGGGAAAAATGGCATTTTACAACATTGTTGTGTAGCTCAAGAAACAACCAAGAATATTTAGATCATATGACCACAAAACAAGTGATCCTTTTTTTAAAAATACTTTTTTTCAGAACTTATTAATTTCTCTACCTGAGGCAAAAGCTACTAATAAGGTGACTCTTGAAGAAATCTTCAGTTGAGCTTTCCAGAAATGGTCAAGTTCAAACTGTTTTCAGTAGATAAAGTATCAAATGCCCCTTCCACCTCATTAACTCAAGATTTAAGATAAATGTAATAACAACGAGAAATAATTTATTTCTACTTGCTTAAAAAGAACAAGGACTTCCTTCAAATATTTAGTGAAAAGGAACGTAGCAGTAAAAATCTGATTATTAGAAAATTAAAAAAACAAAAGCAACAAACCACAGTTTCATACTTTTAAGACTTTTTCTTGTTTGTTCATCGAGCTTTTCAGGATATTTAAGAGTGGTTTATAGGTCCAGAGTTGTATGAGCATGGAATTGCCATCTGATTAATGGCTTATATTTTATTCCATGATGTTAATGCTCGCTTGGATATCAATTTTAGTTTCCTGAAATATTATTCTCTGATCTTTTTCTCTCGATGATTTATTCTTCATTGTCACTCATTGTTCTACGCCTAGATATTTATATATACACCTCTTATTTTAAGTTCTTTTATCTCATCAGTTACTATATATATTCAACAGGGTAATCACTTACAAAAATCAACAATAATTACAACATATATCAAGTGTTGAGCTTAATTACAAATACAAAATTCCAAATACAATCACTTTATTCAAACTTTACAACTTCTCCTATAAAATCAAACATATATCCCACAGAACACCCCGAGTGAGTTAATTAGCGTGTTCCTTTTTGTCCCACTTGAGACTGGGCTCATATTGTATTTTGCACATGAGTGAGAGACAATAGAGGAACCTATTTGGAGTGATAGTAGGTGGTAGTTGATCCTTCTGGTGAAGAGAACTGTGAA
Organism: Microcaecilia unicolor; assembly: GCF_901765095.1. Taxonomy (NCBI): domain Eukaryota; kingdom Metazoa; phylum Chordata; class Amphibia; order Gymnophiona; family Siphonopidae; genus Microcaecilia; species Microcaecilia unicolor. The sequence continues at coordinate 287,395,395 of NC_044031.1, read as the reverse complement.
GTTCCATATCATCAAGCTGATCAATCCATAGACTGGTGGGTTGTGTCCATCTACCAGCAGGTGGAGATAGAGAGCAAACTTTTGCCTCCCTATATGTGGTCATGTGCTGCCGGAAACTCCCCAGTATGTTCTCTATCTCAGCAGGTGGTGGTCACACACAGCAGCAGCTCTGGCTAGGCCTCCAAGCCTAATCCTTAGGTTTTGTTGAGGCCTGGGGTTGAGGGCTCTTTTGAGCAAGTGCAAACCTGGTGGTGCCAGGTCCCTCCTTTTCTCCCCCCTCCCGCTGGCTCCGTTTAAAAAAAAAAAAAATGTTTAAACGTCTTTAAAGGCGTTTAATTCGACGTTTCTTTAAACGTTCATTGCAGCTACTCACTGGGACACCAGTTCGTTACAGCTCGGAGCGGCAAGCAGGTAATTTTACCTTTTTATAGCGGGCAGGGGGTTCCCCGATTCTTCTCCTCGTGGCAATGGCGTCGGAGGGCGAGGGCGCAAAGGGTCGCTCCCCGGATCGCTGGAGCGCTTCTAGAGGGGATGCGGGGGTTTTACAACCTGATTCGCCCTTGATGGGTGATAGTTTAGTGACCGATGAATGTCCCGGTCGTTCCTCCGGCGTGGCGGTTTTTTCCCGCCATAAACGCCCATCCCCCGCTCCTCGCCTCCGCCATCTTGGCCGGCCACGCGGCTCGGACGGCTTCTTCGGGGCCGCCCTTGAGGTTGGAGACATTAATGCCATGAACGCCCTTAATTTGGGCGACGGCACAAAGCGGCTAAAGTTAAGCGCCGTTCTTCCCGCGCGGCTCCTTCACGGAGTTTCGCGCCGGACGCCATTTTGGATGCGCAGCATGTCTCTCCCCCGCTATTGCGAGCGCCGGTTGAGAGTGCGTCTAGGGCTGTTGCCCAGGCTGCGGAAGTGCACAGTCTGGGGGGTTTCTCCCCCGAGTTTGTTTTGCTGCTGCATCGGGCCTTCCTCATGCAAAACGCTGCCCCTGCTCCCTCTTCGGATAAAGAGGTTGAGGTTCCCAGAGGTAAACGCCCTCGGGTTGATTTCCAGGCCTTGGAGGACTTTTGTCTCCTCCGATGTAGATGAGGGCAGCGTGTCTGAGGTCTCCCAACGATCCTTTGCGGATTCCTTGGAGGAGATAGATCCCCGCTCGGATGGAGCGGATGACCCCTCTGCAGCGCGGCTTTTTAGCCCAGAGGATTTGCCCAACCTGTTGTTACAGGCCATGGACACTTTGAAGATTTCCTCTCCGGAGGACGTCTCTCCCTCAGCCCCTGTTGGCTCTGCCATTATGCTGGGGACGAAGCGCCCGCCTAGAACCTTCCACGTGCATGATGCCATGCACACCTTAATTGCGGCTCAATGGGTTGTCCCGGAAACGAGCCTTTAAGTGGCTAGGGCTATGTCCCGCCTCTATCCTTTGGCTGTGAGTGAACGTGAGGCCTATCTGTGGCCTACCGTGGATTCTTTAATCACTGCGGTGACTAAGAAAACGGCGTTGCCGGTGGAAGGTGGCACGGCCCTAAAGGACGCCCAAGACAGAAGATTGGAGGCGGCCTTAAGGTCGTCCTTTGAGGCAGCTGCTTTAAGTTTGCAGGCCTCAGTTTGCGGCTCCTATGTGGCCAGGGCGTGCCTGACTATGGTGCAGCGGGCTTCCCCCTCGGATCATTCCTTGAGGGCTGATTGGCCGGCCCTGGAATCGGGCTTAGCCTATTTGGCAGACTTGCTGTATGATGTCTGGAGAGCCTCAGCTAAAGGCATGGCTCAGACAGTCTCTGCGCGGCGGTGGCTTTGGCTGAAACATTGGTCTGCTGACCACGCCTCTAAATCCCGCCTGGCTAGATTGCCTTTTAAAGGCAAGCTGCTCTTTGGGGTCGAGCTGGACAAAATCGTGACCGATCTCGGCACGTCTAAGGGCAAGAAATTACCAGAGGTCAGGGCTCGGGTTAGTACTCGTCCCGATACCTCCAGAGGACGGTTGCAGGAAGCCCATCGGTACCGCCCGGGCAAGTCTGGTTCCTCTGCCCCCTCTTCCTTCAAGAGGAATTTCTCCCCCAAGCAGCATTCCTTTCGCAGAGACCGCCGTCCCGGAGGTGCTCCCTCCGGTCCTCCCCCAGGGTCTCGTACCCAATGACGGGGCCTTGGTCCACGCCCCAGTGCAGATTGGAGGACGGCTGTCCTCGTTTCTGGGCGAGTGGACCACTATAACTTCAGACGCGTGGGTGCTGGAAGTCATCAGAGACGGCTACAAGCTAGAGTTCTGCCAACCCTTAAGAGACGGGTTTGTACTCTCTCCCTGCAAGTCTCCGGTCAAGCTGTGGTAGTGCAGCAGACCTTGGACAACCTGATCCGCCTGGGTGCGGTCGTTCCGGTGCCAAAAAATCAGATTGGCAAGGGACGTTACTCCATTTACTTGGTGGTTCCAAAGAAAGGAGGTTCTGTCCGGCCTATCCTCGACCTCAAAGGGGTCAATCGGGCCTGGAAAGTGAGGCACTTTCGCATGGAGACTCTCCGCTCTCTTATAGCGGCAGTGAAGGCAGGAGAGGTCTTGGCTTCCTTGGACATCAAGGAAGCGTACCTGCATATTCCCATCTGGCCTCCTCTCCAACGCTTTCTGCGTTTTACAGTCCTGAGACGACACTTCCAGTTCAGAGCCCTCCCTTTCGGGTTGGCTACTGCTCCGCGGACCTTTTCCAAAGTAATGGGGGTCATAGCGGCCTTCCTGCTAAAGGAAGGAGTACAAGTCCATCCTTATCTGGACGACTGTTTGATCCGAGCCCCCCTCTTATGCAGAGTGCGGCAAAGCTATGGACCGGGTAGTTGCTCTTTTGAACTCCCTGGGATGGATCATCAACTGGAAGAAGAGCCAGCTGCGCCCGACTCAGTCCCTGGTGTATCTGGGAGTTCGATTCGACACCCAAGTGGGCAGAGTGTTCCTGCCAGACAATCGGATTGTCAAGCTTCAGGCTCAGGTGGACTAGTTCCTAGTAGCCTCTCCTATTCGGGCTTGGGACTACGGGCAGCTGTTGGGCTCTATGACGGCCACGATGGAAGTAGTGCCCTGGGCCAGGGCTCATATGAGACCACTACAGCTATCTCTGCTGCTGTGCTGGACTCCGATGTCGGAGGATTATGCTGTGCGCCTTCCCGTGGACCCAGCAGTGCGCAAGGCGCTGAGCTGGTGGACGCAGACAGACCAGTTGTCTGCAGGATTGCCTCTGGTGACCCCGGAGTGGATTGTCGTCACGACAGACGCCTCTTTGATGGGCTGGGGAGCCCACTGCTTGGGAAGGACAGCGCAGGGGCTCTAGTCTCCTGCAGAGGCAAGTGGTCTATCAACCTCCTGGAACTCAGAGCCATTCGGTTGGTGTTATTGGAGTTCATCCCGGTACTGGTGTTGAAGCCTGTACGGGTCCTGTCGGACAATGCCACGGCTGTGGCCTATATCAACCGCCAGGGAGGTACCAAGAGCGCCCCTCTAGCCAGGAGGCTATGAGTCTTTGCCAGTGGGCGGAAGCGAACCTGGAGCAGCTTTCAGCGGCCCACATTGCCGGAGTCATGAATGTCAAGGCGGACTTTCTCAGTCGCCATACCTTGGAGCCCGGAGAGTGGCAACTATCTGCTCAGGCGTTCTTGGACATCACGAAGCGCTGGGGCCAGCCGAGCCTAGATCTGATGGCGTCATCGGCCAATGGCCAAGTGCCGCGCTTTTTCAGCAGAGGACGGGACCCTCGATCCCTGGGAGTAGATGCTCTTCTCCAACAGTGGCCGACACAAGAGCTCCTCTATGTGTTCCCGCCCTGGCCCATGTTGGGCAGGGTGCTAGACTGGGTGGCAAAGCATCCCGGCAGGGTAATCCTGGTGGGTCCGGATTGGCCCAGACGTCCCTGGTATGCGGACTTGTTCAGGCTCTCAGTCGACGATCCTCTGCGCCTGTCAGTGGAGCAGGGCCTGTTACCTCAGGGTCCCGTGGTGATGGAGTATCCCTCTCCCTTTGGTCTTACGGCCTGGCTATTGAGCGGCAGCGTCTGAGGAAGAAGGGCTTCTCAGACAAGGTCATCGCCACTATGCTGAGAGCGAGGAAGCGCTCTACTTCTACTGCTTACGCCAGGGTTTGGCGTATCTTTGCAGCATGGTGTGAAGCAGGCTCACTTTCTCCCTTCACTGCTCCAATTTCTTCAGTGTTGGCGTTCCTGCAAGAAGGTCTGGAGAAAGGCCTGTCGCTCAGTTCCCTTAAAGTCCAGGTAGCGGCTCTGGCTTGCTTCAGGGGCCGCCTGAAGGGTGCTTCCCTGGCTTCGCAGCCAGATGTGGTGCGCTTTATCAAGGGAGTTAATCACCTGCGCCCTCCTCTGCACTCAGTGGTGCCTGCGTGGAATCTCAGCCTGGTGCTAAGAGCATTGCAGAAGCCGCCTTTGGAACCCTTGTCGAGGGCATCTCTGAAAGACCTGACGTTGAAAGCAGTCTTTTTGGTGGCTATCACTTCAGCCAGAAGGGTTTCCGAGCTCCAGGCGCTCTCATGTCGAGAGCCTTTTCTGCAGTTCACTGAGGCAGGAGTGACTATTCGCACAGTGCCTGCCTTCCTGCCCAAGATTGGTTCTCGCTTCCATGTGAATCAGCAGCTCTGTCTCCCTTCCTTTCGTAGGGAGGACTACCCAGAGGAGTACTCCGCTCTTGAATATCTGGATGTGAGACGAGTCATCATCAGATACTTGGAAGTGACCAATGATTTCCGGAAATCGGATCATCTGTTTGTCCTGTTTGCAGGTCCTCGTAAGGGTCTGCAGGATGCTAAGCCTACAGTGGCAAGATGGGTCAAGGAAGCCATTGCAGCGGCTTATGTGGCCGCGGGGAAGGTGCCGCCTATCCAGCTGAAGGCTCACTCCACGAGAGCTCAGGCGGCCTCGATGGCAGAGGCCGGATCCGTCTCCTTGGAAGAGATATGCAAGGCGGCAACGTGGGCTTCGGCTCATACATTTTCCAAGCATTACCGTTTGACTGTGGCTGCACGGGCGGAGGCCCGGTTTGGAGCTTCAGTGTTGAGGTCAGGGATTTCTATGTCCCGCCCTGGGTGAGTACTGCTTCGGTACATCCCACCAGTCTATGGATTGATCAGCTTGATGATATGGAAGGTAAAATTATGTATAATCATACCTGATAATTTTCTTTCCATTAATCATAGCTGATCAATCCATAGCCCCTCCCAGATATCTGTACTGTTTATATTCTGGTTGAATTTTAGGTTCAAGTTTAGCCTTCAGTTACTTCAGGAGGACTTCGTGTTCAAGTTCTTCTTTCACTTGGATTCTTCAAGAGTTGAGACGAGTTTGTGTTACAGTGAGCTGCTGCATTCCTCTCCCCTCCGTTTTACGGGGCTGGATTGAGACATAAATTCTGCCGGCACTCCCTCCCGCTTCGTGCGGCTGTAGGGCAGCTTTGTACCCCTCCCGCTTCGGCGGTGTTAGGGTCAGTCAGCTCCTCCCGCGGTTGCGGTTGCAGGATAAGCCAGATCCCCCCGCATCGGCGGGTGTGGTGTCCCTCCCCCACTCCGCGGGGATGAGCTGGACGGATTCCCCTCCCCCACTTGTGTGGGGATGAGCTGGGTTAATTCCCCTCCCCCGTTTCGGCGGTGGTGAGCTGGGCAGAGTGTCCCTTCGTGGGTGTAATTCTCTAAGTGCTGAGTCCTGCGGATGGAGCTTTGATATCGACATACTGAGGAGTTTCCGGCAGCACATGACCACATATAGGGAGGCAAAAGTTTGCTCTCTATCTCCACCTGCTGGTAGATGGACACAACCCACCAGTCTATGGATTGATCAGCTATGATTAATGGAAAGAAAATTATCAGGTATGATTATACATAATTTTACCTTTTTCAACATTTCATACAGCTTTATTGCAAGTGAAGATATCGTCTCAGTATGAGACTTTTTTGCTAAGACTGATGGACTGTGGAAGTGGGACAGAAAGGAATACACTAACTCACTCGGGGGTTCTGTGGGGTATATGTTGATTTTATAGGAGAAGTTATAATGTTTGAATAAAGTGATTGTATTAGGAATTTTGTATTTGTAATTAAGATCAATGCTTGATATATGTTATAGTCATCAGTTAGAGATGTTCTTCTCAGTTTTCCTCTAAGGAAGGTTGCCTTGGCATATTTGTCCAGGTCCTAAGTTATCTTAGTGACATCTGAGAAACTTTTCACTATCTGGAGTTCTGCCAGTTGCTGGTCACTGTAACTGTAGATCTTCAATTAATAAATGTGGTGTAATCTCTGGATCTTTACCATCTATAGGATTAAGGCTAAACCCATAGCCCAAAGAGTTAGTAAGAGTACTCTGTGGACTAAGTGCCAAACAAAGCAAAGAGGCAACAGTGAGTCTTCCTAAAATGCATCACTGGATTTTGATGATGGGAATGATAAATTGTCTATCTTCACAGTTCAGATAGAATATGGTCTCCCACATTTTCATGGTGAACTTAATCCCTGGATTGATCAAGTACATTATTTTGTACATTTCAAGTCAAAATATCCACAAATGTGGTATGCCGTCAGAGGCTTTCTTATAGTCAGTCCATTCTATATTGAGATTTCTGCTCTTCTTTATTCAGCATTAAGTAGTCTTTGGTTTCATATATTCACGGCATCTATTGCAGTGAATAATTGTTTGACTGCAGATAGAGAAGTAATGGATCTAATTTTCTTGGATCTCCCTTTGGAAAAACATTTGCTCTTATTTGCTATTGCGATGTTATCAATTGGTTAGGCAGCCAAACTTTTTAGCAGTCTTCCAAGTCTTACTTCATCTGGGCTAGTGCTTTTCCAGTATAGGGTCTGGTTTCCAACCCGTTACTTCTAGATATTCCATTACTTTGTTTACCTTTTCCATATTGTTCCAATATTCAGGGTAGCCATTCTGCTTCTCAACTGTACTCTTCAGGATCATTGTAAAAGTTTCTCCATTATTTTTGTTTCAGCTTTAGTTGGTGGTAATTTCGCTGGACTAATACTACTTTTTGTGTATGTGTGTTTTTGTTTCTTTTGATATCTCTTGTTTGTTTTGATATCTCTTCGTATCTCTTGCAGTTTTTGTGTTTCAGCTGTTACTTATATATTTTGGGGCATATCAATTTAAGGTCTTCCTCCATTAATGCAGCATGTTTGTTTGATGTTTTAGATCTTTCTCGTGATCTTTGATCTTGATCCATTTAGATTCCAGTTTATCAGGGATATCTCTACTTCAATGATTTGTTTTTTCTTTCATTGTGTGTTCTCCATGAAGGAGGGGTCATCAGTTTCTTCTGTTCCTGCAACCTTATGGATAGAATTCTCTGGGTAATAATTTATCCCGCATAGTATTGTATTTGATTAGTTTCTGTGTTATCAGTACATTGCCTTTTTATACATGTAATGCTCTTATTCATCTTCCTTAACCATACTCTTTACTCAACTTGGGTAATCTTGCCCTCTCCTGGAATCCATCATATTTATTGATTTTTTTTTTTCCCTTGTTTTCCAAATACGCTAGGAGCTCAGTCATTAATTATCCACTTCCAGGTCTGTCGTCTTCCTCTTCGTTTTGACGTCTTTTCATTTGTCTCTTGCAGTTCTGGATCTCCTCTCTTATTGTTTCTTTTCGCTGCTATTGATAGGTCTGAGCCTTTGTCCTTATGCTGCTTTCTCTGTCTGCATCAGCCCTTTTACTTGTGCTCATTTTTTGGATCACCTCCTCCTCCGTCTGCATCAGCATGTCTTATGATGCCTTTTTTTTTCCCCCCCCCCAAACCCTTTCTCTCACAGTACTAGCTTTTCTCGTGCTGGTTCCCTTCTTAGGCTCCTGTTTCTTTTTTGGCATATACCTTTCTTCTGACGCTCCCACTGAGGTCTCCTTTTTCTCTTTCCATTTCGTTTTCTATAGAAGCCCTCAACTGTGTTAAGAAGTTATCACTCTCATACTTCTTTTCTTTGTCCTTTAAAATTAGGCATCAGTTGCTTTTTGCAGCTTTTCTTAAGGCAATATTCCTCTTCCGGTTTTTGGTGAACTCTTGGTATGCCCTGTTGATTTAAATATAGTATTTGTAGCATAAATATAGCAGTACATTATCTCCTCTTTATCTGCAGAAGTCCACTTAGTTGTAGTTAATCCTCTTAAACCACAGAGGTTAATGAAAAAAGTTATCTTCTGCTGCAGTAAGGGTCCACTGAGGCTTTTATCTGCAGCAAGGGGTGTTAACGTTATCTGCTGTATCTGTAGAATTGCTTCCACCATCTCTATCCCTAGGCTATAAGCTACAGGTGGGCATCTTTTTTTTGTCTGGGCAATAAGTGGCCAATATGTATTCTTCCTTTTCTTTACAACCATACTTCAGTTGTAGTGTTGCCTAGCTGAAATTTGGAATAGATTGTTTCTTGTCCCTAGGTTTTGTGGGAGGATATTATGTTGTTTTCTGCTTTATTAAAATACTGAATACTAGTGAGGGACTGCACAGGATACTTAAACAATGATGTCTCAGTCTCTATCTGCTGGTAAGAGAAGGCAAACCATTCATCTGGACTGGTCTGGAAGGACTAAAGGTAAAATGTAATTTCACGCTGTATGTCAGATGAGGATGGATTTAACTCGGCTAGATGCACAAAGAAGTAGAAGGAAAATGCTGGGCAAATGTCTCGCCCATTCTAAAAATTCCTGGGATTTTTACAATGCCAAGCAAAATCAGAAAGGAAAATGAATCTTATAAACGGTCAAATGTAGAGATACCTGATAATTCTCAAATTGTTATTATGCCTGATATTTTCTAGTAGCTTAGAGAAAGCTGAGTGCAATAGTTCGTGACACATACTTTTCTTGTGTTCTGGTGTAACCCAGGTATGTTGTGCTCTTTATTCCATTACAAACTATGGTGGCTTGTGGGCTACAGAATAAGTGGTGTGGAAATTGCACCGTCAGACTAACACCAGTTGTCAGTAATCCCAAAAAATCAAATTAAGATTTAAAGCATTTATATTTTATGTTTGTGGAGGGAAAAATACTGCTATTTACCAAGAATTGTTATGTGCTATTTCTCTAAAGACTCAGGGCTGGGAATGATCAAGAATTTTCTTTTCTTCGGCAACCAGTCTTGAATGTACTAACTGCTGATTTTTAATTAGCATGGGATTTACATGCCACAGCCATGGTTATTTTTGCCCCTCTTTTTCTCTGTGTATTTATAGGTACAGCTCTCGCTCGGGAGCGTGACATGCAGTATATCCAAAGGATGAAATCCAAGTGGATGCTGAAGACTGGCATGAGCAACAATGCCACCAAGCAGATGCATTTCCGGCCACAAGTCAGATTCTGAGCCCCTGTGGACTACCAGCACATGGTCAACTGGAATGTTATACTGTTTTTCTGGCTTGCTATTGAAAAAAAAAATTAAGTTCAGTTTACATACATTGTCTTCAATAAACATTCATCAGAGTAAAACCGAGCCACAGCTTCCCTTCCACTTGCCACATTTTATCAGCAAATTGAAGCCAGTTTAACCTTAGGGTCTTTAAAAGACTTTCAGAGCCATACTCCACATTTTTCATACTTCTGTCTTCACCTGTATGCTGCATTGCTATCATTTTATTTAATCCTGTGAAAAATCAAAATGTTGAAGAGCAAAAACATTTAAGTATAACCACCACAATCTATTTTTGCTCAAGATAATGACACAGAATTGCAAGCTTATTGATACTAATTAACAAACGAAACTTCAACTGCCAGGAAAGCCTACAAAGATAGTAGTCTTCCACTACAGGCTTTTATCATGGGTTTCCTAAGACGGTCCAAAAAAAAAAAAAAAATCCACAATAGAAAACAACTCTAAACAGGGAGAAAAACTTATTGTAGCTAAGTAATCTTAGATTATGAAAATATAGCTTAAGCAGTACTCCAGTTAATATCATCTAATCACTGAAAAAAATGTATAAATGTATAAGGTGTACTTATCAAAACAAAAGTCCCAAATCAATCACAACAATGCTTGTCCATTTAAATAAACATTCAAAATATTACCAGCTTACTGTAACACAGATTAATCATTGTTCCTAGTCAAGGGATTCCCTTGTTGTCTGCATCAGGAAGAGTCCATCAAACTTCTTCAGCTTTTCAACAAAATGGCAGCGACCAGAATATAACGCTTTCAAAAAGAGCCACGTACGAGATTGCATCATTATGCAGATGGAACTAAAATTCAGTAGAACACCTCCCACTCCATAAAACCATTAAGCCCTTTTGGTATCACAGTTTGCAATTTGTAAATCCATTTTTGTTCTCTTTGGTGTAGTCAACTTGAAATGTCCCACTTGATCTTTCCTGTATTGATACATTGATTATGCTCTATTAACCTTGTTTTAAGAATTCATTTTGTTTGACCGACATATTTTAGTCCACAAGTACAATTAGTTAAATATATCTTTGCTTTCAAAATACAGGCGGTAGAACATTTAATATCAATCCATTTTTGACTGACCTCATCCCAAAATTTAGATGTTTCCTTAGTGACTGCATGAATAACACACTGGCCACATTTAGTATGTCCTGGATTCTAAATCTTTCTCTCAGAACACACATCTGAACAGCAAAGCAAATCCGATAAATTATCTGCTCTTGAATATGAAATCATACAATGTTGCTGAGCAAACACACCATGTACTGATAAAACCTGCCAATGTTTCTGAATGATTTTTGCTATTTTCGGAGACAGATCAGTATATTGTAATATACAAGATATAGGCAAATCAGATGAAGACTGTTCTCTATCTTGTAACACTGCCAAAGATTTATAAGACATTAGGTCAACCTCCTTTTCTCAAAAAAATTTAAAATCTTCAGATTATACCATCTACAGCCTTGTTGTAACAATGGATGTACAGTCGTTATACACTGTTGTACCGCAATATGAAGCCCTCTCTGTGATAGAATGTGTTTTGAATCAACGTCCTCATCCAGTGAAGGTTCTGACAGACTTTATCCTCCAGTTAATAAGTTTAGCTTTGCGGAACAACTGTTTTTTGATCAATGGAGATCTATATCTACAACTTTCAGGAATATGTGGATATGTTTGATGGACTCCTGATGCACACAACGAAATAAGGGGGGGGTGGTCCCTTGTCTAGGAACGATGATTGACCTGTGTTACAGTGAGCTGAGAATATTATGAATGTTTATTTAAATGGGCAAGCATTATTGTTTTGATAAATTAAGTCTATTTTTTAATTTTTCATTGTGCAGAGTTATATATTTATATATTTTTTCCAGTGATTAGATGATATTAACTGAATGGAGTATTGCTTAAGCAATATTTTCATAATCTAAGATTGCTTGGTTACAATAAGTTATTCTCCCTGTTGGGAGTTGTTTTCTATTGTGGCTTTTTTCAGAGTGTTTTAGGAACCCCCTGATAAAAGACTGTAGTGGAAGACCATCTTTGTAGGCTTCCCTGGCAGTTGAGATATTTAATCCTAAGAACCATTCTCTCACTGTGGGTGAAGTACTGTTTCTTCCAGTGGCTTAAATGTCTATGGCCTTATTAACATTTGTTTCTTAATTAACATAGCTTCTGTTCTCTTCTCTATGTGTAGACGATAATGAATATTCTCATATCAGCTGGGATATGTATTACTAGTCCATGCTTAACATAGTTTTAAATATTCTTCCTAAAGCTCTGGACGAGTCATCACTGTCACCAAACCATATCGGACCAGATGTTACGAATTGCTTTATTTCACACTGCAGTTATTTATTCTTAAATACATTTCTCCTTATTTCCCCCCCCCCCCCCCCCCCCATTCTTTTTGAATATTTTTTTATGCTGTCTATCCTATGGCTTTCTTACAGTACTGTCTGGATTACAGGTCTCCAAAGCCAAGATCTTTTTAACCATCTTTGCTGAGGAAATCCTTTCAAAATGTCTACACAGACTTATCACAGCAGCCAATGTGTCCTGTCATTAAACCAGGACTCCTAGAAGCAAGCTAAAAACCTACTCCCATGTCCTTTTTGACGTTTCATCTGTCTTTTGTAATAATGTATAGGTGGGAGAAGGACTTAACAAGAAAGGAACAAAATGGTTCAGAAACTCAATATTTGCATGGTTGGAATCTGCCTGAGTCATTTTAGTAACAGTAATGTTCATAAAAACAGATCTAATCTTTATATGATTCAAATTTGTGTAAATTACTATTTATGTGCAGTTTACTGCAATTGGAAAAAATTAAATATTTTCATTAAATCAGAAAATTCGTAAAGAGCTGCTTTCTTAGAATTGTTGGGTGTGATTGTTAGATTAAAAGCACTTATGAATGGTGTTTCAGTTGCTCCAAGGATTCATTCTGCCCATGTTACTCCATTTTTCAGATATGGTTTTAGACTAGCGTAACAATAAACTAATTGAGTTTAATTTCAGTTACATATGTACATAAGTATTGCCATACTGGGACAGACCAAAGGTCCATCAAGCCCAGCATCCTGTTTCCAACAGTGGCCAATCCAGGTCACAAGTATTTGGCAAGATCCCCAAAAAAGTACAATACATTTTATGCGGCTTATCCTAGAAATACTACATTTTTTCACAGAGAGAGTGGTGGATGCTTGGAATGCCCTCCCGAGATGAAAACGGTAACGGAATTCAAACATAAAGGAATCCTGTTCAGAAGGAAGGGATCCTCAGGAGCTTAGCCGTGATTTGGTGGCGGGGATAGTGCTGGGCAAACTTATACGGTCTGTGCCAGAGCTGGTGGTGGGAGGCGGGGCTGGTGGTTGGGGGGGCGGTCTGTGCCCTGAAAAAGACAGGTACAAATCAAGGTAAGGTATACACAAAAAGCGGCACATATGAGTTTATCTTGTTGGGCAGACTGGATGGACCGTGCAGGTCTTTTTCTGCCGTCATCTACTATGTTACTATCCAGCTTATAATCGAAAGTAATCGCCGGCTATTTCCCGACACAAATCTGGATATGGCCGGCGATTTCGCAAAAGCGTCAAAAAGCGTATAATCGAAAGCTACATTTGTGATAGTTTCGCCGCTTTCCCTTCGCCTCGCTGGCGAAAGTTCAAAGGGGTGTGTTTGCGGCGAAAGCGGGACATGGGCAGGCTTGGGCGTGGCTACCAGATGGCCGGCTTTTGCGGATAATGGAAAAATAAAACCCGGCGATAAGCAGTATTTCGCCGGGTTTACTTGGTCCTTTTATTTTCACGACCAAGCCTCAAGAAGTGCCCCAACTGACCAGATGACCACTGGAGGGAATGGGGGATGACCTCCCCTTACTCCCCCAGTGGTCGCCAACCCCCTCCCACACTAAAATTATTAAAATACAAACCTTTTTTGCCAGCCTGTATGCCAGCCTCAAATGTCATACCCAGCACCCTGACAGCAGTATGCAGGTCCCTGGAACAGTTGTTGTTGGTTGCAGTGGACTGCAGAAAGGCAGAGCCAGGCCCATCCTCCCCCCTACCTGTTCCACTTGTGGTGGGTAATGTTGAGCCCTCCCAAACCCCCCAAAACCCACTGTACCCACATGTAGGTGCCCCCCTTCAGCCCTTAGGGCTAGGGTAATGTTGCACACTTGTGGGCAGTGGGATTTGGGGGACTCAGCACACAAGGGAAGGGTGCTATGCACCTGGAAGCTAATTTGGTTGGTGTCCTGGCATGTGAGGGGGATTATTTCACTACAAATGCTGGCTCCTCCCACGGCCAAATGCCTTGGATTTCGCCGGGTTTGAATCGCCGGCAGTTTTTTCCATTATCGCGGAAAAACAAAACTGGCGATCTCAAACCCGGTGAAATCCAAGGCATTTCGCCAGCCCACACCATATTATCGAAAAAAAAGATGGCCGGCCATCTTTTTTGAAAATACGGTTCCGGCCAGCTGTTGCGCCGCCGCCAAAATAGATCGCCAGCGACGTTCGATTATTCCCCTCTATGTTAAATAAGCCGTGGATTTTCCCCAAGTCCATTTTAATAATGGTCTATGGACTTTTCCTTTAGGAAGCCATCCAAACCTTTTTTTTTAAACCCCGCTAAGCTGCTTTCACTACATTCTCTGGCTGAGAAAGGCTAAAGAGTTGGTGTTTATGAAATACAAAAAAAAAACTCAAGGAGAGGAATACCGGATGAAACAGAAAGAAGCCAAGAGAGAGATACGTCTGGCGAAAGTGCAAGCGGAAGAACAAATGGATAGAAATGTAAGGAGGGGGCGACAAAAATTTCTTCTGGTATATTAGTGAAAGGAGGAAAACTAAAAAGGGAATTGTGAGACTAAAAGATGCTGTGAACCGCTATGTAGATAATGATGAAGAAAAAGCAAATTTGCTAAACAGATACTTTTGTTCTGTTTTCACAGAAGAAAATCCTGTAGAAGGACCTCGATTGACTGACAAAAGTACATATGAGAATGGAGTGGATATAGCACCGTTCACAGAAGAGAGTGTGTATGAACAACTTGAAAATCCCAAAGCCATGGGACCGGACGGGATCCACCCCAGGATATTGAGGGAGCTCAGAGGTTCTGGCGGGTCCTCTTAAAGATTTGTTTAATAAATACTTGGAGACGGGAGAGGTTCCATGGGATTGGAGATGAGCGGATGTGGTCCCTCTTCACAAAAGTGGTGATATGGAAGAAGCTGGAAACTACAGGCCGGTAAGCCTCACTTCGGTTATTGGAAAAGTAATGGAAGCGATGCTGAAGGAAAGGATAGTGAATTTCCTGGAAGCCAATAAGTTTCAGGATCCGAGATAACATGGTTTTACCAAAGGTAAATCATGCCAAACGAATCTCATTGAATTCTTTGACTGGGTGACCGGAGAATTGAATCACGGACTTGCTTATTAGACGTAATCTACTTAGATTTCAGCAAAACTTTTGACACAGTTCCCTACAGGAGGCTCTTGAATAAACTTGACAGGCAGAATATAGGACCTGACATGGTGAACTGGAATAGGAACTGGTTGACGGACAGACGCCAGAGGGTGGTGGTTAATGGAATTCGCTTGGACGAGGGAAAGGTGAGCAGTGGAGTGCCTCAGGGATCGGTGCTGGGACCGATTCTGTTCAATATATTTGTGAGGTGACATTGCTGAAGGGTTAGAAGGTAAAGTTTGCCTTTTTGCGGACGATACCAAGATTTGTAATAGAGTGGACACCCCGGAGGAAGTGGAAAACATGAAAAAGGATCTGCAGAAGCTAGAAGAATGGTCTAAGGTTTGGCAATTAAAATTCAATGCGAAGAAATGCAAAGTGATACACTTAGGGAGTAGAAATCCACGGGAGATGTATGTGTTAGGCGGTGAGAGTTTGATATGTATAGCGGGAGAGGGATCTTGGGGTGATAGTATCTGAGGATTTGAAGGTGACGAAACAGTGTGACAAGGCGGTGGCCGTAGCCAGAAGACTGCTAGGCTGTATAGAGAGAGGTGTGACTAGCAGAAGAAAGGAGGTGTTGATGCCCCTGTACAAGTCGTTGGTGAGGCCCCACCTGGAGTATTGTGTTCAGTTTTGGAGGCTGTATCATGCTAAGGATGTAAAAAGAATTGAAGCAGTGCAAAGAAAAGCTACAAAAATGGTATGGAATTTGCGTTACAAGACGTATCAGGAGAGACTTGATGACCTGAACATGTATACCCTGGAGGAAAGGAGAAACAGGTAATATGATACAGACATTCAAATATTTGAAGGTCATCTGCAAACGAACCTTTTCCGGAGATGGGAAGGCGGTAGAACTAGAGGACATGAAATGAGATTGAAGGGGGGCAGACTCAAGAAAAATGTCAGGAAGTATTTTTTCACGGACCCAGTGGTGGATACTTGGAATACCCTCCCATAGGAGGTGGTGGAGATGAAAATGGTATCGAAATTCAAAAATGCGTGGGATAAACATAAAGGAATCTTGTTCAGAAGGAATGGATCCTCAGAAGCTTAGTGAAGATTGGGTGGCATCACCGGTGGTGGGAAGCGGGGCTAGTGATGGGCAGACTTCTATGGTCCGTGCCCTGAAAATGGCAGATACAAATCAAGGTCAGGTATACACATAAAGTAGCACATATGAGTTTATCTTGTTGGGCAGACTGGATGAACTGTACAGGTCTTTCTATGTCGTCATCTACTATGGTACCAAAACAAATATCCATCTTACAGCCATTTTTTGATCAGGAAAACGGGAATGTCCTTATGCTGGAGACATTCATGCTGAACAACCATTTTACAAATTGAAAATGATAAAACAGGGGGTGTGGGGGGGGGGGGGGGACGACAAGGCACACAGCTGGCAGCATTCTTGTGAAAATTTCCACAGACATCCTTGCAGAAGTATCTTAGTAGTTAGGGTACTGAACTGTCAACTAAGGCACACAGGTTCAAATACCAACAGGAACAGAAAAGTACTTACAGTACCTAAAGATGTAAGACACTTTCAAGCCTGAAGGTTGACATGGTGTACAGTCAGGTACAGTAAATATTTTTCTGTTCCTGAAGGGAGCCCCAATCTGATTTACAGTACACAGCACTAACCCACTAACCAGTAGGCTGCTTCTCTGACCTACTTACTGCTTTGTTCAGAATGGCTATAATACCTGCAGCTGCCATAGAGCCTGATTTTCCTTTCAGGGGAGAGGGAAGGGGACAACAACCATTGGGTGATTAAGGAGGGGGGGGGGGGGGGGGTCATGCCTTAATTCCTCCAGTGCTCAGATCAATCTGAGCACCATTTTGCATTTTGTAACTTGAATGTGACTGAGACAGGTCTAGGGACATGGACATGGGACTAGATATACCGCCTTTCTGAGGTTTTTGCAACTACATTCAAAGTGGTTTTCATATATTCAGGTACTTATTTTGTACCAGGGGCAATGGAGGGTTAAGTGAGTTGCCCAGAGTCACAAGGAGCTGCAGTGGGATTTGAACTCAGTTCCCCAGGATCAAAGTCCACTGCACTAACCACAAGGCTACTCCTCCACTCTTTTTAGACATGGGCATTTCTTCCTGTTTGATAAATCGCTGTTAGATGTCTTAGTTTTGGGTCCTCCCTAGTTTCACCCACAACATATCATCCCCTTGCTATTTGGACAAACTGCAGTGTGAAATGTCCAAATTCTGACTTCCCAAAATCAGGATTTGGATGTTTTTATCAACTGGACATTTTTAAAAAACGCATTTTGAGGCATCCATCTGCTTTGAAAATGAGTTCCATAGGGTCTGGATATATGAGAAACATGTTTCTGTAACTTGAAGAGGAAAGCTGTAGGGCAACATTTCAACACTATTAACGAGAAAGTCAACCAGATTTGAAAAGGTCATCTGTGGCTGTAGGAAGAGAAAAATAAGCTTTTAACTCTGCAGGATATAAACGATCTTTGCTTTGGAGATACATGCTGATGTAGCCCAGGAACACATGTTCCTAATACATCCAGGTGTTGGAGGCAGTCCTGCAGAAGAAGGAGCTGTACAATTCAGGATTTGTGTTAGTGGCTAGAATTCAGGTAAAACAACTATTTTTTTTAAGTTTTTTTATTTATTCTATTAGAAATGCTAAGAAGTAATAGGTACTCTTAAATTAAATGTCACCAAATAGCACACTGTGGGGACTAATCATCCAAACAAGTAGTTAATGTCCCAAACAGTTATATCTAAAGCAGGAATTCACAGCATAACATCTAGTGCATGGGGATAATCAGACTAACTGCTTACCACAACCATATGAACAATAGTGTTCCCTCGCACAGGCGAATTGGTGTGGAGCAAATCCTCATATACATCCCCTTACTTCTATTTCTTTTTATCGATAATCTTCCATCTTTTATATATCAAAACTGTGCAAATTCACATCAATCAATATTTACATTCTTTTTAAATTCTTTTTAAACAATCACTTATCTGTAAAAGGCAGCGATTTAACAGTAACAGGGAACCCCCGCCGACATGGCCAAGTTTCGCATAACGCTTTCTCAAGGAAGAGGCTCTCTGCAACACAAACCAAGTGCATATTACTGCTTGCAGTAAAACAAAAGCAACCATCACTTATTCTACTTTAAAATAAACTTATTACCGTTTCATCCTGCATATATCCCTGTGTATCAGAAAATGGCCGCGGCGTTTCTACGCGAACCTTACCTTATAAAGAGCTACAGCTGATCAGAAAAGGAGCAATGCGATTGGAGCAACCATCCACACTACACAACCAATGAAATCGCTGCCCTTACGATTACATCATCGACCACCAATCAATTTCCGAATTGAGCCCGTCAGGAACTAAAGTCTGTAACCTGAATATCCATTGCTGCTCCCTAAAGTTTAAAATTTGAGCAATGTTACCACCCTCCCACCCCACGCTCACCTGATCAATTATCCTCCATTTAAGATCAGAAAGTAAATGTTCCTTTTCCACCCAATGTTGTACCAAGGGTGCTGACAAAATAGAATTTTTGATGCGAGATTTGTGTTCATTCAATCGTATTTTAATCGATCGACTGGATCTTCCTATATATAATTTGTTACAGGGACAAACTATCATGTACACCACATTCTGCGACAGGCAATTTGTATTAGAATGAGCATGTATAAATCTAGACCTCTCAGAATATCTCCATGAGACCCCCTCAATCGTGTTTTCACACCATTGGCATGACCCACATTTTGTATGACCCGAAGTAACAACATTCCTGTTCTTACCATCAATATCTCTAAGGGATAATAATTCCCCCAAGGTCTTACTGCGAGTATAGGCTCCAATAGGATGTTGGATAAAACATTCATAAATTTGTAGCACATGCCAATGTTGATGAATACTTGCCATAACGTTTAAACTTAAAGATGAATAGGGGAGCACAGCAGTTAACCTATCCTCATGCTCATGGGATCTATATTGTAATAGTAAGTCCCTATTCGCAAATTTCGCTCTCAAATAAGCTTTTCTAATCACTGATCTAGGATAGCCTCTTTCCAAGAATTTATTTGTCATCTTTCTAGCCTGCTCCTCAAACATCCCCATATCAGAGCAGATTCTCTTAATCCTTAAAAATTGACTAATAGGTAAGCTTCTTTTGAGATGGTAAGGGTGAAAACTAGAAAAGTGTAACAGAGTATTCCTAGAGGTGGGTTTTTGAAACATGGTTGTATGTATCCCGTTAGATGTTCTAAATACCCACACATCTAAAAACTCAAGTCCTTGACAATGATGGTGAAATGTAAATTTTAAATTACCTTGTAAAGAATTTAATCTAGACATGAATTGTAGGAGAGATGCCTCAGAACCCTCCCAGATCAAAAATATGTCATCCAAATATCTCTTCCAATATGAGATATTACTGAATTCTTGTAATGTATATACCAGAAGATCCTCAAATCTGGCTAGATATAAAGTGGCAACCGAGGGAGCCAAAGTGGCCCCCATCGCTATGCCTATTTTCTGCTCATAAAACTGTTGTTGAAAATAAAAATAATTACTTTCAATTACTAGATGAGCCAGTTTCATAAGAAATTCAGTAGACATACGAGGGGGGGTAGGACGTTGGTCAAGAGTTTCTTTAATAATCTTTAAGGCCTCATCCTGTGGGATAACAGTATATAAAGATGAAACATCCACAGTCACAAAAATTGAATTCTCCGTAAGTGTAACATTTTGAAGACTGCACAAGAAATCCGTCGTATCTTTTAGGTAAGATTTTACCTGTTGAGCAGCTGGTTTCAAAAAAATATCCAATAGTATCGATAACGGTTCCAATACAGTATTACATAATGCCACAATTGGGCGACCAGGTGGTTTAGAAATATCTTTATGCACTTTTGGAAGGAAATATATCCGAGGAGTTTTAGGACATTCAACATGCAGAAACCGCGCTTCCCGAGAAGTCAACATCCCAGCTGCAGTACCTTCTTCAATAATAGATTTAATGTTTCTTTGAAGGTCCACAACTGGATCCCCCATTAATTTTTTATAAGTGAGTTCATCCTCTAACTGACGATGGCTTTCCTGTATGTATTTGTTAATATCCCAGAGAGCCACCGCTCCTCCTTTATCCGCTCGTGTAATCAAAATATCATGTTGATTTTGCAATTGAATCAATGCTTCATATTGTTGTTTAGAAAGATTCCACATCTGAATATTATCTTCTTGTTGTTTTTCCATTATTTCTAGATCATGTAAAATACATTTCTGGAATGCTATCACAGACGGATCTAAATTTTCGAATGGCATCCAAGCAGATTTCGGATGGACCAAAGAGTTATCAGGAAGAGGTGGATTCACCAAAAAAAAATTTTTAAGATGTAATTTTCTAAAAAATCTAAACAAAGAAACTCGCATAGAAAACATCTAGTTTATTAGAAAATTACATCTTAAAAAATTTTTTTTAAGTGTTGTATCACTAGATGTTAAGAAGTAATAGGTGCCATGTGTAGTTTTGATGGATATATCTCCCCCTTACCCATTTACAGTCAGAGCACTGTCATAATAACACAGCATACAAGAGGGTTTTATCATTAAACCATTAAGTCCTCAAATGGTTGGGAGGGCGATCCAAGATCTCCAAAACCTTTTGAAGAAAAAAGATACACAAAATAATCAGTGGAGGAGTGGTTAGGGTGGTGGACTTTGGTCCTGGGGAACTGAGGAACTGAGTTCGATTCCCGGCACAGGCAGCTCCTTGTGACTCTGGGCAAGTCACTTAACCCTCCATTGCCCCATGTAAGCCGCATTGAACCTGCCATGAGTGGCAAAGCGCGGGGTACAAATGTAACAAAAAAAAAAAAAAAAGTATATCTGGCTAAGATGGTCTATGAATTGCAATCTACAAACTAGACTGTTTGGATAAACTATCCTGCTAGCAACCCAGTGCTGACAAGATTTAAAAAAAAAAAAGTTCAACCAAACGTAGGTCACAATTGCCTAGTTTCCAAAAACAGCCAATTCAAAACTGTGGAGTGGAGGAGTGGCCAAATGGTTAGAGCACTGGTCTTGTAATCCAGAGGTGGCTGGTTCAAATCCCACTGCTGCTCCTTGTGATCTTGGGCAAGTCACTTAACCCTCCATTCCCTTGGGTATAAACTTAGATTGTGAGCCCTCCTGGGACAGAGAAATATCCAGTGTACCTGACTGTAACTCACTTTGAGCTACTACTGATACTGAAAAAGGTGTGAGCAAAATCTAAATAAATAAATAAAACATATGTTTACCCTGCTACACAGCTATACATTTACAGACAGGGCTACTCCAAGGGTATTAAGTGAATAAAGGTGAGACAATTGATATTGTGTATCTGGATTTTCAAAAGGTATTTGACAAAGTACCTCATAAAGACTCCAGCGGAAATTGGAGAGTCACTGGATAGGAGGTAGTGTTCTATTGTGGATTAAAAGCCAGTTAAAGGATAGAAAACAGAGAGTAGGGTTAAATGGTCAGTATTCTCAATGGAGAAAGGTAGATAGTGGGGTTTCCCAGGGATCTGTGCTGGGACCGCTGCTTTTTAACATATTTATAAATGATCTAGAGATGGGAGAAACTAGTGAGGTAATTAAATTTGCTGACAACACACAGTTATTCAAAGTTGTTAAATCACAAGAGGATTGTGAAAAATTACAAGACTAGGCATCCAAATGGCAGATGACTAACTATAGTTATGTGATGCAGGGTTCCATATTAGGCATCACTGACCAGGAATGGGATCTAGGTGTCATCCCTGATGATATGTTGAAACCCTCTGCTCAGTGTGCAGCAGAGGCAGCTAAGAAAGCAAATAGAATGTTAGGTATTATTTATTTTTGTTACATTTGTACCCCGCGCTTTCCCACTTATGGCAGGCTCAATGTGGCAGGTAATGGAGGGTTAAGTGACTTGCCCAGAGTCACAAGGAGCTGCCTGTGCCGGCAATCGAACTCAGTTCCTCAGTTCCCCAGGACCAGAGTCCGCCACCCTAACCACTAGGCCACTCCTCCAGGAAAGGAATGGAAAACACAAATTAAAACATAATGCCTTTGTATCGCTCCATGGTGTGACCGCACCTCGAATACTGTGTACAATTCTGGTCACTTCAAAAACAACAAGTTCCAAAATGCAAGAAAACAAAGGACTTCCACAGGAGAACCAACAAGGACAACAAAGAAATGGAAAAATACCAAATACCAGGATGGATAAAGCAAGGATAGTTTATTCTTCCAAAATATTCAAGTCCTAGCAGAGTGTCCTCAGTATGGCAGTTTCAGTTGGCAGGCAAGCCAGCAGTTTGAATATTGAAGTTCTCTCTAGCAATGACTAAATCATTATCGTCAATCTTTATTGTGAAGGATCAGTTTTTAGATGACTTGGCAGTGTTCTCCTGATGAAGGCTTTTTAGCCGAAAGATGACCTATGTTGAGGACGCTCATCCCATTTTGAAGTACAAACCTCCCTTCCCTGTGGCTCATCACTTCTCTCTCTGCTCTTTTTCCCTGTTTCAGTCTGTGTAACTTGGAAAAATAAAAGATTAAAAATTCCTATCAGGCTTGAGAAGAAAATTAACTAAATTGGAGGGGTCATAATCCTCTTTGGGCTGTTTCTAGAACAATGTCTAAAGAGAACTGCTAGTCATGGGTCACTTCTTCAGGCACCACACACCATTTCTTAAAGACAGAAAGATAGACACTAGGGTCCAGGTTCTATATAAGGTGCTGTAAATAGCGTGCATTAAATTGTGTGCTTGACCAACTTATATGTGCTACTCAATTAAGTAACAATTATCACTAACTGGCAGAAAGGGTGTTTCTTTTTACGTGTATTCTAAAAAAGAGGCATGCATAAATTCTAACACGTGTAGCTGCAAGGGGGCGTGGCCACGGAGAAGTGTAGGTGTGTCGGGAATCAACTTACGCACGTTATAGAATTTGGTGAATGTGCATACTTTCAGGTGCAGGCATTTACACCAGGTTTTTAGTGGCGTAAATGGCCCCGCCTAAATGTAGGCATGTTTCTCTGGCCTATGCGCTATTTTATAAACCGCATCTTATTGTAGACCAGGCTTGCCCAATGTACAGCCCGTGGGCCAGCAAGTGCCTTTTTTTTCTGGCCCTCTGAAACTTGACAGTTCTTGTGGTGCTTGGGATTCTGCTTCCCAGCTGCGGCTCAGCTCTCTGTAAGCTTAAGCCATGTGGAGCCAGACGGTCAGGTTTATCTTGCGGTTTCAAATCTCATGAGACCACCCCAAACTTCCAGCACCATGCAGCTCAAGCTTGCAGAAAGCTGTGTCACAGTGGAGAAGTATAAATCATGCATTTTCTTTTTAACTGGAGCCAGGTGAGGGAAAGCCTGAGTGAAGTACATAGAGATAGAGAGATTGAGAGAGAGAGAGAGACTGACTGAGTGAAGGCTGGGGAGGGGGACAGTGCACTGTCATATTTTGCCACTATTTGCTGAAACATGCAGCAAAATACAACCTTGCACGTTTTGGCCCTCTGAATGTTACAAAATATAAAATGTGGCCCCCAATAGAAAAAGGTTGGACAAGTCTGTATTAGATGCAGTTTATAGAATAGTGCTACACACGTTATTCCAGTGCGCCTACATTTTAGACGCCATATACAGAATCTGGCCCTAACTGGAGAAGGAGAATCTTCAAAGTGGCTTCAAGGGCTTCACACAAGACCTACTGCATACTTCAATGAAGAAGACAGATGGCGTTTAAGAAAATTAATGAAGTATAAGTGTCATCTTCTCAGGTTAGCACTTTTATTTTCTTGTGAGAGCTCACAGTATCCTTATAGGTAGTGTCACTCTGTTAAAGGCCAGTCACCTGTTTTTTTTCACTGCTGCTAATCTTTGATCCATAATTTTAACATTGTGAACCTGAGGCCTAGAAGCAGACTGATTGAGGTGTACTTTCAAGTCAAGCAAAAGTGTTCCAGTTATCTTCAAAGTGTAATTAATTTTGATTTAGTCAAAACTGACCTGTATACTTCTGACTTAGCAGTCTGGAACTGTTAAAATCCCACAGGGGAGAGTGAGGAAACCACATTATGTCTGACTTCTCCCTCTGCTGGAGGTGGGGGGCAGGGAATGTCCCTCATTAAAGTTTGGCTCATTGTGCTTTTTAAATAAATTTCAGTTCATCATCTCTTTTGGACAAGCTCTCACTGTTTGGTTTTCTACCCCAGCAACTTTTTCAGTGTTTGCTAAAATGTTGCATAAACAGCTCAGATTATTAGTTGGACGGGATATAAGACATTTTAAAATAAAAGATGAATTAGGTGTGCAGGTTATAGAATAGGGGTGAAGCATTACATGCGTAACCAATAATTAGTGCCAATTACCGCCTGTTAAGACCAATTATTGTGCGCATATCTGCAATGCACGTCTAACTATAGGTGACCTATACTGCATTTGGGGATATAGATCTGGTCCTGGAGGCACCCCAGCCAGTTAGGTTTTCAGGATATCCACAATGAGAGAGATTTGCATTCACTGCCTCCTCTGCATGCAAATTTCTCTTATGAATATTTATTGTGGGTATCCTGAAAACCTGACTGGCTGGGGTGGCTCCAGGACCAGGTTTGGGAACCACTGGTCTAGGTGTTCCTAAGTGTGTTTTATAAAATACATGCATAAGTGCAAATTCCTGACAGCACATATGTACAAAAAGCTACTTGAGCATCAGAGCAGATATAAGTTTAGGAGCTTTTGGGAGGTAATTGCATAAAGTGCTCACAGGAGCATATATTTCCTTTATAACATAAGTACAGCATATGCACTATCTTCGGATTCTATATATCGTGCCTAGCTTTCCACGCCTAAGCGTATTCCATAACAATGCACGTAACTTAATTGGCTTAAGCCAATCAGCTTTGTTAACAGCACTTAAGCAATAATGAACAGTAATTGGCAATAATTAGAATTTACACACATAACTTACTAAGCATATGCTGTAACTCGCTGCGCCTAAATTCTAATGTGCACATCCAAAAAGGAACATGGTTATACGTGGGGAAATGAACGTTTCGTGGGCATTCCCAAATTTACACGCGTTGTTATAGAATATGGCCCAGTCTACCTAAATCTATATGCAGGGATTTACGCCACATTTTTGTTGGTGTAAATGGAGGTGCATAGTTTTAGGTGCAGGAGTATCAACTAAGCGTATTCTATATACCATGTATAAATCTTATAGAATACACTTAGGCAAAAATGATTTCTGTTCGGATTTTCCAGGCGCTATATATAGAATCTGGCCCTATGTGTCTGGACAGCCTGGGCATCATCTTATAACATTATTTATTTTATTTATTAACAGGTTTGATATACTGCAACGTGCAGGACGTCAGACTCACAGAAACAGAACGAAGCCTTGCGCCGGAAGAAGAGGACTTCGGCTGGCGGGGGTTGGGGTCCCCCGCCATCAAAGGTAGGCGACGGCGGGGGAGGGTTGGCGGCGGGAAGGGGGGGTCGAGAGGATCGTCGGCAGGGGGGGGGTCAAAGTTGTTGTTGGCGGTGGCGGTGGTAGTGGCGGGGGAGGGGTGCTACAATGTGTCCCTTCACCTCGGGCTCTGGATCACCCTCCCGCCGAAGTCTGGCTACGCCCCTGGTCTCCAGTGCTTCAAATTTATCTCATGCATATTCATTGTGGACATCCTGAAAAGAATGTCTAGGGAGCCCTGCTTTAGGAGCTGGTAGTATTAGACATATTAAAGGAGTATGTCTACTAGAGGGCTTTAGGAAATGGGCTTAACGTGTATTAATATGTGACTTTCCCATGTGCTAAGCCCACTTCTAGAGCGCCCAGGATACAGGGCATTTTCAGTGATTTTTTTTTTCAGATTGTATGCTAGTTGCACTTAGGAGGTGCTAAGCTAGCGTGAGCTAATATGACCAATGAACATGCTAGCTGGTTAACACTTCCCTGCCCATGCCATGCCCCCAGCAAAAAATAAATCAGAAAAAAAATAAATAACATTCGCTGGCATTTTCACACACTCTAAGAGCATGCATACCCCAAAGGGTTTCTCCACCTCAGCTGCTACCTCTTATCCTGAGAGCAGATTGAAGGTTTCTATCCAGCTACCGGCACAATGCTCCCATCCAGCATCAATGAAATCTGAAGTGTTTAATCTGGGTTGAGTGAGGACGTGACTGTCAGTGGCTCTCATGAACATAAAAATATATCTGTTTGCCTGTCTGTTTTCCATCTGCCTGCCTCTTTCTCTCTCTTTGCTTAACATCATTAATTGCCTGCATTGCAAGACCTTCTGAAGGTTATTAGCATAAATCACAATCAGCTGTTGGTGTTCACCTCTCCTTGGGGTTATATGAAGCTGAACTGGAGAGAGCGAATACATTCAGTTTTCCTCTGATGATTCTTTGTTAAAGTTACAGATCAAAAGACAGGAAAAAATGGGTCAGGAAAGTGAA